>NC_140171.1:45108050-45132565 GCF_963971535.1 Notolepis coatsorum
AAAAAAATATCGGATCAACGCAAGATTGGTAATATAGAGTCCTTACCTGGTCTGATGTACTGCAAAAAGAATAATCCAATTATCTGATCGCCATTCCAGATATCCACAGTGATCCTGTCTCCGACTCTTACTGCAAAAGTGGGCCATTCGGAACCTTTTTAAGGCTGGTTACTATGACCACACAAATCCATTGTTTATAAAGTCTCATGTTATGAAATGTAATGATTTGGTTTATTATAAAATTATGCAAATAATGTACAGAGCTAAAGCAAAGTTACTCCCGGACGCGGTGCAAAGTTTTTTTTCAATACATGAAAGAAAATATGATTTGAGAGATATTTGTAAATTTACTGTTCGAAAAGCTAAGAAAGGGATTAAAAGGAGGTGTATTTCTATTATTGGGGTTAACTTGTGGAACAATGCTGATATACAGTTAAAGGCCCACTTGCAGGTTAAACCCTACTCTTCAATTATGGGTAGTTTACATCATTGGTATCTAATTTCATTATTTTTTTTTTCCATTTGACGCCGGAAATTCCACTCAGAAAGGGTTAAAAATGTCCATGCACGAATGACATGTATGGAGCCAATCAAAAAGCTTATCAGACGCTATCAGGGCCATGACGTCACTGCAGGTAACTTTCCCCTACTTCTGATCCACTACAATGGAGTTTGACGAGTGCTGAAAGCTATTTCCTTGATCCAAATGGACGCCTTACAAGACGCAAATGGGTTTAATCGTCGGAGAGACTTTGATGGACCAGCTACAACTGCATTTTTGGTTGAAACAAGGTAGTTATAAGGTTTTTAATGTCGTAAAAAAGGAACTACATGTACCACTAGGCAGCCTGTTGTTCAGTACAGCAGCGCTATTGGTCTGTTAGGCTGTCGCCTTATCCCCGACCCCGTCACGGGTCATAGTACAAAGCTGGCTATATGGCTCTGGCTAACGTTAACGTTACCCCGCTAACGTTAGCATTATGTCTACTGTCGTGAACCATTTTAAATCGGGGCATGTAGAAGAGTTTCGGGAACGTATAAAATGTGCAGGTCCTCTTCTCAGACCTGTGGGGCAAAGCACTGCACGCATCATGCCGGCTAGCAAGCTACACGTCACGGCATGTTGATAGCACAATAGTAGCCCCTTTCATGACTGTGATGCACTCGATCACGAAAGGGGCTACCACGATAGCTAACTAACGTTAACGTTACAAGCTCAAACACCTTATAACTACTACTACTGTCGTGTCCATAAGTTCCCTGGCAGAATACTTTGTTTGTGAGGACAAAGGTATACAAAGAGGAGAGAACCATTTTAAATCGGGGCATGTTAGGAGTTTCGAGAATGCTGGCTAGCAAGCTAGCTAGCTAGCTACTAACGTTATATACACAATATGTACAACGACACAATGATTTACATTAGTATTTTAAAATATGGTAATGTTGTTGTGGCTTTTACAAATAGTGGTTAGCTTTACACAAAAAGCTAACACAACCGAACACAACCCCCGCCAATGTACAGTAAATTACCAAGTATGGTCTTGTCAATAATCCAATGTACAGTGTTGTTTGTACAGTTGTACAGTGTCCCCCACCCACCCCTCCTACCCACCCCCCCCCCACCCACCCAACCACCTCCAATGTACAGTCCAATGTACAGTCCCATAATCCAATGTACAGTGTTGTTTGTACAGTTATACAGTGTCCCCCACCCACCCCTCCTACCCAACCCCCCCCCCCCCCCCCACTCCTACCCAACACCCCCCCCCCCCCCCCCCACTCCTACCCCCCCCCCCCCCCCCCCCCCCCAACCACCTCCAATGTACAGTCCCACCCCCACCTACCCAATCCAATGTACAGTTTCTACGCCTAATGTATATACTCTTTTCTTTCTGGACTCTTTTTGTATCACAAATACAGTACTGTAATTGCAAATCTGGTATGTCATAAATGTATAGATGTAGCAGTACTGTCTATCTGTATGTCATGTATGTCATATATGTTACGATGAATTGGAAATGGGGGACCCTGGTGGAAACAAGACGAAAGTCTTTCTCTGGTCTGCATCCCCTTAACAATTGTATGTATTGAGCTGTACTGCACTGTACCCATTCTGCAATCTGTTAATAAAGTTTTCATTCATTCATTCATTCATTTAGAGATAAATGGCTATGATCACGGAGCAATAGTGTTAGGTGAAACAGATACTAGATTCCTCGGCTAGTAGTAGTAACAAGAAGGCTCTCTGCTTCCTGCCACTACCTGCCTGTGATTCTCAGGCCCCCTGCTGCCCTGTACCTTGTGTGACGTCATCATTAAGTTGACACACGCACGCTATGAACCATGGATTAAAATATGCACGTGCGTGGTGGTTGTGGTTGGGCGGACAAAATGTTTGATAAAAACGCTAAAACTGGGTCAATTTCGATTTCCCCCCCCCTCTTCATGAAAGTCAATGTTGGCCTAGTCACATTGTTTATTGAACAAAAATACAACCTGCAAGTGGGCCTTTAAGAATGAGTAATTCGCTTTTGGTTTTTAAGAAAATGGTTTGTAAAGCAATTTTTTAAAACTACAAAGGTGAATAATACTGTTTTTTTGCTATTTTCTTTTAGAATACTGTTTTGGAGTCTTAATTTTGTTAAGAATATAGGACAGGCATGTATAAGCATTATGCTCCAGTCTGTACCTTTTCAGTCACTGTAAAATCAAATATTGTTAAATGATTGTGCATATTGTATTGTGTGAGATGATGACTGAATAAACTACTACTACTACTACTAGATGACAATTAAGAATGACAAGAAAATTTTTCTGAGCTGGGTTCACTGTAAAACATATGTTCATATACTCAGGGATGGGGGGTCCAACTCAGAGAGACGCCCAATGAGAGGCTCCATCTGCTCTGCCACCCACTCACTTTATATGCACCATTTTAGGTGAGACTCTAACATAAGGCTTTAACATATAACATAAGGCTTTCAAAACTTGTTTAATCTGTTTTTGGTGTTCTGTTTTTGCTAGAAAATCTGTGTTCCCTACATACATCTAGACGACACCATGTTAGCTACAATGTAAATGCAAATGTGGCAATAATCAAAGAATATGGATACAATTATTGCTTTATCTGTCTGATTCACAACATTGTTAAACACATGTGACCAGGCACAGACTTTAGGGTCTTGATGAGAAATCTTCAAATATATTTTACATGCTATGAAAGTACAGGTTCATACCTTCAAAATAAGCCATCACTTGTACATATCGGGCAGATACTTTTCAATCTATTTCTTATGAACCATGATGATTTTTGATGAGCTCGTTTTGAGCCAGAGACCTTCAAATAGGGTGTTAGGGACCAATTTTAAACATTGCTTCTGCTGGTACAATTGATACATTGATACAATGTTATAGAACAGACTCTAAGAAGCACAACGCACTTTGTTTCGTGAAGATAGGCCCTACCATAGCAGAGATACAACACTTTTTGTGAACCAAGACGGGGTCAAAAAGGTTGCGCACCTCACTGCATATGTTAATGAGACACCTGTGTTCAGGAATGGCACCAAATGCACCTTTTTTACCACTACTTTTGACATACTTTCCTTAATAGCTTAATATAGGTTGGTCACATTGTAATGACATTTTCAGGGATGATAGAGACTATAATGCTTGACATAAAAAATTATAAAAAATCTGAAAAGATTATGCTAATCCAATGAATAATATGCAAATGTATGTGTAATTTATGCGGAAATCATGATTAAAAACTCTTTTAACCGCTCCATTTACCCCAATCACTTAAAATTGTTATAAGTAACATTGCTCCCTTTGTGCTGAACATGATTTGTAGTAATATGTGATGAATTCATAAATAATTGTGATTTTAATCCATACATATTATGAAAATGATTTATATAATATAGGCGAAACATAGTATTGTGAACTATGTGAACTGAGTTATGATAAGCCCATTTATTTTCATGTAACTATTTTATATAAATCTATATATATATAATATACATATATAAATATACTTATATATATTGTATATATATTGGGGATGTCCGATATTATCGGCCGATATTGGCCGATAATAAAAAATTATAAAAAAAATAATAAAAAAAAATAATAAAAAAAGAAAATAAAATCTTTACATGTATTTAACCTTTAAGCATTATGCTCCAGTCTGTACCTTTTCAGTCACTGTAAAATCAAATATTGTTTTTTTTTTTATCCACTTTTTCTCCCATTTTCTATATTTTCCTCCCATCCCAATTTCGTATCATCCAATTCAACCCTCCCCTGTCACGAACGCTGTTTCTTGCCTCCCACAAGCCGGCTGCAATGTGGACTAAGTCATACATAGCACAAGTCCCCTCCGGTACTTGAGGTAACAGCAGTCGCATCTTTTCACCTGCGCAGCTCGATCTCTCAGTGGCGAGGAGTAACGCGTGGGAGGCTCACGCTGCCCCCGACACTTCCTGATTCTACTGCGCAGGCGTACCAACCGACCTGTAGGAGTCGCTGTCCACAACGCCCGATCCCCACCCATCAGTTTCCCACCCCCTAATACGGCCAATGTGTATTAGTACGAACGACCAGCTAAACTGAAAGCAATGTGGAGCGCTGGGCTCGAACAGGCAAGCCCAGCGTCTCCGTCATTCGTGGCGAGCGCCTTGCCCACTACGCCACGTAGCCGCCTAAAACCGTAAACGTAGCCGCCACATTGACAGTGTTGTGAAGAAGGCACGACAACGCCTCTACTTCCTCAGGCGCCTAAGGAAGTTCCAAGTCAGTCAGAAGATCCTTAAGAACTTCTACTCATGTACAATAGAGAGCATCTTGACCGGCAACATCACCTCCTGGTTTGGGAATAGCACTGCACAAGACCGAAGCAGACTACAAAGAGTGACACGTTCAGCCGAACGCACAATTGGAGGGGGGCTCCCCACCCTCCAGAACATTTACAACAAGCGTTGCAAGGGCAAGGCTAAGAGAATCATTAAAGACTCCAGTCACCCGAACAACTGCCTCTTTGAACTGCTGCGGTCAGGCAAGCGATACCGGAGTCTCAAGGCGAGCACAGAAAGACTCAGAAGAAGCTTCTATCCCCAGGCCATCAGGCTGCTAAACGAACAATGAACACTACACAACAACAACCACCAAACGCACATAGCACACACATCCACACGCACACACTCACTTTAAACAAACACACTGTAGCACCCACTCCACACACTTTATAGCACACACCCACTTTAAACAAACACACTGTAGCACCCACTCCCCACACTTTATATTTATTGATGAAGGATTGCACTACAACTCGTACACCTTACTGTAAATTGTACCTAAATTGTACCTCATCCCATTTCTGCTTTGCACTATATAGTACTGTACACTAGTACACTGCATAGTATTGTATATTATATGGTAACTCAGAACATTGTACATATGTCTATACCGAACACTGTGACCTAATTTTCTTCTTCTAAATTACATGCTATACTATGTTATTTGATACTATCTTGTCTAGCACAGTCTCTGGAGCGTAACAGTAAGAAGCATTTTGTATGAAAGTATTCTGTACTTCTGTATGACAACTATTAAAGAAACTAAAATCAAATATTGTTAAATGATTGTGCATATTGTATTGTGTGAGATGATGACTGAATAAACTACTACTACTACTACTACTACTACTAGATGACAAGAATGACAAGAACATTTTTCTGAGCTGGGTTCATTGTAAAACATGTTCATATACTCAGGGATGGGGGGTCCAACTCAGAGAGACGCCCAATGAGAGGCTCCATCTGCTCTGCCACCCACTCACTTTATATGCACCATTTTAGGTGAGACTCTAACATAAGGCTTTAACATATAACATACGGCTTTCAAAACTTGTTTAATCTGTTTTTGGTGTTCTGTTTTTGCTAGAAAATCTGTGTTCCCTACATACATCTAGACGACACCATGTTAGCTACAATGTAAATGCAAATGTGGCAATAATCAAAGAATATGGATAAAATTATTGCTTTATCTGTCTGATTCACAACATTGTTAAACACATGTGACCAGGCACAGACTTTAGG
The DNA here is from genome assembly GCF_963971535.1 of Notolepis coatsorum. NCBI lineage: Eukaryota > Metazoa > Chordata > Actinopteri > Aulopiformes > Paralepididae > Notolepis > Notolepis coatsorum. The sequence goes on from NC_140171.1 coordinate 45,114,149, forward strand.
GTCTTGATGAGCAATCTTCAAATATATTTTACATGCTATGAAAGTACAGGTTCATACCTTCAAAATAAGCCATCACTTGTACATATCGGGCGGATACTTTTCAATCTATTTCTTATGAACCATGATGATTTTTGATGAGCTCGTTTTGACCTTCAAAAGCTTGGAGCTGTTTCTGTTAACAATGCATGCTGAACTACTTTACCCAAGGGCCATTGCAATACACATAACCCCTCCCCCACCTAACACCTTCCAGGTGAGCGTACATCTGCCTTTGTTATTATGATGTGATTATGTGAGAGTCTAACAGTTTAACTTTGAGTTCAATCCCCACAGGGTTCACACTGTAAAAACATACAACAAAGAGCTGACAATGACAAAAAATAGTGATTATTCTGTTATAGGAAAAAGTTATCACAGCGGAATGTCAAATCATAAACACTATATTATATAAGTTTATTATTATTATTAGTATTTATTATAATATAATAAAATACATTTCGTTCTACCTCTCCGACTCCCATCTCTCGGCACTACACTGGTGACCCCGACGTTAGTCTCGCTGAAGTTTCAGAGACTGAACCGAACATGGCAAACAACAATGCCATTATTCTTCGATTGCCGGAGTTTTGGGAGCAGTCTGCGGCAACGTGGTGGTTCGCCCAGACAGAGGCGCAATTCGCCCTACGTGGGATTAACGATGACGCCGTAAGGTATTACCATGTCGTCTCAAGCCTCGGGAGCGCTACAGCAGTGATGACGGTAGGATTTATCACAGCCCTGCCAGTCCGGAATAAATATGAGGCGTTTAAAGCGCACCTCCTTAAGACTTTCGAACTGTCGCGACCAGAGCGGGCCCGACGCCTGTTTGCTATACAGGGCCTGGGAGACAGCAAGCCTTCGGGACATAATATGGAAATTATGCTAAATCTGCTAGGTACAGAAGAACCTAGTTTCCTATTTATTGAACTGTTTCTCAGACACATGCCACCGCAGGTACAGACAGCTCGGTAATACCGCCATTACCGAACCCCGCGCATTGGCGGAAGAAGCAGACCGCTTTTACCTGGCCACTCAACGCTTAGCCCCAGAGGTACTAGCCTCGACACTCGGTTACACGCCGCAGGGGGGAGGGGCGAGGAAGTACAGAAGCACCGCTGCCTCCGACAGCCGTAATAGCACAGGCCCGTGCTATTACCACGCACGTTTATGCGCGAGGGCAGCAAGATGCCGTTCCCCTTGCACTTTCGTCACGGCGGATAAACGCCAACACCTGCGCCCAGTAGCGGCCGTGAGCGCAGGTATGTCGAACCGGCTGCTTTTCATTAAAGACACTCTCCGGTTGCAAATTCCTCTGCGACACCGGAGCTCAGAGGAGCGTCCTGCCAGCGACGGCAGAGGACACCGCCGGCGACAACCAACGATACCCCTTGTGCACACGGACTCCTTGTAGACGTTAAACATGGCCGCCTAATAAACGCTCAGACACAGGTTTTGTTTGCATGCATCCGCGATGAGGCGGCATACAGTGGCCTTTTTGCGGCTTTCGTCAACCACAAACCCCTCACGTTTTCTATGTCAAAGGTAGCGGAGCCGTGGTCGGCACGACAACAGCACCAGCTCGCATACGATTCCGCGTACACCACGGATATACAGCACGTCACAGAGAAGTCCAACGTAGTCGCAGACTGCCTCTCCGGAGTCGTCATCGGAGCTGTACAGCCGGACCTCGACTACGTCAACATGGGCTCAGAACAGGCTTCCGACCACGACATCCAGGCCCTCAGGACTGCAGATTGCAGTCTACGCCTGGAGGACGTCGCGATTGGTGGCTCGGGTGCGCCGCTGCTGTGTGACCTCTCCACCGGACATCCTCGCCCGCAGGTCCCTAAGGACTGGCAAAGGCTCGCCTTTGAGGCGGGGTACAACCACGACAGGATTAAACCCGCCCACTTAGACGTTTCCCAGCCCTTGGAGCTGGCCCTTTCCCCCCGCCGAGGCCGTCCGCCGTTACCCCGGAACCCGCCTCCGACTGAGTCGCCGGTGACCTCGTCGACGTCAGTGCCCCCGGGTGTCAGGGGGGGTGCGGGCGCTTGTGCCGCCCCTCCCTCCCCGGCCCCGGTTTTCCGCACACCCCGCGGCCGGGTCGTTGTCTCTCCCCGCTGTGGAGATTTTGACTATGGACGCAGCCGTCATCTGAGGCCCATGCAGTAGCAGCACGCACTGCTGATCCCAACGAATCACACTCTGACTGATGGCACAACTGGCCCCACTACTACTACACACACACACACACACACACACACACACACACACACACACACACACACACACACACACACACACATTGAGCCTGATTGATGTATTACACAATGGATTATGATTATGAAATACACACACGTCACACGCAATCTCTTTCTCATTCATTCATTCTCTCTCTCTCTCTCTCTCTCTCTCTCTCTCTCTCTCTCTCTCATACAGTATACACGCAGATGGTTGCACCCTGTATTGCGGTGTGATGAATTGATGTGAGTTCTCAGTTTTAATGATGAGAAGATCAGAGTAGGTTAATGCGTGATGCTGGCGTTTATATAGTTGTACATGTTAAACACTGGTCGTCCTGTTTGGTGCCACATGGCCCCAGTGGGAACCGGTCGGAGATGTTGCCGTGTTCGCTGCTTGTGAGAGTGTGACTCTCAATGTGTTGCCATGGCAACATTGTACAATCCCCTCCTTCTCTTTCTCTCTCTCTCATTTGACATTGAGTTTGTTCCGGTCAAGATGCAAGAAAGAGATCATTTTTCCATCCATACGTTCCCGTGTTATACCGTGATGAATATAAGTATGGTTTTAGAGCCGTCTAGGGTAATTCATGAAATGCTTAGTTATGGCAGTATACGTCGATTCCATTGTACTCGTTGCCATGTCTTGCCTGTATACGCTATTATCCCGAAATCAAGTCTAGATCATAGCTATTATGTTCCATGAATGCATGAAAGGGGGGGGGGGTCGTTTCTGATTATTTGATTGTCAGTAACGGCATTCGCATTGAACACTAAAAATGGTTATCAGCCTGATCGCTATGAAAGCATTGCAGGATCAAGCTAAAATTGACGTCAAATCGCCCTTACCTGTGGCCGGGAGTAATCCAAAAAGAATATTCCAATTGTTTGATCGCCATCTGGTATATCCAATGTCCATTTGCTCGATGACATAATTCACCACAACATATGGATCGGAGATATTTGACGCGCTTCAATGTAACCGGCAGAACCGTTCGTCTTGCCCGACAAGGAAGAATGTAACCCGAGACCTGGGGCCGTCCCACAGAGAAAGATACAAGGGTAGAAAGGGTGCTCCATACCGCCATCTAGTGTGATGCGGCCGGTATTGCCCCTAGGCATTCTCAATGCGATTCCCAATGTTAACCCAATGTGCCTGTAATGAATAGAAATATAGAATAAAATAAATAACGATCAAATAACGTATATATATGTGGTTGGCGTTCAACGGTTGTCGGACAAAAACTTATATAATCGTTGCCGGCATCCAATGAGTTAAGGGCATGCAATGTAAAAACATGTTGTTTGGATGTTTGTACCTTGCATATAAAATGTAAATAGTTCAGTAAATTCCTAGTATTGTGCTGACTCCATATCATGTTTTCACACATACACATGCATTCATTTCTAAATCTTACCATTGTTCATGGTAAAAGGAAGAGGTGCATGTGTGTGTGTGTGTGTGTGTGTGTGTGTGTGTGTGTGTGTGTGTGTGTGTGTGTGTGTGTGTGTGTGTGTGTGTGTGTGTGTGTGTGTGTGTGTGTGTGTGTGCGTGCGTGCGTGCGTGCGTGCGTGCGTGCGTGCGTGCGTGCGTGCGTGCGTGCGTGCGTGCGTGCGTGCGTGCGTGCGTGTGTGTTTGGCCCTAAAACTGCATTCAGCTCTTCTCATCTCCAGATTTATGATCCTAATAGTGTCCACAATGTATGATGTGTACACACACACATGCACGTGCACACACACACACACACACACACACACACACACACACACACACACACCTTCCTTCCACCATATCCTCCAGTGGATTTGTCTGAGGTTTTAAAGTCTAACACCTTACAACCACATAAACCCCTCCTTGTGTTAATCTTCACTGTTGTAATACAGTGTGTTAACAGTACTAACAACCTCCCACATGCTCTGCTCTTAGATAGCTGGAGAGATAGATGGACTTTTAATGCTCTGACTTTGGATGAAATGCAGACTGGCATTTTCCCCAGCAACTATCCAACAGTATTTATTTTCTGATGCAGTTGTCATAGTGGTGGGATGGTAGGATGCCACAGCTCTTAAAGAAGTAGAGCATGGCATATCTGCTCTGGTGGTCAGGTGCAGGGCGATAAGCATACAATTTAATAGAGTCTGCACACGGTCTAACTTGCTGCCACTGCGTGTTTATTGAGGGATCAACGTTTCGATCACTTAAGGATCAGGATTACAATCACGATGAAGATGCTTATGTGATCGAACATGTTGATCTCTCAATAAACACACAGTGGGAGCAAGTTTAACAGTGTGTGGACTGTGAACTCTATTCGTTAACAGATATACAGTATCATACACTATTTTGAGTTTTCAGGATCAAAGTTCTATAAAGTTCACAGCTTTAAAGTCCACAGTGTTGTTATCCATATTGATTGAGCTTCTATCCCCAGGCCATCAGGATGCTCAACGACAATAACACTATGTAACAAACCATCAAATACACTCACAGCACACACATCCACACGCACACACTCACTTTAAATAAACAACTCACTGTAGCACCCACTTTAGACACTTTAACACACTTTATATTTATATTTATTGGTAAAAATAAAGGGGAAAAAATAAAGGAAAAGGAAAACATCGACAAGAAGTGGAAGTCTGTAAAGGAAGCAGTAAGTACAACGTGCAAAGAAGTACTGGGCCCGAAGAAACACAACCATAAGGAGTGGATATCAGCAGTCATTGAGGAAGATAGAGGAGAGGAATGGGAAGAAAGCACTAATCAACAACAGTCGCACAAGAGCCAAAAAAGTCAAAGCACAAAACCAGTACACAGAAGCCACAAAAAGGGTTAAGAAAGCATCAAGGCAGACAAGAAGGACTATATAGAGAGTCTTGCGGCAGAGGCTGAAGAAGCAGCTAGACATAGACATTTGAAAGACTTATATAACACCACCAAGAAGCTGTCAGGAAAGTTTAGTAAACCAGAAAGACCAGTTAAGGACAAAGATGGACAGCCAATCATTGGAAGACAAAAGGAAAGATGGGTAGAACATTTCGAGGAACTGCTAAACAGACCTGCACCACAGGACCCACCAGCCATCCAGCAAGCTGACAGGGATCTGCTGATAGACTGCAGCGTGCCAACAAAGGAAAATATCCGCAAAGCCATCAAGAAGCTGAGGAACGGCAAGACTGCAGGACCCGACGGTATTCCGGCACTGAAGGCCGACATAGAGACGATGAAAGAGATGCTCCATCCTCTCTTCAAGAAGATATGGGAAGAAGAACACATCCCATCAGAATGGAAGGAGGGCTACCTCATCAAAATACCAAAGAAAGGAGATATGAGCCAATGTGCAAACTATAGAGGGATCACACTACTCTCCATCCCAGGATTCAACAGGATTATACTGGACAGGATGAAGGATGCCGTCGACCCACAGCTACGAGACCACCAGGTGGGCTTCCACAAAAACAGATCCTGCACAGACCAGATTGCAACACTGCGGATAATACTGGAATACAACTCAGAATCATTGGTGAAAAATTGAAGAAGCAGAAGAAGCTGTATATTTGCTTCATCGATTTCACGAAGGCCTTCGACAGAGTTGAACATACAACATTGATGAGAACAATGGAAGAATTCAAAATACCAGTTTCTGACCGAAGAATAATTGCCAACTTATACTGGAGGCAGAAGGCTAATGTTAGAATAGGAAAGGGGAAATCAAGAGACTTCCCGGTGGAGAAGGGTGTAAGACAAGGATGCATCTTGTCCCCTGTACTCTTTAATATGTACAGTGAATCACTGATGAAAAAAGGTCTGAGAGGAGGGAAAGGAGTAAAACTTGGCGAAGAGAACATCACCAATATAAGATACGCGGATGACACTGCTATAGTCTGTAACTGTCAAGAAGATCTACAGGACATGATGAATAAGCTGAATGTCGAATGCAAAAACTATGGAATGTCGCTAAACACAAAGAAAGTAAAGTAATGATCATTGAAAAAACACCAGGAACTGTTTGTAAAATACAGGTGGATGGAGAAAAACTTGAACAAGTGAAGGAGTACATGTACCTTGGAAGCTGGATCAGTGAAGGTGGAAGAGCTAACATGGACATTAAGAGAAGAACCGGAATTGCAAAGGGCGCATTCTGGAACCATAAAGAATTATTGAGAAGAAACATAAGTTGGAAAACGAAGACCAGGATTTTGGAAACGTATGTTATGTCAGTCTTTTCATACGGAGCAGAAGCATGGACGCTGAATGAAGAGGCAAAGAGGATGATACTCTTTTGAAATGTGGACACTGAGGAAGATGCTGAAGATAACATGGAAGGATAAGATCAAGAATGAGGAGGTACTAGGGCGGTTAGGTGGCCGAGCGGAGATTGCGTTCGTCACCAGCCCCGGAGCTGTGAGCTCGATTCGCCTGTTCGAATCCAGCTCACAGCTCCGGGGTTGTCACCAGCTTGGCTGGCCGTCTGCACTGATACAATTGGCTGTATCAGAGGGTGGGAGAAGCTGGCGGGGTGGGTCCGGGTCGTTGTAAAACAGCGACTCCTACAGTTCGGTCGGGGCGCCTGCTAAGCGCGGATTGGACGTGAGGGGGATAGTGTGGTCCTCCCACACGCTACGCCCTCTCAATGAGAATCCGCGCTGCCAGGTGAAAAGAAGCGGTGATTGGCTGGACGTGTGTCGGAGGAAGCACGTGGTAGCCTCCACTCTCCCAGATGATCTGACTGTGGGGGGTAAGTGCGCAGCGATCAGGAAGGGACTGGGAATTGGCATACGACTAACATTGGGATGGGAGAAAATCGGAGGAAAAATGGAGGGGGAAAAAGACCAATAAAAAAAAAAAAAAAAAATGAGGAGGTACTGAGAAGAGCGGATATGCAAGGAGGACAGCTGCTGGAGAGGTTGAAAAAGAGAAAGATGGAGTTGTGCGGGCATGTTCTGAGAGGATCCAGCGGGGAGATGTTCAAGAAGGTGGTGATGGGGAAGGTGGATGGAAAGAGAGGAAGTGGAAGACCAAGAAGAGGCTGGGTAGACGACGTCTGTGATTGGAGTGGAGTGAGAGGCGGAGTCACGGAGTTGGAGAGAAGAAGTGGGGACAGAATGGGTTGGAGAGTGATAGGCAACCTTCGGAACGAAGAAGCCACCTAATGATGATGAGTCATTAGAGTGGAATTCACCCCTATTCATGGACTACGAAAAGGCTTTCGACAGCGTGAATAGAGAGACCCTCTACTCAGACACTACGGAGTGCCAGAGAAGTACAGAAACATCATCAGGAACTCCTATGAGGGGATGACCTGCAGGGTGATTCATGGCGGTTAACCCACCGACGCCTTCCAGGCAAAAACTGGAGACAGGGTTGTTTGTTGTCACCATTTCTGTTCCTGCTGGCAATAGACTGGGTCATGAAGCAATCCACGGCAGAGAAACGAAATGACATACAATGGACATTCTGGACGCAGTTAGACCTCGACTTTGCAGATGATCTGGCCCTTCTCTCTCACACCCAGCAGCAGATGCAGGAAAAGACCAGTACCATCGCGGACAACTCTACTCGGCTTGGGCTTAACATAAACAGAGGGAAGAGCAAGGTCATGAGAATCAATGCTGATAACACATCACCCATCATTCTGGAAGGAGAAGCATTGGAAGAGGTAGACAACTTCACCTACCTGGGCAGCATGGTTAACAAGCAAGGTGGAACAGATGCTGACGTAAGTAAGTAAGTGACAGGGCCAAAATATCATAGGGTATTTTTTCCTATTTTTGACAGTATAGCCGTAAAGATATCTGATATTTGTTTTGTTTCCTAGTATAAATTACAATGTGAATGATGTGACATCTCTACTGTCTATTCTCATCTGGATTCCATCACAAGTTGTTTACCCCCGTATTACTGCTACAACTTGCACATTTTTACATACAGTACAATGGATTTGATTTTAATTATTTTTTATTTAATTTTTTTTGTATACATTTTTTCTCCCATTTTCTATATTTTCTCCCATCCCAATTTCGTATCATCCAATTCAACCCTCCCCTGTCACGAACGCTGTTTCTTGCCTCCCACAAGCCGGCTGCAATGTGGACTAAGTCATACATAGCACAAGTCCCCTCCGGTACTTGAGGTAACAGCAGTCGCATCTTTTCACCTGCGCAGCTCGATCTCTCAGTGGCGAGGAGTAACGCGTGGGAGGCTCACGCTGCCCCCGACACTTCCTGATTCTACTGCGCAGGCGCACCAACCGACCTGTAGGAGTCGCTGTCCACAACGCCCGATCCCCACCCATCAGTTTCCCACCCCCCTAATACGGCCAATGTGTATTAGTATGGACAGCCAGCTAAACTGAAAGCAATGTGGAGTGCTGGGCTCGAACAGGCAAGCCCAGCGTCTCCGTCATTCGTGGTGAGCGCCTTGCCCACTACGCCACGTAGCCGCCCTAATTATTTTTTCTTTTTTAATTAAAAACCCAGTAAAATATAATTGGTGGTGATTTGTAAAACATGCACGCTTTCATTCCATGTATGTGTGGATCCATTACGGTGGAGCTTAAAATACAGCAGACCTTCTCCCAGCCCCTGCACTGCTGCTCAGGTGCTTTACATCACCTTTCATGGGCTCTAAAGATGATAAACGCAGGGGTTTTCTGCAGGAGTCATGAATACAGAACAGCGCTCCACTCCTGTTTCACTTTTTATTGCTGTGCCGATGCTCGGGGGGCCAGATGGCCTCCTCCAGCATTCATTTTGAGGTAATGATGTTGTCAAACACAGGAGGAGGCTTCAGGCTTTATGGGAAGTATTCGATGGTTCCACCTACCGTAAGTGGGACTTTTATTGTGAGCGTTGCTGTCTTCTCCACCACTGTGATGAACTCTCCGAGCCAGAGTGTGAGAGACGGAGAGGGAGAGAGGGAGAGAGAGAGAGGGGGAGAGAGAGACACATGGAAGGAATGAGTCAGTGTGAAGTCAAGGTGGTGTACAGAATGCAAGGGGAAATTAAAAAAGAAAAAAGAAAAAGGGAGGGAGAAGGAGAACAGAAGGATGAGCTGGAGAGAGAGGTTATTATAAGTTGAGAATAATGAGCACTGAAAGAGAGAGAGTGGAGGGAAGGAAGATGGATTCCATATTATTTTTGTCTTTCTACTTTTTACTCCCATCCCCCAATTTAGTCATTATGCCAATTCCCTCCTGGTCATTGCACTGCCCTATTGTCGGTCTGGGGAGGGTGTAGAACTACCACACGCCTCCTCCGATACATGTGGAGTCACCAGCTGCTTCTTTTCACCTGACAGCTAGGAGTCTCACTGGGAGAGGTTCACGCTATCTCTCCCAGATCCCCTCCCTGCTGAACAGCCACCCTAACAGACCAGGGCTCTTACCCGCACTGGCTTACCACCCGTAGGGATGACTGACCTAGCCGTAGGTACCGCTAGGACTTGAACCCCTGGGTCTCTGCGGTGGATGGAATCCATCTTAATTAGGTATGTCCGATATTATCGGCCTACCGATATTATCGGCCGATATCGGCATTAAAATGTGATATCGGAAAATATCTGTATCGGTTTTCAATTTTCAATTTTTTACATTTCTATAACCTTTATTTACCCAGGAAAGCAAGTAAGAACAAATTCTGATTTTATTTATTGTCAAAAGTATGCATAATGTTGTGTTAATTCCACAACAAGAGATATGTAAGGGATAATGTACGAGGTCATTGTCGCAAAATAATTGACCGACACAGAGTTTAAAATACCGAGCCGCCTCGGCAAGGTGTTTTAAACGTCAGTGAAGGTCAATTATTTTGCGACAATGATCGAGTATAGCTATACATTATCCCGCTTATTACATGGCTAACTTACTAACAATATACCTAATTAATTTTACATCGACTTGCAACACTGGTTCTGGCTGTGTTCTGGCTCCGCTCGTGGCTCCGCTCGTCGCTCCGCCCCCTGTCATCGCCGGCAGCAGAACACCGGCAGTGTCTAATTGCACTGAAACAGTGTGTGTCAGTGGGCTTGATTGCGAACAGCTGCGCACAGCGGTCATTATTGTCCCACAGCGGTCATTATTGTCTGATAACTGACCTCTGACGCGCGCTATTGACCAATCACAAGCAAGCATTTCGGCGAATGTGAAAACGCCATGTAATAAGTAATGTTAATTACCTGAAATTATTCCCTTTTTTTGGGGGGGGGGGGGGGGGAACCCTGCATATATCGGTATTGGTTGATATCGGTTGATATCGGTATTGGAAATTAAGAGTTGGACAATATCGGTATATCGGTATCGGTAAAAAAGGCAATAACGAGCATCCCTAATCTTAATATGTGTTCCCTCAGTCAGGCCACATTAGACAAACAACATTAATCACTGCCGTATGATGACTGAACTAATGTGATGAGTCACGATTCTTTTTTTAGGGGCAATTCCCTAAAAAACAAGGCTGATTTATTTTACACATAATCTCACACCCATTCAAAAACGAAACAGTTTTGCACACATTCATTTAGTATTATAGACAGTTATTGAGAGTAAATTAGTTTGAATATGGCCACCAGTGATGTCATCTGGGACATTGAATCCTTGAGTTGTGTTAATTATATCTCAATGAAATTATAAGGTAGCAGTCCCTACAAGACAAGGTATTGCTATGTTTTCATCTACATAATTTCATGGAGCTATAATTAACACAACACAAGGATTCAACATCCCAGATGACATCACTGGTGGCCATATTCAAACTATTACTCTCAATAACTGTCAAACTAAATGAATGTGTGAAAAACTGTTTAGAGCTTTTGGATGTGTGTGAGATCATGTGCAAAATAAATCAGCTTTCTTTTTAGTGAATTGCTCCTTTAATAATCATCACTTTGGAAAAAAAATTTGTTTGTTTTCTTGTCTTTATTTATGACTCATCACATGAAGTGCCCCCTTAAGCTTGAATAAAGTGTGCCAAATGACATACAGTAGAAGCAGAGCAGACTGCAGACCTGGAAAGCATGGATCTGAGAGATGCACAGCGAGGAGGACAGAGTGGAACTAGGGGAGAGATTTAATGCAGGATGCAGAATAGAAATATGGACGAAAGACAGATGAGACAGCAGGTGACGGGTGAAAGAGGGAAAGTGAAGGATTAAGTAGTGCCCCTCCCCCCCCCCAATCATATCTCTCTGTCCTGTCCCTCATATTTACTTTCTCACCCCCCCTTTCTCTCCTGTCTGCTGAGCGCTGTTAGTGAAAGATGGTGTTAAGCTGCTTCCAGCCCTCTAATGCATTTGCCTTAAATATTTCAATATGCTCCACTTGTGTTCCAGAGGAGCGGCTTCTCAGAGGCCCCACAGTCACCGGCACAGCTCTGCTGTGTGTGTACAGATGTGTCGCCAGAATGCTAGGAACACACACAGAAGGATGAATAAGGGAGGGAGGGAGGGAGGGAGGGAAGAGGAGAGATGTGGTGAGGAGAGGAATTGGGAGAATATAGAATATATTAGACAGTGGAAATAACTAACTTGAAAATACACACATATATACTCAGACACTGTACACACCCACACACATCACAAAGACATCAAAGAAAGACTTACTAACAAACCCCAATCCACAGTCCACACGTGAAAATAACACCTTGTGAATCCACTTACCAGTTGAAGCTGACTGCGCCACATACAGGATAGAGGCATGACGTGTGTGTGTTGGTTAGCGTGTTCATGTGGGTTCATGTGATACACACTCAGCAGTATAGCAACGGGAGGGTTAAGCCTTTATGATAGAATAATCTCAACCCATCATTACCTGTCCTCTTCATCCCTATACCTTTCTCTTCCTCCATCTCCTCCTCCGCTCGCCTGCTTCTATCTGGCATGACAGGAAATTAAAAGTCTTAGTTGCTGCTGCTCTCCCTCCCCGGGTGGCCTGCCTTCAATAAAGCACTGTGTTATGTATTGATACAAACTCTCTCTCACTCTCACACACACACACACACACACACACACACACACACACACACACACACACACACACACACACACACACACACACACACACACACACACACACACACACACACACACACACACACACACACACACACACACACACACACACACACACACACACACACACACACACACACACACACACACACACACACACACACACACTCACTCACTCACTCAGGATGACAAGTACAATATATGCACATAATATATGTACCCATCAGTGGCGCCTGTATGTCATCTGTGTGCTATTGATGGTGCTTCAACAGTAGACAGGTTGTTTAGTGCTTATTGGACAGGTTCCCCAACAACAGATATTGATGTTCCGTCTGTTTGTGTTTGTTCTAGTTGCCGGACCAGTAACCGGAAGAGTCTGATCCTGACCAGTACATCTCCCACCCTCCCCCGGCCTCACTCTCCCCTGCCGGGACACATAGGTCAGTATGGAAAGCATAGACGTTTATATAGTATGGCTGTCCTCCACTAAAGATATTCTTAATCGACTAACAGTCGTGGGATTTGTGGACTAATCGATGTAACGGGTTGATTCATCAAGAAATATATCAAATTTGAGTTTGCCATATGGAATAATGCAGAAGGGCTGAATCTACTGTAGTGCTGACCAGAAGTGTGCTTCAATTATTTTTCAGGAAATAAAATAAAGCATAAAGATTTACGAACAAAGTCAAGGCCAAACTGCCCAATTGATCTACCAATTGACCTATCTCAAACCCGCCCCTCTTTTCATGATCCTCCAATCACAACTGTTGCTTCCATCGTACAAACAAAGTTGCATGTCAGAAAAAGCAAAGCAACTTGATTTTCTGCATTTTTTATATTTACATTTATTATATCTCAATAATTTTTGTCCCATTCACCCCAAACCAATGGTAAAATTCTTCATTGTTACAAGTAAAAGTAATGGCTCTCATCTGTGCTCTATAATACACAATACTTAACTTTTAGGACTTAAGTAAGTTGGAAATAAAGTGGAGCCTAAGTATAAATAAATATAATACAATAATGTAGCTTTTAGAATAGTGAATCACTTTTCAAAAACTGGTTTGAAAGACAAAGCATTGTCGCTGGAGATTAAAATGGGTCTGCAACTTATTCTGAAGAAATTGGTGTCTAAGTTGCCAGTTGGTGTAGGTATCGGATCTGCTTGGCCTGGCAGAATGCCTCAGGTCCAGAACGTGTGAATACTTTACCCAAGGCAGTTGTCCTTCCGCGTTCGGTTTGCGCGCCCTGATTGGCCTCTCAGCACCCAATCGCGTTAGCCCTACTATCGCCGTGCATCAGCTTTCAGTTCCACAGCCCAATATTAACGTAACGCGCTATTCATATCAATTATGTTGACATTGTTTTCCTCTTATTGCTCCTTCCTAGCAGCAGCACGGCGATCGAAAGGAGCCTTGAAGTTGTACAATCACAGCTTTATTGTAAACAATTCCAAATGTTTTACATCCGTAGTACTTTACCATCTCCATGGTCAACTAACTGCGAGCATCTGCAGCGACGTGATTCTCTTCACAGTAATATTACATTTCTCCCGATACTCTGTTAGCTCTGTGTAGCTGTAAAGACATTGATTGTCAATTCGTTTGAAACAGATCAGACTGTGGACACCACAACAGCTGTAAGTACAATTATGTTGACATTGTTTTCCTCTTATTGCTCCTTCCTAGCAGCAGCACGGCGATCGAAAGGAGCCTTGAAGTTGTACAATCACAGCTTTATTGTAAACAATTCCAAATGTTTTACATCCGTAGTACTTTACCATCTCCATGGTCAACTAACTGCGAGCATCTGCAGCGACGTGATTCTCTTCACAGTAATATTACATTTCTCCCGATACTCTGCTAGCTCTGTGTAGGCTAACGCGATTGGGCGCTGAGAGGCCAATCAGGGCGCGCAAACCGAACGCGGAAGGACAACTGCATTGGGTCAAGTATTCACGCGTCCAGAACACCTTCAGTACCAAAGATCATTGGCTGTATGTGGCCTCACAGTGATAGCATCAAATATGTCATCAAGTGACTGAACTAGATGATGTTAATTGAATTGAATTGAAAACCTTTATTTATTCCAGAGGGGAGATTCAGAAACATGTGATTCTACAACGAGTGGAGAAATAAACACTGTTTGTCTTTATCACTTGAGTTTATGTTAAACTAGCACAAGGTTCAGTTCACAGGCGCAAAGCAACTCCTAGAATTTGACAGTGGCCCCACAGTTATGATTTTCTGCTACCATGCTAACGTTAGCTGGCATGCTAACGTGCTGAATGAATTGGCTGGCTTACTAATGTGATGAATGAATTGTCTGTGTGTTAACGTTAGAGCTGGTATGGTGGTGTTGCCTTTTAACTCATTCACTGCCAACAACGATTAAACTCGTTATTGGCCGTCAATCGTTGAACGCCAACAACGAGTATACTCGTTATTTGCTCGTTATTTCTTTATTCGATATTTCCATTCATTATCCATCCAGGGAGCCTGGTGTTATCATGGGGCTGAGTCTGAGATCGCTAAAGTGCAATACCGGCCGCATCCTACCAGGCGGCGGTATCGAGCACCATTTGAAACCTTGTGTATTGGGCTGTGCCACACGCTAAACGCTCCGGGCGCTCTTTTCTACTAACCTGAACCTAGGGCTTCACCCGATCGCATTGAATCGTTTTCGGGACCCCCGATTCATTATGCTGTGGTGGGTTATGTTGTGGGCCAAATGGACATACGATCTACCAGATGGCAATCAAATAATTGGAATATACTTTTTGGAATCCCACTGGCCACAGGTAAGAGCAATTTAACGTCAATTTCAGCTTGATTGTGCCTTGTTTTCATAGCCATCGCCCTGATCAGCGTATGTTGTTGTAATAACGAATGCTGTTATTGACAATCAATTAATCAGAAATGACCCCCCCCCCTTTCATGCGTTCATGATGGAACATAATATCGATCATATGCATTTGAATTTTTAATTGTAGTGTGTGTAGGGACGAAATGCCAATCGATTTAGTATAATACACGTCGCAGGCTATTACTAGCCTCCCAGGAATGACCCTAAACTGCTCTAAAACCATACTTATATTCACCACGGTATAAAACGGGAATGTTTATTTCTTTTTCACATATTGAACGATAGATACTCGATGTCAAATGGGCCATAGTATTGCATCCATACAGGGGCGTAATTAACAGGGGAGAGATGTCCCCTGCATGTTTTCAGAAGGCAGTTATTGTCCCCTGCACTTTTTTACCGTCCAAAACAATGTTACATGATAATAAACGGAGACACACCGCGGCACTAGGACCACACGGAAAACAGCTGCTTGTTCCCTCTCTGAGCTCAGGTCTCTGACAACCTGAGCTATTGTTATGCAAAGACAAGTAGCCATGTGGGTACTTGGCGAGGGACGAGTCGCATTTTTGTGTGCACGCGCCAAGTACCGATCTGGCGGCTACTTGTCTTTGCATAACAACAGCTCAGGTCGTCAGGTGTGTTCAAATACATAGGACGGAACACACAGAGCTCCCTGCCCCCATCCCTCAAAGTTTGGTGTGAACGATGGTCTGTGTGATTGCCATGAAATGCAACAGCATTGCTTGGTGTCTGTGAAATATCTGTCTATGACCTTGTTGTATTTAAAAGCCTCAGTCTAGGCTGTTGTTTTATACATACAGTATGTTGTCTACTTGACCCTCAAAGTGCACCAGATTGATGCATTTAAAATTCTAAATGTTCAAAATTTTCGCCGGACCACACCCATTAAAACACAGTGCAACTAGGCATGAAATCACCAACGCACCACTGACCACGCCCCCAAATGTGTCCCCTCCACCATTGAAAACAAAATTACGCCCTTGCATCCATAGCTATAATATAGAATATAGTTATAGCCCTGCAATAGGGGTGTAACGATGCATTGATTAATCGAAATGCATCGATTCTAATGTGTTCGATTCGATGCATCGATTTGAATGTTAGAATCGATTATAATCGAGATTAATCTAAATACATTTTTTTTTTTTTTGTATAATTTTTTGTATTGTTTTTATTGACCTATAGTCCATTCATGCTGAGTGAATCAGTTCCCCCAGCCACATTTGTGTATTCAAAATGTTTGGGGGAATTAACCTGTTCCACCCCATGGGGTCGGTACCGACCCAAAAAATTTAATCTGGTTATAAATCAATATTTTTCAGTGTTGCATATTTTTTGCGATTTTTTTATCAAACGTTTTCAAGTATTAACATCACTAACATGTCACAAAAGCATGTAGAATGTATATTATCATCAATACGTTAGTTTAGCAATAGGTTAAAAGTGCCATTAGATAGTTTTAAGTTTTCGATTTTCTGAAGTATATTCCAAGACGGAAACGGAAATGGAAATTCTGAACCATGGGAATTGTAGTCTTTTTGCGGCCATTTTGTAGAGGACATGCATAGCTGTCGACCAGCGTTGGAATTTTTCCGAACTACATTTCCTGTCAGATACTGTGGGGGTTCAAAGTTCAGCGTTCTGAATGCATCATATCAATAACTGTTATGATTCGTGATAATAAGCCACAAAAGGTAACGTTTTTGACAAATATTGAAACGCAGTTTGTTTCTCCTCCCTATTGTTAGCATGTAGGAACAATTAGATCTGAAATTAGTTTCAAAACGGTTGCACTGTGGGGAAAATTAAAAAGTACACTAGATTACAGTAGATTTCATTATCTGTTCTTATGCACGCCTGGTGATACTAAATCCAAATTGAACTTGGGCATTTGAAAGATAATATATGTATATATATTAGGGATGTTCGATATTGGCTTTTTTACCTATACCGATATTGTCCAACTCTTAATTTCCGATACCGATATCAACCGATATCAACCGATACCGATATATGCAGGGTTTCCCCCCCCAAAAAACGGAATAATTTCAGGTAATTAACATTACATATCTCTTGTTGTGGAATTAACACAACATTATGCATACTTTTGACAATAAATTAAATCAGAATTTGTTCTTACTTGCTTGCCTGGGTAAATAAAGGTTATAGAAATGTAAAAAAAAAAAAATCTTTTTTTTTGAAAACCGATACAGATATTTTCCGATATCACATTTTAATGCCAATATCGGCCGATAATATCGGACATCCCTAATATATATATAAATGTGCGAATTGGCTATAATAAGGTAATGTATAAGCATCATATTCTATATTCTATAATAATATTTCAAATTGCATTGGTCCGGATGGGAGAATTCAGTACTGTATCTACAGAACCTTCGGTTTTATCATCTTCCCTTTATTAATTTCCTTAGATTTTCTGTACACATGATCTCAAGAGGGTACTGAACGAGATCAATGGCAGTTTTTTAAGTTTGGTCATTATTATCATGGTGTTATTCACTGTCAAAGATGCAAAGAAAAATCATAATTCATATTCTCCTTTGTTTCATCACAATTTAAGCAAGCCTAGTAATAGACACAATATTTCTGACACTGTGAATACATTCCCTGAGGTCCATAGATGTACCTAGATACCAAGAATATGCAAATAGCCCTTGTAGAAGTGGAGCAATATTCCATTTACCTAGGTATATATTTTCGGCGGATTTTCACATCGTGTGGAAGATAGAAAATGTATCGAAAATGTATCGAATCGAATCGTGGTCAAATGAAGAGATTTCATGATGCATTGAATCGTTGCCTGAAGAATCGTAATCGAATCGAATCGTTGTGAGGTCGAATCATTACACCCCTACCCTGCAAACAAGGTGACGGACTCCATTGGTTTAATGCGTGGCAGCGCATAGCCATATCCCGGAAACAGCGTGGCAGCCAATGAGTTAATACTAATCTATTCTTGTCAACAGATTATAAAAATAAAATGCAACACCAGCTCTGCAAGCTAGCAAGTAGAGCATATCCGGTACCTACACTGGCACTGGTACTGTTACGGCACTGGCACTGTCACATTGCCAAAGTATTCCCTAGTCCCTGCAATGAAAGCTATACTGAAAAAGGTACTGTTGGTCTTTGAGGTCATTTGAGTTAAGGTTGCTTAAAAACCAGGTATGCTTTCCTTAAACAGCCCACCCAATAGCACAGCGCAGTAAATCT
>NC_140171.1:45132765-45535265 GCF_963971535.1 Notolepis coatsorum
ATACCACCCCCACCTCTCTCTCTCTAATCTCTCTCTCTCTCTCTCCTCTCTCTCTCTCTCTCTCTCTCTCTCTCTCTCTCTCTCTCTCTCTCTCTCTCTCTCTTCTCTCTCTCTCTCTCTCTCTCTCTCTCTCTCTTCGCTCTCTCTCTCTCTCTCTCTCTCTCTCTCTCTCTCTCTCACTCCACACTCTCTCTCTCTCTCGCTCACTCTCCCCTCTTTTCTCTCACACATTCTCTCCCTCTCTCTCTCTCTCTCTCCAACTCACTCAGATATGAGAGAACAGAGAAACAAGGAAATGACCTCGCTGCCCCAGGCCATGCTTCTAATCAAATTGTCACCACCACCACCACCTCCAGCTCCACCTCCACCTCCACCAAGTGGAATGAAACAGAATCCCACTGGACAGGCAGAGAGGCTGCTTCATCTGTCCTGAGGGGTGTTTTTTAGAAGAGCAATTTAAACTTGGAGTGTATTACTGTAGCAGCTGTGTCTGTTTCACTTCCCCCAGAGGTGCAGTCAATTACATGGTGATGGTGGGAGGCGTTTAATTCTAGTCTAATGATTGTTACTAGACATGTACACAGTGTTGCCATTAAGCTGAAGCCATTGTGTAGATTTTGCTGCTACCTAATCCATCGGAATGATTTATGCTACTGGTGTCACTTGTCACATTATTGATCAAATGCCTTTGTCTCTTACTCTTATGTGACCAACCAAGTGATTATCATTGGATGTCAAGTCAGTCTATTAGCATGATCATATTACCCCCACCCCATCTGTGACGTCCAAGTCAGTCAAGACTTTGCTTGAATTGACCTGTCACAAGCCCCGCCTTTTTTCTTGATCTCCAATCACAACTGTTGCTTCCTTGGCCAAACGTACCAAGGGAAGCACCAGTTGTGACTGGAGGATCAAGAAGAGGGCAGGGCTTGAAATAGGTAAATTGTCTGAAATTATCCTTCTCTTTAAAGGGTTAAGTTACAAATGTTGACCTACTAATGATGTTCAGCCAAAGTCCTTTCCATGCTGTCCCTCATACTGAATGAGGAGAGGAAGTACATCACTGGACCTTACTGTAGCTCTGGCTAGTTAGCCACAAACTCATGTTTAGTCTATGGGACTCACGCTCCAGTCTGTACGATCCCTGAAACGAATGCTGAAACCTACTTTGGGTGAACTGTGGAGGAGGTTTCAGTATTTATTCAGGACTTTGCAGAGACTGGAGCATGGCCCTATTACTTTACATTGGTTTGTGTCAAAGTACCTGGAGCTGTGGCAGTGTTCCCCTAGGATCTTTTTCAGGGTGGGGGTAGGCCCCCAAAACTACTAGTGTTGTTGCGGGGCGCGCGTGTCACGGATACGTGGTGTCAAAGTGTCGTCATAGACGCGCGCAGTAAGGCGGTTGTTAGTATCGGGGCATTTCTCTACAGCTGAATGAAACGATTGCATATAAATTAGGTAAATAAATATTAACACAAACATTTGTTATACATAAACTTATTACAATTTTACATACAGTAGTGACAACACACATATGAACTATTTACAATACAGGGACAGTGTTTGGTAGGTTTTTCTGCGTCTCCGTAGACCGTGCCGCACCACCGTTTTAAAGTCTTAGTGAATTGATTGATTTATATGAAACCGATGTATGTATAATTTAGCTAGCTCGCCAACGTTACTGTGATTAAAGCAAACTTAAAAAAAAAATTATTAAAAAAAAATTATAATAAATATCTGTAAGGCAATGTAGGGGAAACACTGTGTGTGTATCCAGTATGATGAACAGCATAGATTGTGCTGAGAAAGGAGATAGGGCTAGAGGTCCAACATTCTGAACTTACTCTTTAAGACTTTAAGTCATCAAGGAAACATTGTAAGGGAAAGAGAAAAGCTCCCATTGTGCAAAAAACATTGGCTGTGTCTGAAACTGCAGTTTACAGTTGGCCTACAGAATATCTGCTGCGCGCTGCTAACCATGTCACATACATCCTACAGAATATCTGCTGCGCGCTGCTAACCATGTCACATACATCCTACAGAATATCTGCTGTGCGCTGCTAACCATGTCACATACATCCAGTGGCGGCTGGCCCACCGGGGGCGCTAGGGCGCCAACCACCTGTTAAATGAGAGAAGAAGAAAAAATAATTTTTTTTAGTTTTTTGTTTTATAGCCCTATAAATAATATAAACATGTTTAAAATGAATAATATTTACTCATTTTAAGTATGTTTGTGTTTCCAATGCACAATATAACGTTAATATATCAAATAAAAAAATAATCGTTTTCCTGAACAGGAAGTGACTCACTCCTGCCGCATTTCTCCTGCCGCATTTCTCCTAGCCGTATTTCTTGGCCCGGGCTAGACGCAATCGCGCTCTGAGTGCGCGTCACTGTTTCATCGCTGTATCCGTCGCAGCCAATCAGTGCGTAACGCGTTGTGCGTTGAAATATGATGTTTATGATGGAAGCCGGGCGCGATTTGAAGCGGTCTAGGCAAGCATTTAGAATTTCCGTCTAGAATTTCCATAGCCGCATTTCGCGGAGACGCTCTCTGATTGGCCGACGCGGCGATGCCAGTTCTTTCCTTAGCCACAGTTTGCAACATGTTCGAGGCTGTGTGTTGTGAACTTGTGATTCAGTCTGGAGTCTGGACAGTGGGCAGTGAGTGTGGATATACATCGACAACAGTCTGGGGGACAGTCAGTGGACATACACTTTATTAAGCCCTCCGGCTGGACCACGTTTCAATGAAACAAAGTGAGTTTATGCTGTTGTGTTGTGATGCAGCTATTTGTTGTTAGCTCACACAGTACTTGTTGGCTAGCAGCAAGCTATATATGGATGCAGTGTGGAGGGACATGCATGGACAATGGACATCAACACAGTCTGGACAATGGAGTGGATATACTTTATCAAGCCCTTCTGCCTGCTGTCAACTTAACGGGAGGCTGCAATTCGAAACTGGCCACCGTAAATGCCCAAAACCCCACCACCTCCTAATAGACAGTCTCCTCCCCACCGCATGTATATATTCCCTCCCCGCGTATGTATATTTCTTCTCACCCACCCCCCCCCCCCTAATGTACAGTCCCCTCCCCATCATATGTATATACTCTGTCAGGATCTAGGGGTAACAGTACTGTATATTGGAATACCGTTTATGTCACAAATGTATCAGTACTAAATACCTATATGTCCCTATGCCATAAATGTCATGTATGTTGTGTATGTCATAAATGTCTATATGAATTGAAATGGGGGACCCTGATGGAAACAAGACAAACGTCTTTCTCAGGTCTGCATCCCCTTAACAATTGTATGTATTGAGCCGTACTGTATTGTACCCATTCTGCAATCTGTTAAATAAAGTTTTCATTCATTCATTCATTCAAACAAGGTAGATTTGCGATATCGCTCGCTCTCTCTCTCTCTCTCTCTCTCTCTCTCTCTCTCTCTCTCGCTCTCTCTCTCTCTCTCTCTCTCTCTCTCTCTCTCTCTCTCTCTCTCTCTCTCTCTCTCTCTCTCCCTAACTAACTAACGTGATTCTCTCTCTCTCTCGCTCTCTCTCTCTCTCTCTCTCTCTCTCTCTCTCTCGCTCTCTCTCTCTCTCTCGCTCTCTCCCTCTCTCTCTCTCTCCCTCTCTCTCGCTCTCTCTCGCTCTCTCGCTCTCTCTCTCTCTCTCTCTCTCTCTCTCTCTCTCTCTCTTCTCTCGCTCTCTCTCTCTCTCTCACAATCCTGTGTCTCCGAGAAATGCGGCTATGAAATGCTGAGATGATAATAGCACTTCAAAACGCGCTGCTGTGTTGTGAACTATAACATTAATTTCGCTGCTGCTGATGCATAATGTATGAATGAATGAATGGTGAGTTGTTTAAAATGACAACATATACATGTGTTAATTATTTATTGGATTGATCCGAGAGACAGAGAGAGAGATTGCTCCAGAGCATTTATTAACGTTATGTTACATTTTCAACTCGACCTAACGTCGAGTTGCGACCCACCAATGGAAGATAGTACCAGCCGCCACTGCATACATCCTACAGAATATCTGCTGTGCGCTGCTAACCATGTCACATACATCCTACAGAATATCTGCTGTGCGCTGCTAACCATGTCACATACATCCTACAGAATATCTGCTGTGCGCTGCTAACCATGTCACATACATCCTACAGAATATCTGCTGTGCGCTGCTAACCATGTCACATACATCCTACAGAATATCTGCTGTGCGCTGCTAACCATGTCACATACATCCTACAGAATATCTGCTGTGCGCTGCTAACCATGTCACAGTCACATACATCCTACAGAATATCTGCTGTGCACTGCTAACCATGTCACATACATCCTACAGAATATCTGCTGTGCGCTGCTAACCATGTCACATACATCCTACAGAATATCTGCTGTGCGCTGCTAACCATGTCACAGTCACATACATCCTACAGAATATCTGCTGTGCGCTGCTAACCATGTCACATACATCCTACAGAATATCTGCTGTGCGCTGCTAACTATGTCACATACATCCTACAGAATATCTGCTGTGCGCTGCTAACCATGTCACATACATTCCGTATCAGACCAGTTTTACAGACCACTGTGCTGCTCATTTAATCCACTTTGAAACAATGGCACATGTCTAGCCGTGGTTGGTTAATATCACCATCAGTCACTGTTGCACAGAGTAATTAGGCAGATTGGGGTAATTTATTTTCCCTAATACTTCCCGGGTGGTATTTTACCGGATGCCTGATGAAAAGTAAAGGTATGAATTAAAACTTTAATTAAATTAAGTTCAATTAAATGAAGTCGAAATTTGATTAAAGGTGCCTTCATTTAAAATATTTGCCTCGAGGCCTGCTAAAATCCATATAGTATTCAGTGTACTTATAAAGATTAAAAAGAATACCTCATTGTTGTCATGGACGATGGATTCATACTCACAAGCTTACTGATCAGGTACTATAGTGGGTACTACAGTCAGTGCAGTAGTCCTGCTGTCCAGGTATACCAGCTTGTGTGTCATTAGTAATAGTTAGTACATGCCTATAGTACAGGCCTACTGTATAAGTACGCTGGGTAGTATATACTTTTCTTTTGTAACATTACTGGATGCCTTTACTAAACAGTAGGCACAAACAGTATACAGTATGGACAGTATGGCTAGTACTTACTATCCATGTTGGAATTCTGTTCAGTTCATTAACAACCCAACAGTAAGAACTTTCCATACTTTCCATACTAACCACCGATTACTGTAGCTTGTGGAAATGAATAATATGCTACAGCTAGCATGATCATTTCAACATGTAATTATTGTATTGTGTTCACTCCAGAGTGCTTATGGTGTTTGTCCATTTTTGGCCAGCCCTATAAAACTCTTGGCACCCTCTTAATATCGTGGCTACATGAGTAGAGCTCCGAACTCATGATCGGAAGATCACCGGTTCGCGCCCCGGCCAAGGCTGCTGTTGGAAAGTGGTGTTGTTGTCCAGCAGGGGGCACTCTGTCCTCTGGACTTGTCAGTAACAATGCCCCTGTTACGGTGATAGGGACACCGTACAGCTACGAGTGCCGTCCTTCGGATGAGACGCTAAACCGAGGTCCTGACTGAATTTGGTCGTTAAAGAACCCAGGACGCCTATCGTAAAAGAGTAGGGGGTTCCCAGACGTTCCTGTCCAAATTCCCAATCAGGTCTCTGACATCAAGGCCACCTAATCATCCCTTCCCCTTAATTGGCTGATATCAATCCCTGTCTCCTGAGCCATTCAGCCATTGTGTAGTGTGATGTGTGCCGGGTGCCAGTTGAGTATGGTAGCCATTGAGCCTCCGTAGCCCAAGGTTGGGTGCTACCAGTGGTGGTGAAGGAGGCAATTTCCACCCTACATTGTAAAGCGCTTTGAGTGTCTAGAAAAGCGATATATAAATGCAAGTAATTATTATTATTATTATTATTATTATTATTATTATTATTATTATTATTATTATTATTATTATTATTATTATTATTATTATTATTATTATTATTATTATTATTATTATTAATATCCTGTATTGCCATGCAGTATCCTGTAGTACCCTGTAATACCACATAATACTATGTACAGTAGTACACTGTAGTGCTACGTAGTACCATGTAATGCCCTGTAATACTATGTAGTATCTAGGGCTGGGTATCGCCACTGATTTCCCAAACCGATTCGATTCGATTCTATTTCCAATTCAATCCGATTCAATGGTTCAAGGAATCATTGTATTGTTAAAAAGGTTTACATTGCAGTTACTTGAATGTACTTTTTATTGGAACATTGGCTTTTGCATATGTCACGTCTGGGGTTTCGTAGATTTGTTGTATTTCCACAATCATTATCTATGTCTTTCACTATAGCCAATGGAAATGGTAGAAATGGTCACGTGGGCTGGGAGAACCAATGGAAAATTCCTATCCCAAGGCCAAACTTAATTGCCGACCCCTGGTCTACACCCTCCCCAGACCGACAGTGGGGCAATGCACGTAACGACCAGGAAGGGAATTGGCATAACGACAAAATTGGGGGATGAAATCTGTGTGTGTGTGTGTGTGTGTGTGTGTGTGTGTGTGTGTGTGTGTGTGTGTGTGTGTGTGTGTGTGTGTGTGTGTGTGTGTGTGTGTGTGTGTGTGTGTGTGTGTGTGTGTGTGTGTGTGTGTGTGTGTGTGTGTGTGTGTGTGTGTGTGTGTGTGTGTGTGTCTGTGTGTGTGTGTGTCTGTTTGATGAACAATACCACTTACCCTTAGCCAACAGAGTTATACTCTTCCTGCTGACTTGTTGTACACCATTTGGCAGTCGCTTTACAGAAAAGCATCAGTTAAATTATTAAATGTAAATGTAAAAATGTGTGTGTGTGTGTGTGCGTGTGTGTGTGTGTGTGTGCGTGTCACACCCTGCTTATTCCCCTATGCTAGGAGTTCAACCCGGAGGAGTTCTACCATCTCCTGGAGGCAGCAGAAGACCACGCCAAGGAGGGACAACTGATGAAGACGGACATTCCTCGTTACATCATTAGCCAGTTGGGACTGACCAGAGACCCACTGGAGGGTGAGAGAGATGGAGAGGGAATAGAGAGAGAGAGAGAAAAAAATCGGTTGGGACCAGTCCCCTTTCATTCATTCAATTCATTAATTAAATCTTAAAAAAAAAAAATTAGAACCTTTTGGCATTACATGCACTATGTAAATGAGAATAGATGTATCATTAAGTAAACTACTGTATCTGTTTAAACTTTTAAAATTATTGAATTAAAAAAGTGAATTGATCCTAACACTGACACACATACATTGCCTATACATAACTAAAATACAAATCAAAATAAGGAGAGAAAGTGCATTATTGAGTGACGTTGTTTGTCTATTGTAGATACATGGCAGAATAGCCTATATATACGATACTATGCAGACCACAAAGTCAAACAAAGTTACTGTGTCAAGAGTAAAGCAATATATCAGTGGCTGATTGGCTTTATTGAATGTTCATTCTCACTCATTGAGATGCGGATTGTAGAGCGACTTGACTGACTTACTCCTTGGCTGACTGTGCTGTGGCATCGCTGTGTTTCATTAATCATCATGTCTCAGACTCTGCCCACCGAAACTCAGAGCTCTGCTTCACATCTGCTCGCCGCATCCTGCTCTCATCCATCAAGGTCTGTTCATTAGGCGTTGGGGTAAATGGCTCAGAATGACTATTCACTATAAATACACGTTTCGGTCTCTGCGCCGGGGGCGGGACATGTGTCTGTCAGGTCTGCTTTGAGAGCTCATCTCTGTTAAAGGGGCACTTTGATTCAAGATTCAAGATTGTTTATTGTCATGTGCACAGTTAAACAGACAGTTTGCCATACAATGAAAATCTTACTTTGCTAGTCCGCCCTTCACACAAAATCACACGATACTTAACTAAAACATATTTAAATTAGAGGTGGGCATAGATTAATTTTTTTAATCTAGATTAATCTATCTGCAATCCTGGATTTAATCTAGATTAATCTAGATTAAAATGGCTCAAAAAAAAAGAAGAGAAATCTGCCGAAGGCATTCAAAATATGTGTGTTCTACCCAAATAATGACCAGAAGTAAGTCCTTACTTTTTCTTTCCTCCTTATTTTTCTCAGGCCAGGTGGCCCATTACACCATGAGCCCATCTCCCGTTTCCAAAATGCATTATGTTTGAAAAAGCTGTTTTGCTATGATAATTGGTAATGAAATATCAAAATAATGTTCAATAAGATGTACTTGTGTTTAATAAGTTGTTTTATTCAGAAGTTAACACAAATAAATAATATTACCAGTACAGTACAGTATCTAGCACACTCTCAGGAGCAAAACAGAAAGAAGCATTTCAAACTTGAACTATGTGACATGGCTTGACTCAATCAGTCCAATCTCTATTTCTCCTTCTTCCACCAGTCACTCAGGCAGACCAGCTTGTTTTATGTAGCGGTGTCTACTTATAGTGCCTATAATATTTTTCCCGTTGGGTGCCAGACAGGGCCAAACCCTGCCAATGCAAATCAACTGCTCCAGTGGAGTTGCTCAGTGGCCAATGGTGTCAACTGTGGTTGTACTGGGCAGCTCCCAGGTGTGAATGGAACTGTGTGAATGTGAAGCAGGGCGTTCCTGAAAAAGAGCATCTGTGCTCAGTGAACCTACCCTGGGTAAATAAAGGTAAAAAAAAAGAAAACATGTAAAAAAAAGAAAAGAAAAAGATTTAGATTAACTGCGTCAATTATATTATCGCGCGATACTAGTATTGCGTTAACGCAGCACGTTAACGCCGTTAACGGCCCAGCTCTAATTTAAATACAAGCGAGTGCTAAAAAATAAGGTAAAAATAGATAAATATAATACAAGGCACCGCCGCATCGGCACCCCGAGAAATTCATCCGGGTGACATCACAGAGAGGAGAGCAGACCTCTAGCGAACTGCAAACACTATTTCCTCAACCATTTCTTCAACTTCCCTCGAGTTTGGCTCTACTACAGTTGAATATAGTTGAGGAAATAGTGTCCACAGTTCAGCCTTATTATGGCCAAGTCATACATCTATGGATCGGGCCAAATCTCCTCTTTCCAATGGCAGAGTTCAATCTGGATTTAGTACCACCAGGCGCCCGGTACAGGGCAGGAAATACTGTGAATGAAATCTACTGTAAGTACAGTTACTTTTGTATAATGTCCATAGCTCCGCCATTTTTTACCGGATTGAGACACGTTTTTTTCTAGACATTCACAGAAGGGTAAATAAACAACATACGTTGTATTTTATGGCAATAGCATTGAGGTTTATTTGACCCATGAGATATAAACACGACAATCACATCCGTTGTCTGCGGCTGGTGTGAGCTGGGTAGTGTAGTTTTATGAAATTGGGATGTCCATCGAAAGCGCTGGGTCTCCTCTTTCGTAGGACTACAACGATTTCATGACGGCTTCCTGTCCTCGTGTCTGAATCCTCAGATTTCCGATGCAATGCGCTAGTGTTGTCACGATACTGTAATTTCGACTTCGATACGATACCTTGAAAAGTATCTGTTGTGAAGGATCAGATTAAACCGAATATGTATATTTATTTATATATATATATTTAATTGTATTTGTATATCGTTTGATATCCCCTGTATATTCCTTGCACAATATGCATTGAATATCCCCGTTTCTACTAAACAGCCCATAATAGTTTCATTCTACCATTGGACGAGAACCTGGCGCCAGGTTGCCATACCCCTAGGTCCAAGTTCAATCGTGCCGCCTAACATGTCGAGGCAACCCCCGGTTCCGCGCAGTAATATGCCGGGCGAAATACGAATGGTACTATTTGTTCATAGCGCATATATATATGGCGCTCGTAAAGTAGAACTTTCTTTTAGTCCAGTTCTTTACCCTCCAACAGAGTGACAGACGCAAAAGCCTCCCCACGACGCACGTGCGGTGTAGTAAGGCCTACTTGGCCCAGAATAGGCATTGAGATATCGTGTAGATTAATAGTTGAATGGTCATAGTTTGGCACCATACCGTCGAGTTGGACGTATTCTATTAAGCTAATAATAGTCTATTTATGTATGGTGCATCGTTCGGTTAGAGTCCTACAGTTATCAGTACCCCCATCGTTCCTGACGTTATCTGGACGCTTAACCAGGCTGGTCAGACCCCTAGTGGTGATTGCATCCGAGGAGCTCCGGGTCAAGAGCGACTGGACCTGTATATTGGATTACTCTACCCAGACGACGGCGAGCCTTCCACGGCTCTTGGATTATGCTTTGTGTGCTTTGATTATTCCATGGATAAAGGCCAACACTGCCGAGTGTTGGAATTACCCCCCGGAGAGGACTCCAGGTGAGGCGGCGCTCTACACGTGAGGTCGCACCACGTCTCTCCGTTGTGGACCGGCAGATACCGTTCCACAGAGGGTCCAGCTGTATTCGTCTGCGGCCCGAGGTTCTGTGGGCACCGTGTCCAAGACTTTGGATTCTCCCAAGACACCGTCGGCCAGATGGGATACCGCCAGCGGCTTCTCTAACCCCCCCCTCCTACTGTCTTACAACCAGCGGGACCCCCCCCCCCCCTTAGTGTATCCAGCTATAATCATTTAAGTACCATCGCTATCGTTTCCTAAATATTCCAGGTTGTATACTTACTCCCTGCGCAACCAGAGATTGGACATTCAATGTTGATTTACCTACGAATACTCATTTGCCATAAAAGTGCATATTCCATATTTCAAATCATAAATGTAATTAAGTGAATGTTGTATACACCTTTTGCTGTATTAAATATTCGATTTGGTACATTTGTGTTGGTTCGTTTCATCAGGTGGGAAAGTGTTCATCATACTTATATCTTGTACTGGGTGGCCAGAAGTTAAAGTACATGAGGTAGTGGTATTAAATAACAATACAGTCAGGGAATTGTACCCCTCAGTTAAAATTGGTCCTTCGAGCCGGAGGGTAACTAGTGTAATATTAATATAGTGTTATTAATATCGAAATGGCCTATGATGAACACTCCACGAAACGATCCTCCTAACCTAGAACGCCCGCGGCGCAGACGACAGACACCTCAGTACTTAGAGGCTTACACTGTCAGTCAACTACCTAGCCTTCGACAAACGGTAAACGTGGTAAAAGTAGAAAGTAAAATTATGTCTGACCTTAACGACCAGGTTTCCCCGACCACAGAGGCCCTAGTAGGTCCTAATGTAACTGACCAAGCCCACGGTGGGGACCAGGAGGGAATTGACATGCCTTTACCCCCCGCCACTACTAAAGAAGTAGTCCCCGACAAGCCCCGGGAGGAAGACAACCCTACAGAGAGAGAACTCTGCACGGAGGAAGAGGAGGAGAGCGCCGAGGAACTAGAGCTCCAGGACTCCCCAACGAGTACCCCCAGGAGCGGCTCACGCAGGAGCGGCTCACCTCCACTACCGCCTTCCCCCAACGAAGCGGAGAGGACACTACAACAGGCGTTCCTCGTCAGCCTGACAGCCTCCGCCGAGCGCGATCGGCTCCAAGCACAGATGCTTGGCGAGCGCGAACACCTCCAAGCGCAGCAACGGAGCGAAGAACAGCGCACATGTTTGGAGATGAGACGCTTCCAGATGGAAGAGAATATGGCAAGAGACCGGGCCGACGCCCAGCGCACCGCTGCCGGTGCCCAAAGAGACGCAGAGCGCGACAGACTACAAGCGCAACTAATAGAGCAGCTGATCAAAAGGACAACTCCCTCTCCCTCCGCCAGGGGCTCAAGGAACTCGTCGAGACAGCAGTCAAGAGCAGCGTCACCGCAACGAGCAAGCGACCCTGAACTTGACCAACAGACCGAGTCTAGACCCCCCGCAGACCCCCTTCCCATACCGGTCCAAGCGAGACCCAGCTACAAGGAAGGAGCAGCCTACACTGCGGAGAAGCTAAATAAACGATTACAAGATCTGGAAGATTTGATAGAAGAAGAGGGAGAAGAGGAGAACCAAGCCCGACGACAGCACAGTACTCCACCGGACCAGGAGGTCCCATACAGTCCAGGCTATACCCCCGCGGCGCTGCGCTACAGACCCCCGACTCTATTTACGGGTGAGCACGACGCACGACCAGCCCCGAGGAACAGTACCTGGACCAGCGGGCCATGGTACCCTGCCAGTACCAGCCCACAGCGAGGCGCAAGAGGGGACTCGCCCAGGAGGTCTCTCCCCCAACGCTCGCCGATGTATCAGCCATCCACGGCGTCATACAACGCCACGCCGTCATTCCCAGACTTCGCCTATGAGAGTCGAGCACAGTACACGGAGCTCCGGATGTGCTTAGAGACAATGATTGTGGATGTCGCTGATGAACGCCACAAGTATGCAATATTATTGAAGCACCTGAAAGTACCGCGAGCGCACAATATAGCGCTAGCCTATGCTACCTCCTCGACCCCATACACAGCGGCCCTTGCAGCGCTGGATCAAAGATATGGACGTATATGGGATTACGTAATCCAGGAGATAAGGCATATTGACCGCCTACCCCCAGCCACAGACAATCGCTCACTAGACGACCTGTCAATCAAAGTGCAGTCCCTGGTGGGGATGCTGGGAGCTCAACGGGAGAAGGGCAGGCATGAGCTGTACGCCAACTCTAACGTTGAGAGGATTTTGGAGAAGCTGCCACCCGCAAGACAGGAGCGCTTTCGGCGGCAGAGGGACTACCGAGATCCCGACGGCCCCGAGCCATCCCTCCTTGATCTGGCCGACTTCCTGGCGAGAGAGGTCAGCAGCTTACGACTGGACACCTTCGGGCGGAGCACGCCAAGCTCCAGAGAGGGACCCAGGAGAATAAGTGATGGAAGAAGATCGGTGACTGTCATGCACCAATCAGAGTCAGTACCGAGCAGTAAGAGTCACAGCACCCCCTCGAGAAAGGAGAAGTGGAAGATAGCGTGCCCCTACTGTGAGAAAGAACACTGGCTGTCACAATGTGACTCATTCACAAAGATGAATGCAGAAGAAGTGAGCCAATGGATAAAGTCCAACCGGCGCTGTTATCGATGTGCGCGGCCCCACATGGCAGCCGAATGCCGCCTAAAGAAAAGGTGCAGCCGGTGCGATGGAGCCCATCTAGATATACTACACGATAGTAACGGAAGACGGCCTATACCTGCACCACGGAGCGGCACCAAGGCAAGTGTCATGTACATTGACCCCGCCAGCAGCAACGGAGCTCAAGTGCTCTTAAAGGTAGTCCGTGTGACATTGAGCTACCAGGATAAAGTCATGGACACTTACGCCGTCCTTGATGACGGGTCAGAGAAGACCCTTCTGCTCGCCTCCGCTGCGACTCAGCTGGGACTGCGGGGGAGCAAGAACGAAATGACGATTCGGACAATAAGAAGAGATTTAAAGACGATAAAGGGCGAGAATGTCTCCTTCACTATCGCAGCCAACGGGCAGTCAGAGCGACGGTACAAGATCACAAATGCTTTCACCAGCCAAGAAATAGGACTATCGCAGTACACCTACCCTGTCACCAAGTTGATGGATAAATATGTGCACCTGCGTCAATTACCTATCCCGCTCATAGACGGCGCTACCCCGACCCTGTTGATAGGCTCCGACCATGCAGAACTCATAGTCCCGATTGACCGGGTCCATACAGGCCCCCGAGGCTGTCCTGCAGCAGTCGAGACCCGCCTAGGATGGACATTGCAAGGCCCCCTCGCTAAATCTCTCAACCGAACAGCAGCCACTAGCTGCTTCCACTCCAGAACGACAGAAGAAGACACCACTCTCCTGCAGCATGTCGAGAGGCTATGGACCCTAGAGACAATGCCCTTTAAGAACGAAAAGAAAGACATTCGCTCTAAAGAAGACATTTACGCCATCAACCTACTCGAGCAGGGGACAAAGAGAGTCACAGTCGGCGGAGTGATGAGATACGCAACTCCACTCCTGAGGCGAGAGGGAATGCCCCCCTTTCACGCAAAGAAAGACGCCACGGAGCGCTATCTACTGAACACAGAGCGGCGCCTAGCCAAAGACCCCGCTCAACAGAGTGTGTACCGAGCTGAGATTGAGAAGCTAATCACAGCGGGACACGTAACAAAGATTGACATAAAAGAGGCCGATCAGACGACCGAATCATGGTACGTGCCGCATCACAAGGTCCATCACAATGGCAAGGATCGCATTGTGTTTAACTGCAGCTACCAGATCGGATCCCAAAATCTGAATAAAGAGCTCTTGCCCGGCCCCACACTCGGCCCCTCCCTACTAGGCGTGCTACTGCGCTTCCGCCAGGACAAGGTGGCTATAAGCGGGGATATCAAAGGGATGTTCTTGCAGGTGAGACTAGTAGAGGAGGACAAGCCTCTGCTACGGTTCCTATGGAGAGAGAAGATCGGAGATGAGAACCCATCCATCTACCAGTGGGAAGTACTCCCCTTCGGAACCACATGCAGCCCGTGCTGTGCTACCTTTGCACTACAGAAACACGTCACAGAGGACCCAGCAGCAGATGAAGAGGTCCAACACAGTGTGAAGAACAGTTTCTACGTGGACAACTGTCTACAAAGCGTCTCGACTCAAGAAGAAGCCGAGGCTCTCCTAATCAAGTTACGCGCCTCCCTAATCAAAGGAGGCTTTGATCTCAGGCAGTGGGCCAGCAGTGACCCGCACGTATTGCGCAGCCTCTCCTCCGCAGACAAGGCTGCCAGCAGCGAGACCTGGATGGCGACAATCCCAGGAGAAGCCCAAGAAATGACACTAGGATTAGTCTGGCGCTTCAAAACAGACTCGCTCCACTATAGACACAAACCCTTGGCTCCAGAGCAAGGAAGGTCGGCGGCGATACCGACCACCAGACGGAGTGTGTACAGAACACTCGCCAGACAATATGACCCGTTGGGATGTATTCTACCTTACACCACCAGGGCAAAGATGATTGTACGAGCACTATGGGACAAGGACCAGGGCTGGGACGACCCAATACCCGCACACCTTGCCTCAACATGGAGAGAGTGGGAGACGGAACTCCGCTCACTCCCAGGTGTCAATATACGCCGCAGCTACTTCCCATCCACAGTGAGGCCAGAGACATGCGAGATTGAGCTACACGTCTTCAGCGACGCCTCCGAAGTAGCCTACGGATCGGTTGCCTATTTGCGTGCCCAAGAGATGGGAGGAGAGATACACACTGCTTTCATACTGGCCCGCTCAAGAATAGCCCCACGTAAGCAACAATCTATCCCACGTCTAGAGCTCTGCGCAGCCCTCGCAGGAGCGCATCTAGCCACGTTAATCCAACGTGAACTCACCATTCCGGTGCATAGAACAATCTTGTGGTCAGATTCCACAACAGTACTCACATGGATTAAGTCTGATTCATGCAGATACAAAGTCTTCGTGGGAGTCAGAGTCACCGAGATTCAAGAATTAACAGAAGAAGCAAGCTGGAGGTATGTGGATACCAAACACAACCCAGCTGACGTCATCACCCGGGGAATGTCCCTGGATGACCTAACCCGTCGCAACATCTACAGTGACGGACCAGCATTCCTCCAGCTCCCGGAAGGAGATTGGCCTACGCCCACCCCGAGGGTAGCAAGTAACGAGGAGGCTGAGAACAAGAAGCCTATGTTCTGTGGACTGAGCACTGTCGCCTCCACAGACCCCAACATAGATGATTGCATTACCCTAGAGAGTGCGCAACAAAGAACATTCCTGCGGCACCACCCAGAGATTCAGTCCACCACTGACATGTCAGCAGCTGACTACGAAGAAGCAGAACTTCTTCTACTACAACGAGCCCAGAGAGACTCGTTCCCCGATGAGCTAGACTGTCTACAGGGAGGAAACCCCGTCCCATCAGACAGCAGACTGATTCACCTGGCACCAGAGAGTGACGCACATAATCTCATCAGAGTGGGTGGTCGCCTGTGGAGAGCCCCCGATCTACCAGATGACATTAAGCACCCGATCGTCTTGAACAGCCGACACAAGGTCACAGAGCTGATCATAAAGAAATACGACGAGGATGTGCACCACGCAGGAGCAGAGAGAGTCTTCGCGGAGATCAGACGTCGTTATTGGATATTGCAAGGGAGAGAAGCAGTACGGCGCTTCCAGCGAACCTGTCTAGACTGCCGTAAGTGGCGCGCGCAGCCCAGCATACCACGGATGGCTGACCTACCCCCCTGTCGCCTCCGAATCGGCGACAAGCCATTCCACTCCACAGGCATGGACTGTTTTGGCCCGTTGTATATAAAGAGAGGAAGAGGCACCGAGAAGCGGTGGGGTATTGTATTCAAATGCATGACCACCAGAGCGATACATATCGAGCTCCTTCCGACCATGAGCACAGACTCATTCCTTATGGCCTTCCGGAGATTCACGTCACGGAAAGGAAAACCGTCTACATTGTTGTCTGATCACGGGACCAACTTCAAAGGCGGAGAAAGAGAGCTGAGAGAGAGCTTCCAAGCTATGGGCCCAGAACTTAAGACCCACCTCGCTCCAGCCCAGATTGACTTCCAGTTTAATCCCCCGAACGCACCCCACTTCGGTGGAACCTGGGAACGAGAAGTACGCTCTATAAAGACAGCCCTGTATGCCGTACTCGGAGCCCAGACTGTGGCAGAGGAAGTCCTAATGACAGTCCTCACGGAGATCGAGGGAGTATTGAACTCAAAGCCCCTCGGTTACGTCTCCAGTGATGTAGCAGATGTCGACCCAGTCACCCCCAACACACTCCTAATGGGGCGGCTGGACCCCGCGCTACCCCAGACAATGTACAGGCCCGAAGAAGCGAACGGCCGAAGAATGTGGAGGTACAGCCAAGTACTAGCTGACAAGTTTTGGAGCAGCTTCCTACTTCACTACCTACCGTCTCTACAGACCCGCCAGAAGTGGGTAAAAGAGAGAGACAATTTGACAGAAGGAACAGTCGTCATGATAATTGACCAGTCACTCCCCAGAGCTATGTGGCCGGCTGGCCGCGTAAGCAAAGTGATCACCGGTGCCGATGGCAAGGTCCGAGCAGCTGAAGTACTCGTCCAAGGGCGCACCTACACACGTCCCGTGGCGAGGCTCATAGAACTGCCCCGACTCCCAGATACTATCGATGATGACCATGACCCTATGACTTTGTGAGTTGACTGACCCTTACAGCGGACCTTGAGTGGAAGACAGTGCGGTTAATCTGTCTCTGCTTAGCTAATTAGGTGGGACTAATTAGGGGGCGGCTGTTGTGAAGGATCAGATTAAACCGAATATGTATATTTATTTATATATATATATTTAATTGTATTTGTATATCGTTTGATATCCCCTGTATATTCCTTGCACAATATGCATTGAATATCCCCGTTTCTACTAAACAGCCCATAATAGTTTCATTCTACCATTGGACGAGAACCTGGCGCCAGGTTGCCATACCCCTAGGTCCAAGTTCAATCGTGCCGCCTAACATGTCGAGGCAACCCCCGGTTCCGCGCAGTAATATGCCGGGCGAAATACGAATGGTACTATTTGTTCATAGCGCATATATATATGGCGCTCGTAAAGTAGAACTTTCTTTTAGTCCAGTTCTTTACCCTCCAACAGAGTGACAGACGCAAAAGCCTCCCCACGACGCACGTGCGGTGTAGTAAGGCCTACTTGGCCCAGAATAGGCATTGAGATATCGTGTAGATTAATAGTTGAATGGTCATAGTTTGGCACCATACCGTCGAGTTGGACGTATTCTATTAAGCTAATAATAGTCTATTTATGTATGGTGCATCGTTCGGTTAGAGTCCTACAGTTATCAGTACCCCCATCGTTCCTGACGTTATCTGGACGCTTAACCAGGCTGGTCAGACCCCTAGTGGTGATTGCATCCGAGGAGCTCCGGGTCAAGAGCGACTGGACCTGTATATTGGATTACTCTACCCAGACGACGGCGAGCCTTCCACGGCTCTTGGATTATGCTTTGTGTGCTTTGATTATTCCATGGATAAAGGCCAACACTGCCGAGTGTTGGAATTACCCCCCGGAGAGGACTCCAGGTGAGGCGGCGCTCTACACGTGAGGTCGCACCACGTCTCTCCGTTGTGGACCGGCAGATACCGTTCCACAGAGGGTCCAGCTGTATTCGTCTGCGGCCCGAGGTTCTGTGGGCACCGTGTCCAAGACTTTGGATTCTCCCAAGACACCGTCGGCCAGATGGGATACCGCCAGCGGCTTCTCTAACCCCCCCCTCCTACTGTCTTACAACCAGCGGGACCCCCCCCCCCCCCTTAGTGTATCCAGCTATAATCATTTAAGTACCATCGCTATCGTTTCCTAAATATTCCAGGTTGTATACTTACTCCCTGCGCAACCAGAGATTGGACATTCAATGTTGATTTACCTACGAATACTCATTTGCCATAAAAGTGCATATTCCATATTTCAAATCATAAATGTATTAAGTGAATGTTGTATACACCTTTTGCTGTATTAAATATTCGATTTGGTACATTTGTGTTGGTTCGTTTCATCAGGTGGGAAAGTGTTCATCATACTTATATCTTGTACTGGGTGGCCAGAAGTTAAAGTACATGAGGTAGTGGTATTAAATATCATATCTAACAATACAGTCAGGGAATTGTACCCCTCAGTTACAGTATCGATATTTCGATACCATTTCGATACCAAAAAAAAAAATATTATTATTATTTTTCTTTTAAACAAATTTTGCTTTTGTTGCTGGTTGATTCTCCTCAGCTTCTATCTGGTACTATAAGAGAAGATAAATATAACACTTTTAAAACCCTTTGTTTATCTTTAGATCAGACATTTAAAAATAACTAAATTATCTAAACTAAATCAAACCCCTCTTAAAAACAAAAACCTGTTTAACCTAGCCATCTATAAAACATCATGCTAAAACTGTGAAACAAACTCCCCTAAAGAAAGAAATACATAGCAAACATGACTCAGTTATGCAATAGTGCTGCTGCTTTTTATTTGGTTAAAACAACAACTACAACAATTTTCATGACGGCGAGAGAGAGAGAGAGAGAGAGAGAGAGAGAGATTTCTCAGAGCGGAGCATTTATTAACGTTACATTTTCAACAAGATTGCTGCTATTTAAACACTTCATGGAAACGGGGTAACGTTATGTCGAGTTCATACGTGTACTAGTGTAGTTAGTATGAACTCGACTTAACGTTATTCCGTTTCCATGAAGTAATTATAAAGGTGGCCAGCTAGCATAAGCTAACGTTAGCTAATAGCTGTATCGTTGGCACTGCTCTGTAACAACGCTTGCAAATGGGCATCTTTAGCTTTTCCCGAAACGGGGTAACGTTATGTCGAGTTCATACGTGTATTAGTGTAGTTAGTATGAACTCAACTTAACGTTACTCCGTTTCCATGAAGTAATTATAAAGGTGGCCAGCTAGCTAGCATAAGCTAACGTTAGCTAATAGCTGTATCGTTGGCACTGCTCTGTAACAACGCTTGCAAATGGGCATCTTTAGCTTTTCCCGAAACGGGGTAACGTTATGTCGAGTTCATACGTGTACTAGTGTAGTTAGTATGAAGTCGACTTAACGTTACTCCGTTTCCATGAAGTAATTATAAAGGTGGCCAGCTAGCTAGCATAAGCTAACGTTAGCTAATAGCTGTATCGTTGGCACTGTTCTGTAACAACGCTTTAGCTTTTCCTTTGTCGTTTACTTCAAACCCGAAGTACTTCCAAACAGCACTTCTGCTGTTTTCTTTATCCACAAGCACAAGTTGCGGAGGCTCTGCACTAGCCATCTTCGGAGCTAAAATCTGTTTACAAACTGAAGACAGGTCTGCGAGGGGGAGGGCTGCAGCGGAGGAGGAGGAGGGGCAAGCGTGTGTCTGTCTGTCAACAACTTGCGGTAGAACACTGCGAGCAAGCCAGCTGGTATCGATAATGCAGAAAGTATCGATATTTCGGGAAATGAGTATCGAAACCGTTTTAAATATTCAGTATCGATATGTATCGATATTTCGATATTTTTGCACTAACACTACAATGCGCAGAGATTTTTATAAACTCATATTTTGCTGATAACAGAGGTTAAATATTCTCTACTATCAATTGACAAACTTAATACCTTTCAAACATGCTCATTCATATTCAAGTTCATTAACAATAGGCAAGATCTTCCTGATACCTTCCATAGTTTCTTCATCTTTTCATCAGAATTTCACTCATATCTAATAAACTCCACTTACCTTTCTGTCGGACATCTAGCCATCAATTCAACATTAGCTTTAGAGGTCCTAAACTCTGGAACACTCTAAACTCATCATTGAGGTCAACAACCTCCTTATCTATATTTAAAAAACAATTAAAATCTCATTTAATTTCATCATAAATCACCATCACATTAAGTTACTCCTTCCTGTGCATCAGTGTTACATCTACTGTTATTGTGGCTGCTTGTTTCCTTTTCCTCATTATATACCGTTAATATGTTATTCTCCTCTCCTTTGCCCTCTTGTACTAAAAAAATAAATAAAATAGATTGTTCTTGTTACTGACTCGTGTCAATCTTCCATGTTTTCGCTATAGTGTCTGCCTTATGTCTCTGATCCTGTTTTGTAGTTTATTTTGTAGAATTTTGATCAGTCGCAAATCGCTTCCGCGCTACCTGTTGAATGTCAGCACAACCCAGATGCAATGCTTAGCCTCTCCATTCTGGTATAAGGAGCTGTTGAATCAGTTTGCACACGGTCCGTCATGCCTTCTAAGAAACTGGCAGGGCGTTTCTGTATGCAAATTCTTAACAACTCCCTTAAAAGTGAATTATCAGTTAGTGTATATTAGGGATGCACCGAATGGGAAATTCTTGGCCGAAACCGATACTGAAAATAGGAAACAGTTGGCCGAAAACCGAATGCCGAAAGGCCGAAAATGATTAATATAAATATATATATAATGTTTTTTTTTTTCTTTTTTTCCAGCTACCTGATTATGGCAAAAGACATGATTATGGCAAAACTTAACTTAAATAATATTAATAATCACTATTATGGGCCCATAAAACATTTATTCAGCACTTTTGAATGCATACATTAATTCTAGACTGACTGCTGAAAGATTGTACAATTTAAACATTTTCTCTTTGCATACAACAAAATGTGCATTAAAGTCAAGTGCATTTTCTTTTCTCTGTAGGATAACTACAACAAAGTGCATTCAGAACAAAGCCAAGGTGCTTTAAAACTGCATAACGATCTGCATAAAGACACACACACAGGACTGTTGTATCTACATCTCCCATGACTCTTAGCGGGGGATGACGTAGCTTACGAGAGACGGGTCAAAGAGGAATGGAAGCGTTAGCTAGCTTAACGCTAACGTTAGTTCAAAATGTTTAACCGCGACGGGCATATAGTAATGGCGAGGATATAAAGCATGTTAAAGACGCATTTATTGGATGCGTTGCTCGTGGTCGCGGAGTTTACATAGAAACAGCGCGACTCCCAAGAGGAGTTAGTTATCACAGGCTGCAGAAATCAGGAAGAGCTGCCAGGCTGCTCACGTTACACATTGCGCGTTTTGATTACGTCATCACAACAACACTTTTGGTAACGAACGTTACGTATCCCTGTTCTTTGACATTCGTGATATATTTTCGGTGCTAAAACCCTTTCGGCCGAAAGTCGAAAGAGCCTTTTTAACCATTTTCTGCCGATAATTTTCTGTGGCCGAATTTTCGGTGCATCCCTAGTGTATATTGCTTCAACAAAACAAAACTGTAATCAGAGCATTTCCATAGCTGTCAAATCCAAGAGAACAGTGACACTGAAAATAGATCGCTAAGCCTTCTGAAGGAGACAAGATGTACAAAGAGGGAAAGGCAATGTGGAGAAATTATTATAATTTGTAAATTGTAATTGTTGTGTATTTTTGTTTGTTTGTACTGAGAATGCACTATATTTCCCTAACAGTGAACAAGATGGAACATTTTAGAGCAGAATTGTGTTTTAGTATCTGGGCGTTTAATTTTGTGTGTTAACTCTCAAATGTGTTTCCCTACAGATATTAACTTGGACAGCTACGACAGCGAGGGACCACACACACCAGAGACAGATGATTCAGCAGAGGTCAGACACACAAACGCACACAGGCACAAAAAAAACTATTAATCCATGATTATTGTGAAAGCTACTACTACTACTACTGAGCTGAGATCAGTTATTGTTGTATAAGAATCCCTCCCTTGTTGGTTGTATCACCAGGGAAAGGGAAAATCCATCAAGCCACCAGCCGAAGGAGACTTTCAGACCATAAAACTGATTAGCAATGGAGCATACGGGTAAGAGAAGGATTGAAACTTAAGCAGAAAATTAAGCAGGTGTATTTAACACATTGGGCGCCAGCCATTGGCCTGGTCCTTGTGGCTAACGTGCCAGGTTTCCATAACATATTTTCACTGTCCGTCACTATGTTTGGAGAGCTATATCTATATTCTATATTATAGCTATGGAGACAATACTATAGTCATTTGACAGTGACTTTCTTCCGTCGAAAATGCAAAAAAGAGAGAATTTTTTCATGAATGCATGAAAGGGGGGGGGGGGGGGGGGGGTAGTTTTTTTATGTTTTGATGGCCAGTAACGGCATTCGTGTTGAACACTAAGACGCTGATCAGCTGGATCGATATGAAAACATTGTTGGATCAAGCTGAAATTGATGTCAGATAGTCCTTACCTTTGATCGGGGGTATTCCAAAAAGAATATTCCAATTGTCTGATCGCGATTTCCAGTATTGGTGTCCATCTGGTCCCGGACATAATTTGGCACAACTTATGGATCGAGTGTGCCAGATGCGTTTTGAAGTGGTTGGATGAAGCGATTTACTCCGTCTAAATTTAGCGCCCAGAGGGATTTAAGTGTAACACAGGGTGAGATATAAGGTTTCAAAGGGTGGGCGACACTGCCATCTAGCAGGATGCGGCCGGTATTGCACTTTGGTGATCTCTACACGATCTACACGATTCCTTGGTGTTCTGCTTGATGAATCCCTATCATGGAAACCTCATATCACAGCCATAACTACAAAAATGGCCAAGAGTA
The DNA here is from genome assembly GCF_963971535.1 of Notolepis coatsorum. NCBI lineage: Eukaryota > Metazoa > Chordata > Actinopteri > Aulopiformes > Paralepididae > Notolepis > Notolepis coatsorum. Next base: position 45,155,874 of record NC_140171.1, read on the forward strand.
TTGGTATTCTTGGAAAAACACGTCACTTGCTGAGCACCGAGGTTTATCAAGTGAATCATCTTCAGACTGGTTTATTTGTGCATAGTTCTTTAAACAGAGCCCTTCCCCCTTTTTTTCATGACATGTTTGCCCACAATCACCAAATTCATAATTACCCCACACGTAGTTCCTGTTTGCTTAGACCACCCTTTTCCCGCACTTCCCAATCTCAGTTTTGTTTGCTCTACCGAGGGTCAAAGTTGTGGAACTCTTTGCCTCCACATATTTTGGAATTTTCTTTTCTGAAATTCAAAAGAGCACTGAAATCTCATCTCCTAGATCACCAATACTTCCCATATGGACTTCCTTTACAAACTGTGGTCTGATGGCTTGTTGTATTTTGTTATTGCATTTTCGTTTTATTATATATTCTTCCTGTCATTAATTGTTTTCTCTACCAGAAATCGTATGGCATGGGTGCCATGGGGGGGGGGGGGTATATTTTATCTTGATATAATGTAATTTTGCTTCCTGGTGAATGCCACATGCAAGCCCCTTGAGGGTTTTTAGGCAATTCTCCTACACATCCCTTGTGGATTATATTGTATTATATATGTAATTGTTTTTTATATGTGTAAATAAACAAACAAACAAACAAACAAATAACTAAATGTAGATGGAATTCAATTTCTGAGCTGTCCCTTTTCTCTGCAAACTACAAGCTCCTAGATGGTGCCTCATAGGGTTGGGTTTTGAAAGCACTTGATCAAATCTGAATCCAGTATCAAATCTTATTGAATCCAAATCCTTTCAAATCCCTTACCAAATATTTTTAGACAACTTCTTAGGTCAAGAAGGTGTATTGCTTTTGTGTATTATCAGTGCAGTGAGTGCAGCATTCTTCCAGCAATGTTGTAAGTAAGTCGGCCAAATCATAAATAACTTAATATTGAGGTTGTGGTTGAGGGGAGTTGTAGGAGAGAGAGGGGGAAATATTTGATAAGAGATTGTTGTCTCATCTGTCTTTTTAAAATCTAAAATTCTCTCCTCTTTCCTTCCTCTCTCCTTTCACTCCCCTGTTCCTCCCCTCTCGTACTTCCATGCCGTCTTTATCCTCCTGTTTGCCTTCCTTCTTTTCTCTCCCTCCACCTGACTATCATCCCTCTCTCTGTGTGCTTCCCTCCCCCAGTGCTGTGTACCTTGTACGCCACAGGGAGACGCGCCAGCGTTTCGCCATGAAGAAGATCAACAAGCAGAACCTGATCCTGAGGAACCAGATCGAGCAGGCCTTTGTGGAGAGGGACATCCTCACGTTCGCCGAGAACCCCTTTGTGGTCTCCATGTTCTGCTCCTTCCAGACACGCCGGCACCTCTGCATGGTCATGGAGTATGTTGAGGGTGAGTGAGTCAGGTTTTAGGGGATATTACATAGATGGGCGTCCTTGCCTGGTCCCCTGTAATGGATTTGGAGTACCGGTATATCGAGAGTGGATTTGAGTTTCAGGGGATATTTTCATTGGACGACACTCCAATCTGGATGGGTTTGTTGTGCTGCATAAGGCTGGTCTCGTCCTGTACCGTTTGTCCTTTGCTTGGTCTCCAATTAGCCTCACTGTGGAAGTTTGGTGTCCTCCTTTTTGTCCTTGTTTGGTCCTCCATGACGGATCTGAGAGGATCAAATAGATGTAAGCAATATGATGTAACACAAAGGGAGCTATCACTTACATTTAACCTAGCTGTCTTCGATCTTCAGGTTAGAGAGAAAGGGCAGTTGGGATTTGAGCAACTCTCATTTCACTATCGCAATGAAATGCAGCCCTATAAAGTTAAACAACCTGAGCCGGTCAGAGGTGTCTCCTCTAGCCATACAAGTACAAGTTGAAACAAGGTCAGCTGTTTCAAACACCTCTGCCTAAATCCCATTCATCTTCCACTCTGGTTGGACATGGCTTCCTGGAGGGCAGTTCAGCACAGCTACGAGGCTCAGATAGCTACTGCACATTCTGTGTTGACTGTTGGTGTACAGTCAGGCATGAAGGATAGTTTGTGTGTGTGTGTGTGTGTGTGTGTGTGTGTGTGTGTGTGTGTGTGTGTGTGTGTGTGTGTGTGTGTGTGTGTGTGTGTGTATGTGTGTGTGTGTGTGTGTGTGTGTGTGTGTGTGTGTGTGTGTGTGTGTGTGTGTGTGTGTGGTGTGGTGTGGTGTGTGTGTGTGTGTGTGTGTGTGTGTGTGTGTGTGTGTGTGTGTGACTCATCCATGATGACACTGCCAAGCATGGATTAAGGGCAGGCAGGGAGGATAACAAGCCAAAACAAACCCGTAGACACTGAAATTATTTTAACCCATGCAGAGGCCTGCGGTAGCAGATGAAAATATGAATCATATAATTAATTATGCATCTGTCATTGCAGGAGGAAATGCTACTTCCTGATCCTCCAGACTCTCTGTGCTATAATCCCCCTTCCCCCTTGCCTTTATTACTATTCACATTTCCACCGTATTTTTTGAGTGACACAGTGGGGTTGGTAGGATGAGGAAGCTCACTGCAATGTTAAATCATCCCTATAAAATATTTTTTTTTGCGTTCATACCAAACTAATAATAATAATAGTAATAAACTTTATTTGTATATTATTGTATACCTTTCTTAATAAAGTTACAAAGTGCTTCACAACAAACAAATAAGAAAGCACAACACAAATGAATGCGTTAAAAGGTTCCCCCCCACAGTCGCATCTGTGTTTAGAAGGACAAGACAATAATCCATAATGCCCTCTGGAGGCCAGTGAAAAGACCTGGCTTGGAATAAAGTTTTGGAGCAGAAAGCAGTCAAAGGCAAAGCTTTTTTTCTTCTGAAAGCTGTGTCCCTCTTCCCAACATAAAATAGGAATAGATAGCCCCATAAAAAGAAATTCTTGTATACGGTAAGTGGATACAAGAAGGGATTTCAATTTTTTTACTGAGCGGTCTGATCTATGTTTCTCAGGCAGGGCATTCCAGAGCCTGGGGACTTTGATGACAAAAAACACAATCACCCTTTATTTCCTCCTATCATTTTTACAATTGATTATTTGATCAGATTCTTTGTCTTCGTCTCTGTTACTCCTGCCAACGAGGGTTGGGATGATTTCACTTTGAATTCACTGACCTTATTTTTTTTTACTGAAATTGCAGATTTGCTGATGATGATTGAACATTGATTGTCATCTACTTGTCAGTAGGTTTGATAATTCCATGTTTTCATGCCAAAGGTTTTTCAGTATTTTAACTTTAAAGAAAATCCACTCCCTGAATAAATTGAATTGGAAGTGAATACTCTTTTCAAAAACCAACAAACACCCTAAAGGCCTCTACATGCTACAGCAACTGCAACGCAACTGCAACACAACATCAGCACGACTTCAACGCAACATGTTGCAGAGGGTGTTGTGAGGATGTTGTGTACCTCTCCCCAAAATCTAATCTGAACAACCTTGCGTTGATGTTGCGTAGCAGTGATTGGTTGGTTAGCGAATGGGGGCGGGGCTGTCATAGAATAATATTGGTCCCGCAGGGAGGAATACCATCCTCGAGTTAATGTAATTTATACAAATGGAAGTATTGATTTCGCCGTAACGAATCATTAAAAATATATACCGTTAACTGGAATATGTTAGTTTCTTACACATATGTTGGATTATGTAATTGGTTTGTCATGACAAACCAATAAAAAATCGCGAATTAACCGGTGGTTATCCTATAGCCCTAGTTATGTACATTTCAACAAAGTGGAGCCGCAGGGGACTTCCATAGCATACGCCTTCAAATCATCTTACCTTGATGATTAAAAGCCTCCACAATTTAGTAAACAGTGTTCCCATGGCTGGTGTTGATATTTTACGATGCCAGCTTGTGATAATTTGTTGTAGCCAGCCAGCTAGCGTTGATGCTATTCAATGCTATCATACAATCAATCTGAATTCTTGGCCATGACTAAAGGTGTGCCACAAGGTTCAGTTTTGGGTCCTGTCCTTTTTACAATTTATATTAATGATATTGTTTCTTCTTTGTATGGATGTCATGCCCATTTGTATGCTGATGACACAATTGTGTACTGTATTGCAGACTCTGTACAGCTGGCCTTTGAGAAATTGCAACTTTCCTTTTATGCTCTACAGGATGCCCTTACTACGGTAGTCTTAAATTGGTTCTTAATGCTAGTAAGACAAAGTTTATGTTATTTTCAAGAGCAAGGAATATTAACTTTGATGATGTGAGGATATCTACTGTCAGTGGCTCTTGTATAGAGAGAGTCACTGAGTATAAATATCTTGGCCTGTGGCTCGACGAGAAATTAACATTTAAGTTCCATGTGGAAAGTCTTGCCACTAAACTGCGACAGAAAATTGGTTTCCTGTACAGAAACAGATCCAATTTTCCTCTATTTAGTAGAAAAAGAATTGTGGAATCAGTCTTCTTATCAGTTTTGGACTATGGTGATGTAATTTATAGGCATGCTGCGGCATCAACTCTTAAACCTCTGGATTCTGCATATCACTCAGCTCTCAGATTTATAACTGGTGACAGATATGATACTCACCATTGTGTCCTGTATGATAGGGTGGGTTGGCCTTCTCTTGCAGAAAGGCACAACAAACACTGGTATTTATTTATTTTTAAAGCCCTTATTGGTAAACAACCTGTTTATATCTCCTCACTGTTAGATTGGAATATTGGAACCTATTCAACTCGATCGAATGACTGGATGGTTCTTAGGGTTCCTCAGATTTGTTCTGAGCTAGGGAAGTCAGCCTTTTCCTTTGATGCCTCTAACTCATGGAATGTCCTTCAACTCACGCTAAAATTGGAGGTTCTCCCTTCCCTTGGAATGTTTAAATGTATGATTTCAGACCATTGTGTGACTACCTGTAACTGTTTTAGTTGATATTTTAAAATTATTTTTAAACGTTTTTAATTTGTTTTACTCTGGTGTTTAAATTTCTGTGAATATTGTTTTTATTATGTACTGTACAATCGTCGTTTCTGTAAATGAGGGAAACCTCAGATGCTTACGATTTTAAATAAAGGTTGAAATGAAATACCCAACTAACGTTAATGCCATTCAGAATTTATTAACATAGCTACAACAACACACAGTAACGTTAATATAATTACATGCATCATTGTTTACAATGAACGGTGGGGCTAATCGAAAGGACTGGACACGGACAAGTTAAACAGCAATCAATTAATTTAATATAACAGGTAGTTCGAGCTGCATTTTCGTGCCTACAGCCACAGGGATATATCCAGCTTTGACGAGCTCTCTCTCCTCCTGCCGATTAAATTCAGCAGCTCTTCCTCGACCTCGAGTGCCTGTAGCTGCCTGCATTTGCACAAAGGCGTCCATCCCTGCTGCTAGCTAACGTTAAAACTAACCTAAAGTTAGTTGTTCACCAACAATCTATACAGACACCAACAAACACAGAAGTTACACAAGCAGAATACATCACAAATACTTTAGATTAGTTTAGGTTCGTGTTAACGTTAGATAATGTACAAAATAAACGTATTTACGGTGCTTTTAGACGTCGCTCTTTTATTTTGAAACCCCCCGACCGGAAGTATAAATGATGCTTCTTTTTCTGCTTGTTATGAATGGGTTGGTTGAGAAGGGAAGTTTCATCTATCTAGGGAACCTAGCTACATCCGGGGTACAATGTTGCATAGGCTGCGCGTCGATGTTGCAGAAGCATAAAGGCAGAGTGTCTGCAACACTGTTGCATTGTTGATGTTGTGTTGCAGTTGCTTTGCAGTTTCTGTAGCATGCAGAGGCCTTTAGGCACGCAGGCTTTTACAATAAACGGCTAATGTTGTGTATTCCTAGGAGGTGATTGTGCCACTTTGCTGAAGAACATTGGGGCTTTACCTGTGGAGCTGGCAAGGATGTACTTTGCTGAGACAGTTCTGGCCTTAGAGTACCTGCACAACTATGGTATCGTCCACAGAGACCTAAAACCTGATAAGTGAGTGTTTGCCTTGGAGTACCTACTGGCAATTGTAATGAACTGGCCTGTCTAATTAATTAAAATGTAATATGAATAAACCTTACTGTTATTTAAAGGTATTAAAAGTTTTAAAGTATTATTCCACGTCATTGGAATAATAGGAGAAACTTTAACTGTCATGTCTCTTTTTCTCTTTACTGTGTTTGTAAAGCACTTTGTTTAACCAGGAAATAATTGAAAGCACTATAATTAAAGTTGACGTTGCATGACTTTTCCACACAGCAACATCGGGTAAACACTTTGAAATTGAAATGGTGAAACATTCCAACATGACATTGTCTCTATAATTCTGCTGCTGTATGAATAGCATGTGGATCCTGATGGTGTGTACCAACATTCTGAAATGCTGTACCAGTGTCATAGTATCTGAGGTCATGTTTACAGTTGTCTGTCTCCCTCTAGTCTACTGATCACATCAATGGGACACATCAAGCTGACAGACTTTGGCTTGTCTAAGATGGGTCTGATGAGCCTCACTACCAACCTGTATGAGGGACACATAGAAAAGGATGCCAGGGAGTTCCTGGATAAGCAGGTACAGTCCCTGTTGTTTTAAACTCTAAACTATATACAGCATGACTTGTCTTAACAACTCTAAACTATATACAGCATGGGTTGTCTTAACTCTAAACTATATACAGCATGAGTTGTCTTAACTCTAAACTACTGTATATACAGCATGGTCTCAGGGAATTCCTTGACTGTAAATAATGGATTCCGTCTTAGTTATTATGTTCCACATGCAGGGTTGGGATCAATTCAATCAATTAAAAATGTAAACAGAAATTGCCACAGTGATGAGGCACAGTGATGCATTATAGAGTCTAATGGCTGTCGGAATGAAGGACTTCCTGTACCGTTCAGTGTTACATCTAGGGAGCCTAGTCTAACACTGAATGTGCTCCTTCTTTCAGCCAAGTCCGTGTGTATTGGGGGGGGGGGGGGGGGGGGGTACTACTGAATAAGACAAATTAATTACTTTCATCTCATCTTAATGAAACTTTACACGTTAAATGTGGATACAAAATAAACAATAATTTGTATTAATTATGACTTTTATATAATGTGTTATTATACCCACATTATAATAAAAAAGCTAATGTGAATTTGAAAATGTTTACATTTGCATTTAGTTAGAACACTTTCTTTCCTTCAGTAAATTTTTCGGTTTCAATGTGATGAATAACTAAATGGTTGGTAATTTACAGAGGGTTTTAAATTTGTTTTATTTCTATGAGTTGTTTAAAAAAGAAAATGATATGTACAGGGAAAACATTTATTTCACATAAAATACACAATGTAAATTACAGAAGATCCAAAAAAGTACATTTCCCGCTATTTATGTTAGGAAGCACTATATACAATTTGGTGGCAGTACCTACAGATAAAATGGCCATTAAAGTTTGTTCAGTAGCTTGGTTTACATTATGCAACATGAAAACGTAATATTTATAGTTGCTGTTGTTGATTGTTTTATATGTTTTATGAAAAAGTTGTTACAATTTAGCCAAAATTACCATTTTCAGTGGTAATGCCTTGCCTTAATTGAACTGAAAGTTAATTGGACCCTGTCTGCATGTTGGACAATGTGGTAATTACATTGGATGTGTAGAATCTCTAATGTGGCCAAAGGCAGATGAGCAGTAATGATGAGGAAAATACTTACAACTTAATTGGACTTTAATTTCCAACAACATTTGAAGTCTTTGTGTGTATTTGAATGGGGGAAGAGGGTATTACTGGTTATGTGTAACACTGATTTGGTCTGAGGGAAAATAGAAGATACATTATGCATGAGTTAACGTCTTGTGCATCTGACATAGGAAGTTAAGAGTCTGTTTTTGTACTCAAGCCAAGTCATCTTACAAACCAGATAATCACGACACGGTAATGCTTCATCTACTGTCTGTCTGAGTTAGTGGGTCGTTATCTCTCAATATCCCCATCTCTGGCCCATTTTGCAATTATAGCTATTGTTTACGCTCTGAATCAAACTAGTCATAATTAATCCAATTGGTCCATGTGTCTCCCCAAAGCCCCCCTCCACAGCTATCCCCCAGCAGCAGGCATTTGTTTGGCTGTTTATAATTATCTCCCATCTGCAGATGAGGCAGACCAGGCCTTTGCTTTCATGTTCTACTGAAGGTTTTGATTAGAGATGTGTTTGTCATTCAGTCTCTAATGATGTCTGCGGTGTTACACAGAAACCACTCACACACGGGCATGTGCAAAGACACACGCATGTGCACACACACACACACATACACACGCACACACAGGCTTCAGCTGTTTTTGAGATTTTTTTTTTTCTTTTCACTTTTTCTCCTCTTTTTCTATTTTTCTCCCATCCCAATTCCACTGTGCCAATTCTCCCCTCCCCTGTCTTGAACGTTGCTCGCATATGTCCCTCACTGGCCGGTTGTAGGGAGGATAGAAGCCTTGCATCACATGTCCCCTACGATACACGAGGAGGCAGCCTGTCACATCTTTTCACCTGCCAGCGCGGACTCTCATTGGCGAGGTGTAACGTGTGGGAGGCTCACACTACCCCCGCTACTTCCCTGTTTCTGCTCTGCAGGCGTCCCCAACCGACCTGTAGGAGTCGCTGTCCACAACGTCCAGATTACCACCCATCGACTTCCACCCGCTAACTCTGCCAATTGAGTTAGTATGACAACTGGCCCAAGCCGGAGGCAACGCCCACAGCCGGAGTCGAACCCGGTGTCTCTTGCGTTGGTGACGAGCGCAATGTCCGCTGCACCACCCAGCCGCGTCTTTGAGAAATTCTTATAGTCGGCCAATAGTCAAGGACTGGTCAACTAATACATTTGTTGATTTTATCTGCATTTTAGTTTCCGAGGTGCAATAATGTTTAAATCTCATACTTACCAGATATGTGCTTATCATTTGAAATATTGTACTTACCAAACATGTGCTTATTATTTTAAAATGCGTACTTACCAGATATGTGCTTATCATTTGAAATCTTGTACTTACCAGATATGTGCTTATAATCTTTCAGGAAAAAACAAACAAACATTAAAATCAACTAATTGAATAGCAAATTATTGGTTGATTAAGACCAAACCGACTGATTAATAGACTATGAGGGGGCAGCCCTAGTGATTAGTGGATATTATGTCAAAGAGTGATTGATCAGTAGAGACAGCTTGTTATATATATATATATGTATATGGAGTAGTATCACTAGTTTAAATTTCTGAAGCAGTATATTTACTGAGTGATATAATAACTGAAGCTCCTCAAGGCTTTTCTCGCTCCGTATGACCAATGTGGACTCTTTCTCTCCCCCTGTCTCCATCTCTTTTTCCTCTCATCCCTCCCTCCTGTCCCTCACCCCTGCCTTCTCCCATGTCTGCCCCCACTCTCTCCCCTTCTTATCCCCCCTCCCTGCTCTCTCTATCCTTTCCTCGCTCATTTTCATCCTTCCTCCTGACCCCCTCCCATCTCCACCTCATCTCTTCCTCCCCCACTCCCTGTCCCCATCCCTCCCCCACTCCATCCCTCCCTCTCCCCCTCCCTCCCCAGGTGTGTGGTACTCCAGAGTACATAGCTCCGGAGGTGATCCTACGTCAGGGCTATGGGAAGCCAGTGGACTGGTGGGCCATGGGCATCATCCTGTATGAGTTCCTGGTGGGCTGTGTGCCGTTCTTTGGAGACACGCCAGAGGAGCTGTTTGGTCAGGTCATCACAGGTGAGGGGGGGGCTACTGGCTAGTAGTCTAAAGTCTAGATCCCTAAACGATTAAAAGAGCTTGTATTAAAAGTCCAGTGTTCTCTGTTGGGATGTATGTATGATATATCAGTGGTGACATGTTTTTTTTCCCTCTTACTTTGAGATCAAGAGAATCTCAAAGTAAGCAATAGAATAGAAAACAAGCAAGTTTTTTGGGGCGGCTGAGTGGTGCAGTGGGCAAGGCGCTCGCCACTAACGCAGGAGATGCTGGTATCGAGCCCGGCTCTCGACGTTGCTACCGGCTTGGCCGGCCGTTATACTAACACAATTGGCAGTGTTAGAGGGTGGGAAAGCCGGTGGGTGGGGATTGGACGTTGTGGACAGTGACTCCTACAGGTCGGTTGGGTGACGCCTGTACAGCAGAAACAGGAAGTATCGGGGGCAGCGTGAGCCTCCCACGCGTTACTCCTCGCCACTGAGAGTTCGAGCTGTCTGGTGAAAAGATGCGACAGGCTGCCTCCTCGTGTACCGGAGGGGACACGTGATGCAAGGCTTCTATCCTCACTACAGCCGACCAGTGGGAGGCATAGTCTAGCAACGTTCAAGACAGGGGAGGGAAGAATTGGAATCACGAAATTGGGATGGGAGAAAAAGTGGATTAAAAAAAAGAAAACAAGTACGTTTTGAAACCATAGGATGAACTTTTCTCTTGTTCAACATGCCTTTGAGTCTATGTGGGCGAAGCCCCTCGTAATCCCACCCCTCAGGGGAAACACTCAGAGCCATGACAACTAAAACAACACTGAAGACTGTCCAGATGTTTAAATGCTTCAAATGCATGCTGAGGCAAAGTCCTAACAACTGAGCTGTTATAGTAACGAAGTAATGAATTTTGAATCTTGAATGTTTACTCACTTGGAGTAGTCCAGGTTATTATGCTTCGAAGAGAGAGAGACGGTCAGGTGTGTGTCAATACACTTAAATAACTACACATTATATCGGACAATAAGTGTCTCCCCTAGAATTTTTTTCAGGGGAGAATTTTATTAACAGATTGCAGAATGGGTACAATACAGTACAGCTCAATACACACAATTGGGGGGGGGGGGCGGGGAACTGTATATTGGAGGGGGTTGGGTTTGGACATTTACAGGGGCCAGTTTAGAATTGCAGTCTCCCGTAGGTGCTCTTTGACAGTGGTTTTGAAAGTGGGTAGTGATTCACATTCCTTTACAGCTTTGGGTAGGGCGTTCCACATTGATGTGGCATAATTGCTGAACGTGTTTAGTCCCTTGTTTGAGCCAAATCTGGGTTTAACATGATTTGTGGAGCTCCCTCTGGTGTTGTGTTCGTGGTATTCACTGACCTTTGGGAAGTATTTTGACATGTACATGGGTACCTTAGTGGTGTAGTGTATCTTGTAGACCAGGCCCATTGCAAGTTGCTGTACTCTGTCATCTACTCTAAGCCATCCTAGGTTGTCAAAGTGGGCAGGGGTGAGGTGGGTTCTAGGAGTGAGGTCAAGCAGTAGTCTGACCAGTTTGTTTTGAGATGTTTGTAATTTTGTTTTTGGAAGCATAGTCGTAGTACCCTTGAATGAGTGCTCCTGCCAGAGTCTTCAGGATATTCTTGTTTACCAGAGAGGAGATCTGGGCCCCGTTCCATGTACGTGGTTCAACTAAGTCGATCAACATGTCCATTATCCAGCTTCAGTTAACCCGATGTTCAAAGCCGGGATTTTCCTGTTTCACAAAGGAGGATTCAGTCTCGTTAACTCAAGCCAGACTTGAGAGTCAGGCTCAAGTCAGGCTAGATGCGCGCTCCCGTTTTAGGTGGAAAGCCAGCACGTATCGATGGCAGAGACCCTGATTCTCAACGGCATTGATTGATTAATTGATTTAAGACTTTATTGACAGATTGCAATAGGCTCAATCGCCTCGCCGACAAGTTAAATGCGTTATCTATAGGCTAATTCTAAGTCCCTCATTACCTCAATCAATCAGATTATATTTCTTTAAACTTGCCTGCTGGATTGAATAATCAAATGAGATCTTGCTAGCGAAAATTATTAGTTAACTGTTATACAGAATTACGATACGGCTCTCTTACCCATTGATTGATGTATAGTCAATCTTTTACTTATCTTCTCTGTGGTGTAACGGGTTCTTCTTTTGACTTTCACACGGACGACCGGGGTTCAAGGCCCTAGTCTTTTCCTTCTTTTTGCAATATAGGAATAATTCAATTTGGTGCACGTTGAGAGCTATATAAAGAATGACATCCTCAATGCATGTAGATTTATAATATTTTAACTTAAAACCAGGCTACTTTGGCGTATAATCATTAATATTATATTCAAAAAAATCATATTGGAAACACGGGGATTTGAACCCCGGTCGCTGAACTGGCAGGGATGAGCACTACCGCTGGGCCACTGGGCCAGATGGGATAAATTCATTGTTTATACATTAATGAACGAGAGACCCGTGTTTAGAATATCCGTTGTTTTGAATGAAGTTTATCTCTTCATCCTCATTCATTAATGTGACGTCAACGGCTCATTCAATTTCTCAAATCCGTCAAACAGCGCATCTCATCAGACATCTTAATCCCAGTTACAATTAAAATAACCACATCATGTGTACATCGCACGAGCGAGCGCCACCGTCGCCACGGTATATATAACGTGCATTATTTAGGACAAAGTGAATTTAATATCAGCATTTTGGGTCTATTTTACATTTCAAAAGCCCCCTCTGGAAGAATGGAGCACAAAAACGTAATTCAGAATGGTATAATGCAGATCGTAGACTGTGGGAATAGTTTCAGGAAACGGGCTGTCACTTCTTTGCGGGGGCGTGGCGATAGTTCAGGCTAACTTGAACTTGAACTCTGCTTTCGAGCAGGCTCAAACTTTTGGATATGTTGTCATGGTGATTTGGGAAATCCAGGTACATGAAATCGGAAAGTCAGGCTAACACAGTTAGCCTGATAAAGTTATCCGGCTAACTCGGTTATCCCGGTACATGGAACGGGGCCCTGGTACAAGAATCTTGTTCGTTGGTTGACTTTTTTTTATTACATTGGATGCCATTTTGTCACAGGAAAGATTCGCCTCTAGGATGGAACCCAGGTATGTAATTTCATCTTTCCTTGTGACAATATTGTCACCCACTGTAACTGAGAAGCCGTCGGTCTTGCTGAGTTTGTTATTTGAACCGAAGAGAATAGACTCTAATTTGCTGCCCTTTTTGTGCAGGGGAGTGTTGACAGAATCCAATTCAATTTATTTAATGACCACACAGCCAGGCTGGTGGAATTTAGTTTCAGTGCAGGTTTCATAGCAGTTCCAACATAAAAACATAAAACCACAAAAACATAGAACATATAACATCACTTACAGCGTACATAAAAGAAAACACAATTACATAGATACAGTTCAGAGTTTGTGAGTTTGTCCATGTCCATGTCAGCAGAGGTAAGGGGGGTTGTGGGGGGTACTGCAGGGGGGGGGGGGGGTGCTACAGGGAGTTCAGTGTCCGTATGGCAGTGGGGAAGAAGCTGTTTTTGAACCGGGTTGTTTTGGTGGTCAGGGATCTGTAGCGCCTCCCGGAGGGCAGCAGCTGGAAGATGTGGTGTGCTGGGTGAGTGGGGTCGGAGATGATTTTAGGATCCGGCTATAGGGCGACAATAATGTGGTCAAGAGGCATGGTTTCCATCTTTAGCCTTTAACTGGCTTGGTTTGTTTATTCACATGGTAAGAGCAGTAACACATGAGTCCTCTCTGTGAGAGGTAGGTGGGGGAGAGAGGTCGAGTAGGAGCGCCCTCTAGTGGAAACAGTTATATATACAGTTAGACAGTTAATAACAATCCTACATAGAACCTCTGACTTCAACACTCCCACTTAGGGTTGTATTAACATACTGGATAACTTCTTCGAAAAACATTTTACAAAGGAAATAATATAATCCAAAAACATCAAAAGAATATGGCAGTCAATATCTACACACCAAACATGACCTCTGCAAATCTCTTCAATTTCAATTTGGAAGCAGGTTTCGTCATAGCGTCTGCTACCATGTCGTCCGTTGGACAATAAATCAGTGTCATCCTTTCTTCTTTGATGACAGATATGATGAAATGATATTTTATATCGACATGTTTACATTTCTGTCGGCACACAGGGTTTCTAGCAATCGCAATGGTTCCCTGGTTGTCCTCGTAAACAACAGTCTTCTTATCTACATAGGTATCCATCCCTTCGAGCAGTTGTTCCAGATAAATACACTCCTGTATGGTCAAGTTTCAAGTTTCAAGTTTCTTTAATAGTTGTCATACAGAAGTACAGAATACTTTTATACAAAATGCTTCTTACTGTTACGCTCCAGAGACTGTGCAAGACAAGATAAGTATGAAATAAAATAACATAGTATAGCATGTAAATTAGAAGTAAAAAATGAGGTCACAGTGTTCAGTATAGACATATGTACAATGTTTGATGCAGAATAGACGTAACTGAGTTACCATATAATATACAATACTATGCAGTGTACTAATATACAATACTATATAGTGCAAGGCAGAAATGGGATGAGGTGCAATTTAGGTACAATTTACAGTAGGTGTACGAGTTGTAGTGCAAATCCTTTATCAATAAATATAAAGTGTGTTTGTGTGGTCTAAAGTGTGGAGAGTGGGTGCTGCAGTGTGTTGTTTGTTTAAGTGAGTGTGTGCGTGTGGGTGTGCGTGCTGTGTGCATTTGATGGTTGTTGCATAGTGTTTATTGTTCGTTTAGCAGCCTGATGGCCTGGGGATAGAAGCTTCTTCTGAGTCTTTCTGTGCTCGCCTTAAGACTCCGGTATCGCTTGCCTGACCGCAGCAGTTCAAAGAGGCAGTTGTTCGGGTGGCTGGAGTCCTTGATGATTCTCTTAGCCTTCCCCCTGCACCGCTTGTTGTAAATGTTCTGGAGGGTGGGAAGCCCCCCTCCAATTGTGCGTTCGGCTGAACGTGTCACTCTTTGTAGTCTGCTACGGTCTTGTGCAGTGCTAGAGCTGTCATAGCTAGAGCCATATATTCGGCTTCACAAGTTGATAGTGCCACTGTGGGCTGCTTCTTTATTTTCCACGAAACCAGTGAGCTGTCTGCGTTCAAACTCACACAATATCCTGTGGTACTCCTTCTATCTGTGGTGTCAGCTGCCCAGTCTGCATCACTGTAGGCTTTAAGTCCTAGACCCTCGCTGTTCTTTCTGAAACACAGTTGTTTGTCTGCTGTACCTTTAAGATAACGAAAGACATGTTTTGCTGTAATCCAATGCTCCTCTGTGGGGTCAGCGAAATGCTGTGACAGTTTACTCACTACAAAACATAGGTCAGGGCGGGTACATGTTGTTAAATAAATGAGGCTACCCACAGCTTCTCTGTACATTTTTACATCTGTCAGTTTCTGAGCATCCTCCTGATAGTCTAGTTTTTGATCACATGGTGTTTCCCTTGATCTACATTATTGCATGTCAAAACGTTTCAGGATCTTTTCCACATATCTCTTCTGGGATATTTTTACACAATTGGCAGACTGTTCAAAGTCCATACCTAGAAAATGCTTTAACCTCCCAAGGTCTTTCATTTTGAATCTGGTGGAGAGCATCTCTTTCACCTGTGCTAGGCTTCTAGTGTTGTATGCTGCTATGATCAAATCATCCACCCAAATGACGATGATCACTTTCCCTGACTCCTTTGACTCCCTCGAGTAAACACAGGGGTCTACTGGGTTCTGTAGGAAGTGATCTTCGATAAGACATGTATGAAGCATCTCGTTCCAATTTCGCCCAGACTGTTTCAGGCCGTAAATGGATTTTTCCAGCTTACACACTAGCTTCTCTCCTTTATTTTCGTAAAACTCAGGTTGTTCCATGTATATCTCCCTATCTATGGGTGCGTGCAGATAGGCTGTTTTCACATCCATCTGATGTAACATTTTATTGTCCTCAGCTGCTTTCTGCACCACTACCCTTATACTGGTCAGATTGATTGGCTGTGGGGGAGAATGTTTCACCATAGTCTATCCCCTCCCTCTGACTGTAACCCTTAGCTACAAACCTCGCTTTGTACTTGTCGTGGCCTTCAATACCCTCCTTGATTGAATACACCCATTTTCCTCCCACTGTCTGTCTGACCTCTGGTAACTTGGTTAGAGTGAAGGTGTGGTTGTCCTCTAGGGACCTCATCTCCTCATCCATTGCTCTCTCCCATTTACTTGATTCAGGGGGCACTATGGCCTCTTTAAAGGTCTGAGGTACCCCACTAACTACCCTGTAGCAGTAATCAACGGTGGTGGGTGTACTGTCCTCCTCGTCACTCCCTTTCCGGGCATAGTCTATCAGATACTTTGGGGGTCTGTGTTCCCTTGAGGGATACCTCCCACTGCTTGGGGCACTTGATGTCACCCTCGGGTGCTCCTTGTCATCGCCCTCTGGGGGTGTCTGATTGTCTGCCTGCACGACCGTGCTAAGTACACTGGGCTGATGTGTCTCTGTTTCTACACACCTTACTCTGGATTCCAGCTCTGGCTCCTCTGTCTGTGTCTCGCCCTCACATGTTGTCTTTGTGACAAACTTGACTAGCCTGTGTTTCTGCACTCTCCCTTTACCGGGATAATAAACCAGGAAAGCAGGGCTTCCCTTGTCATGCCCTACAAAGAGTCCTTTTTCACATCTGGACTCAAGCTTTCCTCTGTCCTGCAGGTACGCATAACACACTGATCCAAATCGGTGCATTCTGGCTAGATTACACTTCTTTCCTGTCAGTGCTGTATACGGCGTGGTGCCTGTGTGCTTAGTAAAGCACCTGTTTCTGGTGTAAGCGGCTTCTTGCACCGCATAGTGCCATAGGCTCTTAGGTAAGTTACTATCTACTTGCTTACACCTAGCCATCTCGAAAAGAGTGCGCCATTCCCTCTCTGCCACTCCGTTCTGGTGTGGGGAATATGGACATGACGTCTCGTGTCTTATCCTGTTCCTCCTCAACAGTGATTGGAACTCTCTGTTTGTGAATTCGGTTCCATTGTCAGACCTCAAACATCTTACGTTACCATAAGGGGCTATGTCTGCCAGGACAGCACAATGACCCATAATCTCATGCCATGTCTGAATATCGTGGCTGACAGTTACTTTACACATATCCTTGTCACCATTACACTCTGTTTTCAGGTAATACATTCTCTGATACACCTCTATGTCAAATCGTTGCGCTCTACAAGAAAATGTTTACCTTCAATGAAGAACACTCTGGCACCGTTCGCAGTAGCAGCTATTACAGAGAATAGTCCTTGTGGGAACGATGGTACATAGAGAGCGTTCTTTAACGTCACTGTACGCCGGCGCCCCCGCTGTCCGTGAGGCATACCTGTGCGTCTCCTCTCTCTTTCGCCAACCCGTAGGTGCGCTTTCCGTCTGCTGTGTCTCTCCGGGCGGAAAGTTTTGTCAAAGTTCTTGAACCAACTCCTGTCGTTGATGACGTGGGACGACGCACCTGTGTCCACGATCAGTCCCTTCCTCTGGGCCTGTTGCAGCTGCGTTGGCCTGGTGACGTACGCTGTCTGCGCCCTGGGGATGAAGCCCTCTCGTCCCGCTACTCTCCAGGCATCTCACGCCGACCATCGCCGCCATCTTGTCCATGTGCGCGTTGCGCGCCCTGGTCGCGTTTCTTCATGCACGCTCTGTCTGCGTGCCGCGTGGATCTGCAGAAGCCACACCAGACAGTCCTTGTGCAGTTACCTCTCCGATGGCCTTTCTCTCCGCATCGCCAACACGCCAGTTCCGTCGTGGTCTTGGTCCTCTCCCTTGGCGTCGCTCGGGTCTTTAGCACCCTCTCTCCCGCCTCCGCGGCGGCTGGGTGGGTATCTTCTGAGGCCTCGAAGTTTCTTAACTTAGCCTTGAACTGTCCCAGCGTCATGTCCGTTGTTACCAGGAGTGTGAACGGTTTGTACAGCTCCGGTAGTCCTCTCATCATCATCACCATCATTAACCCATCGCTTGGTGCTTCTCCGGCACTCCTCAATGGCGTCGTGATTTGCTCCGCTCTGTTGACGTATTCGGTCACAGTCTCGGTGTGCCCCTTCTTCAGGGTCATTAGTGCTATGTGGAGGGCCACGACTCGGGGTCTTCCTCGCCCGATGTAATGCTGTCTCAACACCTCCAAGCTTTCTCGGCCTTTGTCTTTAGTGTCGCGGAATATCAGCCCCAAGCTGGTGTCGTCGAGCAGTGGCGCTAACTCACAGTACGCGTCTGCGTTACGCTGGTCATCCAGGGCTTGCTCTTCCGCAGTCAGGTCTCCAGTGGGGGCTGCCAGGATCGTCTCCTTCAGTCCTGCACCGTGCATGCAGCATAGCATGCGCTCTTCCCAGAGCTCGTAGTCCTCTGCCTTCCCATTAAATGAGGGCCATTTGCTCCTTCCTTTGGTCGCCACAAGTTCTAAGACGGGGTTCTCCCCCTCGCCTCCGTTGGGCTCAGCAGGCTCCGTCTCCCCCGGTGCCGCCTCCTCTGGGCTCTGCGCGCTGACGGGGTTCTCCCCCTCGCCTCCGTTGTGCTCAGCAGGCTCCGTCTCCCCCAGTGCCGCCTCCTCGGGGCTTTGCACGCTGCTCTCCGGGCGGGTCCGCTTGTGCTCCAGCAGCCCATCGGTGGGGTCGGTGCCCCGCTTCCTCTTGACGCGCAGGATCATCGTGTTGGATTTCATGTTGCTCTTTGATGGTGGGCATAGCTTTTGCTCCTGTTGGCCTAGCGTCTAGCCACGCGGTACTCCCGGTGCTAACCTAGCCTATACTTTAGCTAAACTTGCTACCCTTATTATTTCGCCCCGGCGTTATCTGGGCCCATAACCTGTTGACAGAATCCGGCTATAGGGCGACAATAATGTGGTCAAGAGGCATGGTTTCCATCTTTAGCCTTTAACTGGCTTGGTTTGTTTATTCACATGGTAAGAGCAGTAACACATGAGTCCTCTCCGTGAGAGGTAGGTGGGGGAGAGAGGTAGAGTAGGAGGAGACATATCTATTTATACTCGCCACCTGGTGGTGTCTTGAGTAGCTCCACCTAGAGCGCCCTCTAGTGGAAACAGTTATATATACAGTTAGACAGTTAATAACAATCCTACATAGAACCTCTGACTTCAACAGGGAGTTACTCTAGCAATTTTGAAGTCTTTGGGTACGTGTCCCTGTTTTATGGAGAGGTTTATTATGTGTGTGATGACTGGGGTGATGGCGGCTGCTGAGTCTCTGAGGAATTTGGAGGGGATATTGTCATGGCCAGTGGCCTTGTTAGGTTGGAGGGCGCTCAGTTTTTTGTGTACCTCCGCTGTTGTTACCATTTCTAGTTTGAAATCGTCTTTGCGGACCCCTAGGTTATTGTAATAGGCTATGATGTGTTCTACCCCAAAATGCCCTGAATGGGAGGGTAGTGTATTTACCAGTGTTGTGGCTATGTTTGTGAAGAAAATGTTTAAGTAATTGGCCACATCCAGCTTGTCTGTGATGAGTGTGTTATCTGTCTTTATGTTTATGTTTGAAAATCTGGTTTTACTTTTTTTTTGGTAAGCTGACTGACTTTTACTAGTGTTGTCATGGGGCGTGCATGTCACGGATACGTGGTGTCGACAGTGTCGTCATAGACGTGCGCAGTAAGGCGGCTGTTAGTATCGGTGCATTTCTCTACACTGAGCTGAAATTAAACGATTGCACATAAATTAGGTAAAATTAACAATATTTATTTACAACACATAAACTTAACTTATTTACAGATCAGAATTATTACACGTCACAGATCTGCTAAATTCAGAATGGCTTGGTTTAGTGGGGGAGGATCTTTATTTTATTTTTTTTTTTAAATCTAATTTTAGTGCTGCTTATAGTTTTTAATATGCTCCCTCTGTACAGCACTTTGTGCCCCTGTGGCTGTTAAAGCGCTTTATAAATAAAGTTGGATTGGATTGGATTGGACAGCTGAACTGGAGGAATGCGCCTGAATGAGAATTTCACACCTAGTCAGTGTTGTTGGTACAACCCCACATTGCTAGAAAACAATGCAAACCACTGGAAAAGGCCATTTATAAGATAGGGGACCTTTAACTCACCTTAACTAGGGCCCTATGAAATCCGTTTTATCTTTTCCTGTTTTCGGATATGAATTTTCCTGTTTTTAATTTTCCTGTTTTCGGATTTCTCTGATTTTACATTTTTTTCCTTTGGATTTAACCAAAAAAAATACTAAATTAGGTTTTTAACTAACTTTAATAACAGTTCAATGCAGTTCAACTGCCAGTGCAGTGCAATAACTAAATAATAATTAAATAGTTAAATTATACAAAATAATAATTTGTTTAAAAGAAATAAAAACTGTAAAATGTAATTTATTTCAAAGAGATACAATTGAAAGGTTCATGCTTCTCCCCATCTCTGGCTGACATCACCATTGTGATACATGATGGTTAGGCCTTTGTGTTTTCCTCAGTGATGGATTCTCTTTTGTCGGTCAGCAGCGTTTTATACTTGCTGAAGCTTCTCTCTGTATAATTATCTTTTAAGTTTAAATATCAACATTATCTGGCCATCCTCAGTAAATATTATCAAACTTTCCAAAGACCAGAGTTGGGACCAATGTTCCCTCTAATTTTTTTTTCGGTCTGAGCAAACACTCAACCCTCCTGAGCAGACATCAGCAACTACTGAGCAACATACGTCACCTGCCGATTAACCGGTTAGTTGATAAGCGGCGGTTTGTAAAAAATCTGCTGATACACAGAGAAATAATACAAAAAGGCATATTATATTCCTTAATCAAATATTTATTTGACCATTGATTGATGATACAGAGCATAGTCCTTACTTTGGCTGGGTTGGCGGCGGCGGTGTGAGTCGTGTCACTAACTTTTGTCTTTTTAGGAGGCTGACTCGTCATTATTTTATTAAGTGAATTATAATGCGACTTCAAGGGTGACCATATTGTGATTTTTTTTAAAGAGGACACTCTGCCTTCAGCCTCAAGATACTTAATCAAAGTTTAATCAAAGATGCCTTATCATTATAATATATTTAAAGTATACCTCCTCTGTATGGATATAAAATTATTGTTTATATTCTTTTATATAACAAAATAATATCTCTCTATAACCAAAGTTACTCAACATGCTGTATTATGCCTAAAGTAATCTATCTGACAAATCGCAAGAAAATAACTAAATCAACCTATGACAAAATAATATATATTTTCAAGTCTTACTGGACAAAATAATTAACAAGAAAAATATGATGTAATGTTCTAAATAATACCTCTTCTGTATTAGAAAATCCAGCTTTAAAAAATATATCTTTATCTTTTCAATGTAATGTAAATTATAAAACAGTAACCTCACAAAGATACTAATTTAAAAGTGCACTATGCAGTTTCAGATTTGTTGCAATTAGTGTACTAAACTAATTTATTACACACATAATCCTTAGAATGATTGTATCATAAGCATCTTATCAAACCAAAACATAATTTTGAAGCATCAAAATAGTTTTAAATGATTTTCTTTCTCTCTCTGTATAGCTGCATTCTTCAATCAATTCGGTCAACTTTGCCATCAAACTCTCGCCTCGCACTGCTTTGTTTGTAATGTTTTGCTGTGTCCATGTGAGCTTTGAGATCGCCAGCACCTTTATTAGACACATAAACATATGGTCAAGCTTTGCACGCGTTGCTCTCCGCTTCCAATTAGTCTCGACCGGGATGATAAATTGGAAGTTTTCTCTGCAGTTCATCTGTAATGTACATTTTCGCGTTTGCATTGTGAGGAGCCAGCAATGCTGGTCGGATCTGTCCACTTCCTCATCTGTTGTGTGTGTCTGTGTGAGCGTGCAGTAGCGCTGCCCACAAAGCACTGAAAGCGGGGCTTCTCTTGGTAACATCACACGCAACAGGGTTAGGTATGGTTAGGGATGTCCCGATCAAATTTTTTTGCTCCCGATCCGATCCCGATCATGTAATTTTGAGTATCTAAAAAATCTAAATGTTGACGTTATCCAGGTGAAAAGTTAACTTCATTCAAGCGAGGCATTGCAATCCTTGACATAAATCATTTGATGTATAATTAAATCAAAGGAAATGCGTTTGGGTCTGAGAGTGTGGCTGGTCTGCCGTTCTGATGCTGGATACTATTGGTTTGTTTTGGCAAAATTCTTCTGCTCTGTGTGACAATAAATAAATGAATGATGATATGCAATTAAAAACCAAAACTAAAGCCTCAGTATGAGTTTAAGACGTGAACATGGTCATGTTTGTTGAAAAAAAAAAAAAAAAAAAAAAAAAAAATTGACCGATTTTCGATGTGCGCGGGAGCGTTTTGCCATGTGCGCGCGCGCACGGGCGCACCTTAGGGGGAACATTGGTTGGGACAGGCACGTGCACACACACACAGAAAGGGAGAATGGCTTATATGAACCGCACCACCGCTTTAAAGTCTTAGTGAAGATTGATTTATATGAAAACCGATGTATGTATGATTTAGCTAGCTTGCCACTTTCCATTTCTTCCTCTTATACACGGCCATTTTGGCTTCTCCACACAGTATCTGTTCTTTGACACAATATGTATACATAATTTTTCCATTCAACATATATATCTCAGCAGGAGCAACATATGAGCAACCCAACATGGGTCCCGTCAGTCCAGTTTGGTCCATTTCAAGACCCAGCTCAGGGAATGGATCCCCCTCATCAGGACCCTCCGTTCCACTGAAATAGTCCTGCAACATGTCTTGTTCCCCGATGTTCAGCGCTTCAGTCCAAGCATTCAAAATGTCTCTGTTGTGACGGGCTGTCCTCAGCCCCAGTAAGCCACTTCCTCTGTGTGGTGAAGTCCTGGCCCGGCTACATCCACTACATCAGGGGTCTCAAACTCAATTTACCTGGGGGCCGCTGGAGGTAGAGTCTGGGTGAGGCTGGGCCGCATCAAATATTCCACAAAAAAAGGGGTTAAAGTATTCAAAAAAAAAGTACAACTGATCCAATCTTCTCACAAACTCACTAAAACCTCACAAACACCAGCAACTGAGCATTCTCAGTGGTGTCAGTGGACTCATCCACAGCTATGGAAATGCACTGTGCATTTTTTTTTTATTCTATCACAAAGTTGTTTAATCAAATCATCAGCCAGTATTTCAGTTATTCTGGTTGCTGTGCTATCTGAGGAGGATTTGCTTTTGTTTGCCTTCAGACATGGTATCCATCACTTCAGTCATACATTATTTTATTATTTATGCATCAGAGAATGGCTTCTTGTGTTTAGCCAACAACACCCATACATAGATTTAACAATAATTCTGCTTGCAGCTTGATATGATTTCATTCCATTTATTTTTGTGGTTCTTAGCACTGAATTCTGAGGAAAGGCTGCATCAAAATAACTGTGTTTTGTTTCATAGTGGCGTTTCAAATTGCCACTCTTCACAAGAGCTACCGTTTCTTGGTGCTGGGAGGATGCACGCATATTTTTCAGTCCATGCACCTTTGAATTGCAGCGATTTTCACTGTCGACTTTTCTTTTACTTTCTTTGAACATGCCACATTTTTCTACTAACTGCCTGCTGGCGAAACTAGGCTACTAGCTACATTTATCTCACGGGGATAAAACTGGGAACGAGGTTACTAGCTACAGTACCTGCAGATTAGAGTACTACAGTAGATGCGCTGTCAACTCGCTCTGACTGGGACCCGCTGAAAGACAACACGCATTCCGTGAAGACCCGCCCTACTCTGCTCTGATTCGCAGACTGTGGGTGGGGGGGAGAAACGCTGACGGGCCAGAGTAGACAGACAGTCAGACACAGAGCCGTGGACAGACACAGACAGTGGAGCAGTGCTTGCAGAGGAGATGAGCGGAGAATTTCGAGGATGCCTGCCATACGCACTGGATATATTTTCCTTCCACTTGGTATCACTCCGGAATGCCTAAATATTAAAGGCAACCAACTTGTGTCTAGCCACGCCCAACTTGCGTCTAGCCACGCCCCCGCGGCGACGCGGCAGCAGCGGAGCTCCGTCGCGGCAGCATTATGTAGCAGTAATCTGCCCTTTTTTACTATCCAGAACTAGCTCAACTGGCAGCGCTACATTGCTGTGGATCCTACGGTCCGTTGCTGGCAAGTTCGATTCCCTTCAATTTTTTTATTTTTTTTTTAACGTGCTTTCTTTCGCCGTTAAGTTTAGGCATGTTAACTTTAAGCATTGTTTCGGAGTTGGTTAAGGTTAGGCATTGTTTCGGAGTTGGTTATGGTTAGAAGGGTTAAGTTTAGGCGCTGTTAAGGAGCTGGTTAAGGTTAGAGTTTGTCTTAGAGAATGGCAATAGACAGCTTATTTCCGCGCTACAGCGCGAGGCAATAGACAGTCTATTTCCGCGCTGCAGCTCTCTCGCGCTGCCGCGGTCACATGGGCGTAGTGGCCAATCAGAGAAACGCTAAACACAAGTTGGTTGCCGAAAATATTCACGCCTCCGGAATCACGTTTCAACCAAGTCACTAACGTAACGTTGCTGCCATGAGCCTGCGCTATGGTAGCCTACAAGTGATACAATAAATAAAACATCCAACTCGCACAACGACGCGGCAAACAGTTGCGCGCGGGCCGCACTAACACTAAACTTGGATGTCAAGTAGGGGGCCGCAAAATATCATCCAGCGGGCCGCAATTGGCCCGCGGGCCGCGAGGTTGAGACCCCTGCACTACATGTTTCAGTTCCACTGTCCCAACTGAGCGCAAACGCTGGACAAGCCCAGGTCTACTACCGTCCTGAATGTCCAGCCGGGCTCCATACATCAGAGGCTCCTCCAGAAGCCAGAACATAGTTTCCAACTCCAGTCTGTTCCATCTAAATAAAGAATTCACACACAAGTGCACATTTACAATCAGTTAAAAACAGAGGTGCATCCACACGATCATTCTCTGTACAGTTAAAAACAGAGGTGCATCCACACGATCATCCTCTGTACAGTTAAAATATCGCCCCAAAAATAAAAAGTCCTCAGGGTCACACTGACTTAAAACCACTCCCAGTTCACTTAAAAACTGAACTCTGGTAGGTCCTACATTTGGAACATAAACATTTACAAAAACAATATACTGTATAAAAGCTCATAATTATTTGGCTTTAACTACAAACAATCTATCCAAAACAACAACCTTTTCTGAAGGAAGGAGTGTACACCAAAGAACAACACACAGAAACCATCCTATCCTACTTTGGTTCTCCTTCATTGTATTTTTAAGAGTTTTGATAAAGATTTTCGGAGTCTAAAAACTTCTTGGGAAGTGTACCCCCCATTGTTCCTCATTCTCATTTGGATTCTTACAGAATTGACAAACATCTCCTCATCTGCAAAATAATCCCCAAGTTTTACTTTCTTCGTGTTTTTTGTTGTTTGTAGGAACTTTTTGATCTGTTGGTCTGCATATATTTTCCTCTGCTGTGATTCAGATACTTGTGAAACAGTGACAGTCTCTTCTTTATCACTTGTCTCATTATCGTCCATGCTGGAGTTGGACCAGGACCAACACACTCCTTCCACATCCTGCTCTACCTGCTGACTCTTTGACCACACTTTTTTTGTTAGCCTGAGAGCCACTATTACTATTAGTGTAACTGAGGGGTACAATTCCCTGACTGTATTGATAAGTATGGTATCATTAAACCACTACCGCTTTATGTACTTTAACTACTGGCCATACAGTACACGATATCTAAATATGATGAACACTTTCCCACAATGAAATCGGTTCCAGACAAAGGTAATAATCAAATATTTAATATAGCAAAAGGTACATATGATATTTACTATTACATTTATGATTTGAATGCACTTGTAAGGCAAATGAGTACTCGTAGGCAAATCAACACTGAATGTCCAATCTCTGGTTACGCAGGAAGCAAGTATACAACCTGGCTCTTAGGGAATTAGATCTATGGTACACTTAATGATATAGCGGGATATTCTGGAAGGGGTCCTCCCGGTTGTAAGCCGGTAGGGGGGGTAGGAGAGCCGTCGGTAGTAGACCGTCTGGTCAACGATATCTAGGGAGACTTCAAGTACAGAAGACAGTGCAGTAGACTCTTGATCCGCAGATGAATACACCTTGGTTCTCTTGTAGGCTGTAGCTCCACAGTGAAGAAGAAGCTAGGCGACCTCAGTCTCTCTGAGCGCCGACTCAACTTGACTCCTCTCGGGGGTAAATCCAACACTCACAGGCGTCGGCGATTATCCGCTCCACAAATCACAGTACCAAAGCAAATATATTCCAGCCGCATAGGGCTCAGCAGTCGTCGGGTAGGTAATCCAGTGTACATGTCCCTCGGTCCTCGTCTAGATCTCCTCGGATGAAAGCGCCATGTGGTCGGCCCAGCCTGGATAAGACTCTAGATAACACGAGGAAGCGTTGGAGATGCTGGTCACTTTAGAACTCTAACCGCACGATGCACCATACTCGATAGACTATTATTACTTAATAGAAATACGTCGCACTCGACGGTACAGTGCCAAACTCTGACAATTCAGCTATTAATTCGCACGAGGTCTCAATGCTATTCTAAGGCCAAACAGGCCATACTACACCGCACGTGGTATCGTGGGTGAGGCTTCACGTTCTGTTACTAAGTTGGATAGAAGGGTAAAGGACTAAGGGATTTCTACATTTACTTGCGCCATATTTATATGCACGGTGAACAAATAGTGCCACTCTCATTTCGGTAGCCGTATCCCTGAGCGGGGCCGGGGCTAGTACGGACATGTCTCGTCGGTACCTTTGAACTTGACGCCAGGGGCTGGTCCCCTGGCGCCTGGTCCTTTTGTCCAATAAGAGAATGAACTATTATGGGCTATAGTAGGCTAAAGGGATATTCCGTGTATATGTACAAGGAATATACAAGGGATATCAAACGATATACAAATACTATTCAATATATATCAATAAATAAATATATATATTCGGTTTAATCTGATCCTTCGTAACAGCCGCCCCCTAATTAGTCCCACCTAATTAGCTAAACAGAGACAGATTAACCGCACTGTCCACTACTCAATGTCCGCTGTGAGGGTCAGTCAGTTCACAAAGTCATGGGGTCATGGTCGTCATCGATAGTATCAGGGAGCCTTGGCAGTTCTATTAGCCTCGCCACGGGTCGGGTGTAGGTCCGCCCTTGGACGAGCACTTCAGCTGCTCGGACCTTTCCATCGGCACCGGTGATCACTTTGCTTACGCGGCCAGCCGGCCACATAGCTCGGGGTAGTGACTGGTCGATAATCATGACGACTGTTCCTTCTGTCAAATTGTCTCTCTCTTTCACCCATTTCTGGCGGGTCTGTAGAGACGGTAGGTAGTGGAGTAGGAAGCTGTTCCAAAACTTGTCAGCCAGTACTTGACTGTACCTCCACATTCTTCGGCCGTTCGCTTCTTCAGGCCTGTACATTGTCTGGGGTAGCGCGGGGTCCAGCCGCCCCATCAAGAGTGTGTTGGGGGTGACTGGGTCGACATCTGCTACATCACTTGAGACGTAACCGAGGGGCTTTGAGTTCAATACTCCCTCGATCTCCGTGAGGACTGTCATTAGGACTTCTTCCGCCACGGTCTGGGCCCCAAGCACGGCGTACAGGGCTGTCTTTATAGAACGTACTTCTCGTTCCCAAGTTCCACCGAAGTGAGGTGCGTTCGGGGGATTAAACTGGAAGTCAATCTGGGATGGAGCGAGGTGGGTCTTAAGTTCTGGGCCCATAGCTTGGAAGCTCTCTCTCAGCTCTCTTTCTCCGCCTTTGAAGTTTGTCCCGTGATCAGACAATAATGTAGACGGTTTTCCTTTCCGTGATGTGAATCTTCGGAAGGCCATAAGGAATGAGTCTGTGCTCATGGTTGGAAGGAGTTCGATATGTATCGCTCTGGTGGTCATGCATTTGAATACAATACCCCACCGCTTCTCGGTTCTTCTTCCTTTCTTTATATACAGCGGGCCGAAACAGTCCATACCGGTGGAGTGAAAAGGCTTGTCGCCGAGTCGGAGGCGACAGGGAGGTAGGTCAGCCATCCGGGGTATACTGGGCTGGGCTCGCCACTTACGACAGTCTAGACAGGTTCGCTGGAAGCGCCGCACTGCTTCTCTCCCTTGCAGTATCCAATAACGACGTCTGATCTCCGCGAAGACTCTCTCTGCCCCTGCGTGGTGCACATCCTCGTCGTATTTCTTTATGATCAGCTCTGTGACCTTGTGTCGGCTGTTCAAGACTATCGGGTACTTGACGTCATCCGGTAAGTCTGGGGCTCTCCGCAGACGACCACCCACTCTGATGAGACTATGGGCGTCGCTCTCGGGGGCTAGGTGGAGCAGTCTGCTGTCTGATGGGACGGGCTTTGCTCCCTGTAGACAGGCTAGCTCATCGGGGAACGAGTCTCTCTGGGCTCGTTGTAGTAGAAGAAGTTCTGCTTCTTCGTAGTCAGCTGCTGAAATGTCAGTTGTGGGCTGAACCTCTGGGTGGTGCCACAGAAATGTCTTTAGCTGCGCACTCTGTAGGGTGAGGCAATCGTCTATGTCGGGGTCTGTGGAGACGAGTGTGTTCAATCCACAGAACATAGGTTTCTTGTTTTCGGCCTCCTCTTTACTCGCCTCCCGTGGGGTGGGTGTAGGCCACTCTTCTTCGGGGAGCTTGAGAAACTCTGGTCCGTCACTGTAGAGGTTGTGACGGGTGAGGTCATCCAGGGACATTCCCCGGGTGATGACTTCAGCTGGGTTGTGTTTGGTGTCCACATACCTCCAGCTCGCTACTTCTGTTAACTCTTGAATCTCGGTGACTCTGACTCCCACGAAGACCTTGTATCTGCACGAATCAGACCGGATCCATGTGAGTACTGTCGTGGAGTCTGACCACAAGATTGTTCTTTGCACCGGGATGGTGAGTTCACGTTGGATTAACGTGGCGAGCTGCGCTCCTGCTAGGGCTGCGCAGAGCTCTAGACGCGGGATAGATTGTTGCTTTCGTGGGGCTATTCTTGAGCGAGCCAGGATGAAAGCAGTATGTATTTCTCCTCCCTCCTCTCGGGCACGCAAGTAGGCCACCGAACCGTAGGCTACTTCGGAGGCGTCGCTGAATACGTGCAGGTCCATCTTGCATGTCTCTGGCCTCACTGTGGGTGGGAAGTAGCTGCGGCGTATATTAGCACCTGGGAGTGAGCGGAGTTCCGTCTCCCACTCTCTCCATGTGGATGCAAGGTGTTCGGGTATGGGATCGTCCCAGCCCTGGTCCTTGTCCCATAGCGCTCTTACAATCATCTTTGCCCTGGTGGTGTAAGGTAGAATACATCCCAACGGGTCATATTGTCTGGCGAGTGTTCTGTATACACTCCGTCTGGTGGTCGGTATTGCCGTCGACCGTCCCTGCTCCTTGGTCAGGGGTTTGTGTCTATAATGGAGCGAGTCTGTTTTGAAGCGCCAGACTAGTCCTAGTGTCATTTCTTGGGCTTCTCCTGGGATGGTCGCCATCCAGGTGTCGCTGCTCGCTGCCTTGTCCTCGGGGGAGAGGCTGCGCAATACTGGGGGGTCGCTGCTGGCCCGCTGCCGGAGATCAAAGCCGTCTTTGATCAGAGAGGCGCGGAGCAGCGCACGACGTCGCCAGTCAATTTTCTTTATGTGTCCCGCTGTGATTCGCTTGTTAATCTCAGCGCGGTACACAGTCTCTTGAGCGGGGTCTCTGGCTAGGCGCCGCTCTGTGTTCAATAGATACCGCTCCGTCGCTTCTTTTGTGGCGTGAAAGGTGGGCATTCCCTCTCGCCTCAGGAGTGGAGTTGCGTATCTCATCACTCCGTTGACTGTGACTCTCTTTGTCCCTTGCTCGAGGAGGGCTATAGCGTAAATATCTTCCTTAGAACGAATGTCTTTCTTTTCGTTCTTAAAGGGCATTGTCTCTAGTGTCCATAGCCTCTCGACATGCTGCAGGAGTGTGGTGTCTTCTTCTGTCGCTCTGGAGTGGAGGCAGCTAGTGGCTGCTGTTCGGTTAAGAGACTTGGCGAGGGGGCCTTGTAATGTCCATCCTAGGCGGGTCTCGACTGCTGCAGGACAACCTCTGGGTCCTGTATGGACCCGGTCTATCGGGACTATGAGGTCTGCATGGTCGGAGCCTATCAGCAGGGTCGGGGTGGCACCGTCTATGAGCGGGATAGGGAGTTGACGCAGGTGCACATATTTATCCATCAGCTTGGCGATGGGGTAGGTGTACTGCGATAGTCCTATTTCTTGGCTGGTGAAAGCATTAGTAATCCTATACCGTCTCTCTGGCTGCCCGCTTGCTGCGATAGTGAAGGAGACATTCTCGCCCTTTATCGTCTTTAGATCTCTTCTTATTGTCCGAATCGTCATCTGGTTCTCGCTCCCCCGCAGCCCCAGCTGGGCCGCAGCGGACGCGAGGAGAAGGGTCTTCTCTGACCCGTCATCAAGGACGGCGTAAGTGTCCATGACCTTATCTTGGTAACTCAGTGTTACGCGGACCACCTTTAAGAGCACCTGGGCGCCGCTGCTGCTAGCGGGGTCAATGTACATAACACTTGCCTTTGTGCTGCTGGATGGTGCAGGCTTTCTTCTGTTACTGTCGTGTAGGACATCTAGGTGGGCTCCGTCACACCGACTACACCTCTTCTTGAGGCGGCACTCGGCTGCCATGTGACTGCGCGCACATCGGTAACAGCGCCTGTTGGACTTTATCCATTGACTCACTTCTTCAGCGGTCATCTTCTTGAACAGGTCACATTGTGACAACCAGTGTTCCTTTTCGCAGTACGGGCACACCATCTTCCACTTCTCTTTCATCGAGGGGGTACTGTGGTTCTTGCTGCTCGGTACTGATTCTGATTGGTGCATGACAGTCACCGATCTTCGGCCATCGTTTGCTCTCCTAGGTCCCTCTCTGGAGCTTGGTGTGCTCCGCACGAACGTATCCAACCGTAGGCTGCTGACTTCTCTCGCCAGGAAGTCGGCTAGGTCTAGGAGGGATGGCTCGGGACCGTTAGGATCACGGTGGTCTCTTTGCCGCCTGAAGCGCTCCTGTCGGGCGGGCGGCAGCTTCTCTAAAATCCTCTCGACGTTCGAGTTTGCGTATAGTTCGTGCATACCCTTTTCTCGTTGCGCCCCCAGCATCCCTACCAGGGATTGTACTTTGATAGACAGGTCGTCTAGTGAGCGATTGTCTGTTGCTGGGGGTAGGCGGTCAATATGCCTTATCTCTTGTATTACGTAATCCCATATATGTCCATATCTTTGGTCTAGTGCTGCTAGAGCCGCTGTGTATGGGGTAGTAGAGGTGGCATAGGCCAGCGCTATGTTGTGCGCTCTGGGCACTTTCAGGTGCTTCAATAGGATAGCATACTTGTGGCGTTCATCAGCTACATCCACCATCATTGTCTCTAAGCACATCCGTAGCTCCGTGTACTGTGCTCGGTTCTCATGGGTGAAGTCTGGAAACGTCGGTGTGCCAATGTATGACGCCGTGGATGGCTGGCACATCGGTGAGCGTTGGAAGAGAGGCCTCCTGGGCGAGTCTCCTCTTACGCCTCTCGGTGGGCTGGTACCGGCAGGGTACCATGGCCCGCTGGTCCAGGTACTATTCCTCGGGACTGGTCGTGCGTCATGCTCACCCGTGAATAGAGTCGGGGGTCTGTAGCGCAGAGCCGCGGGGGTATAGCCTGGGCTGTACTGGACCTCCTGGTCCTGTGGAGTAATGTGCTGCTGTCGGGCTTGACTCTCCTCTTCTCCCTCTTCTTCCTCTGTCAGGTCATCTAGATCCTGTAGTCGTCTATTTAGCCTCTCCGCGGTGTACGCCGTTCCTTCCTTGTAGCTGGGTCTCACTGGGACCAGTCGGGGAAGGAGTTCGGAGGGGGGTATAGGCTCTCTCTGGTGGTCGGGCTCAGGGTCGCTTAATCGGTTAGGGGAGGGTGCCCTTGACCCGTGTCTTGACGAGGCCCTGGAACCCCTTGTGGAGGGAGGGGGTGTTGCCCTGGCGATCAGCTGCTCCATTAGCTGCGCTTGTAGTCTGTCGCGCTCGGCTTCGCGCTTGGTGAGATCTGCTTCTCTTTGGGCACCGGCAGCGGCACGCTGGGTGTCGGCCCGGTCTCTTGCCATATTCTCTTCCGTCTGAAGGCGTCTCATCTCCAGACGTATGCGCTCTTCGTCGCTCCGTTGCTGCGCTTGTAGTCTGTCGCGCTCGCTAAGCATCTGTGCTTGGAGTTGTTCGCGCTCGCTAAGCGTCTGTGCTTGGAGTCGATCGCGCTCCGTAGAGGCTGCTAGGCTGGCGAGGAACGCCTGTGCCAGCATCCTGTCCGCCTCGCTGGGGGAAGACGCTGGTTGAGGTGATCCGCTCCTGGCAGTACTCGTTGGGGATGCGTTTCCCTGCGGGGAGTCCTGGAGCTCTATCTCCTCGGCGCTCTCCTCATCTTGTTCCGTGCAGAGTTCCATTTCTGGAGGGTTGTCTTCCTCCCGGAGCTCTTCGGGGACTACTTCTTCGGTCTTGGCGGGGGGTAAAGTCGTGTCAGTTCCCTCCTGGTCCCCACCGTGAGCTTGGTCAGTTACATTAGAACCCACTAGGGCCTCTGTGGTCGGGGTATCCTGGTTGATAGGGTCGGACATAATTTTACTTTCTACTTTTACCGCGTTTACCGTTTGTAGAAGGCTAGGTAGTATACTGGCAGCGTAATCCTCTAAGTACTGAGGTGGCTGCCGTCTACGCTGCGGGCGTTCTACTTTAGGAGGACCGTTTCGTGGAGTGTTCATCATAGGCCATTTCAATATTAATACCACTATATTAATATTACGCTAATTACCATCCGGCTCGAAGGACTAATTGTAACTGAGGGGTACAATTCCCTGACTGTATTGATAAGTATGGTATCATTAAACCACTACCGCTTTATGTACTTTAACTACTGGCCATACAGTACACGATATCTAAATATGATGAACACTTTCCCACAATGAAATCGGTTCCAGACAAAGGTAATAATCAAATATTTAATATAGCAAAAGGTACATATGATATTTACTATTACATTTATGATTTGAATGCACTTGTAAGGCAAATGAGTACTCGTAGGCAAATCAACACTGAATGTCCAATCTCTGGTTACGCAGGAAGCAAGTATACAACCTGGCTCTTAGGGAATTAGATCTATGGTACACTTAATGATATAGCGGGATATTCTGGAAGGGGTCCTCCCGGTTGTAAGCCGGTAGGGGGGGTAGGAGAGCCGTCGGTAGTAGACCGCCTGGTCAACGATATCTAGGGAGACTTCAAGTACAGAAGACAGTGCAGTAGACTCTTGATCCGCAGATGAATACACCTTGGTTCTCTTGTAGGCTGTAGCTCCACAGTGAAGAAGAAGCTAGGCGACCTCAGTCTCTCTGAGCGCCGACTCAACTTGACTCTCGGGGGTAAATCCAACACTCACAGGCGTCGGCGATTATCCGCTGCACAAATCACAGTACCAAAGCAAATATATTCCAGCCGCATAGGGCTCAGCAGTCGTCGGGTAGGTAATCCAGTGTACATGTCCCTCGGTCCTCGTCTAGATCTCCTCGGATGAAAGCGCCATGTGGTCGGCCCAGCCTGGATAAGACTCTAGATAACACGAGGAAGCGTTGGAGATGCTGGTCACTTTAGAACTCTAACCGCACGATGCACCATACTCGATAGACTATTATTACTTAATAGAAATACGTCGCACTCGACGGTACAGTGCCAAACTCTGACAATTCAGCTATTAATTCGCACGAGGTCTCAATGCTATTCTAAGGCCAAACAGGCCATACTACACCGCACGTGGTATCGTGGGTGAGGCTTCACGTTCTGTTACTAAGTTGGATAGAAGGGTAAAGGACTAAGGGATTTCTACATTTACTTGCGCCATATTTATATGCACGGTGAACAAATAGTGCCACTCTCATTTCGGTAGCCGTATCCCTGAGCGGGGCCGGGGCTAGTACGGACATGTCTCGTCGGTACCTTTGAACTTGACGCCAGGGGCTGGTCCCCTGGCGCCTGGTCCTTTTGTCCAATAAGAGAATGAACTATTATGGGCTATAGTAGGCTAAAGGGATATTCCGTGTATATGTACAAGGAATATACAAGGGATATCAAACGATATACAAATACTATTCAATATATATCAATAAATAAATATATATATTCGGTTTAATCTGATCCTTCGTAACAATTAGGTTACAGACTTTTGGGGACAGAGCCTTCAGCGTGGCGTCCCCTACCCTCTGGAACTCTCTCCCCCCCGAAATCCACAACGGCCCAACCCTGGACACCTTCAAATCTGCACTAAAAACACACCTCTTCACCAAGGCTTTTCCCCATCAGTTAGTTTAGATTAGATTAGGTCCATTATCCCTTACCTTCCCTCATCCCCTTTTTCCCCCCTATTCCCTAGCCCTATTTTTTGTCCTGATTGTGAAGCGACCTTGGGTTCTAGAAAGGCGCTATATAAATTTGATCTATTATTATTATTATTATTATTATTATTATTATTATTATTATTATTATTATTATTATTATTATTATTATTATTATTATTATTATTATTACTATTGTCACTTTCCTTTTTTTCTTTTCAGCTATTTCAGGTACATTTTTCTCCACCACATCACTGTCTCTTGCCATGTCATCCACTGTCTGGCTGTTTACAACATTTATGACATTCGGCTCTTCTACTATTTCAGTGTTGTCACTCATCCCATTTTCCTTCTGACTGATAGTCGCTTCACTCTCCTTCTCTCCTTTTTCTTTCTGACATGTTGGGGGTGCAGAACAACCTGTGTTCTCTCCCGTTACGTCACCACTGGTTGAGGTACAAGATTTCTCCCGTCTCTCTCCGCTCATCACCCGCGGAGGCTTTCTGTTGACAGTCGCGCAATAGATGCCCTTCCTGTTGGCACCTGAAGTATTTTGATGTCCCAGAGCTCACAAAAATTACATACTCAAAGTCTCAAACTCATCGACTCGTAATTTAAAAACTAAATTGAGCTCTTCTCCGCTATTATTTAGAATCATTAACACCTGATGTCTGTGGGAAACGACATGTTTCAATAACGGAGATTTACATCCCGACGACAGTTTTCTTATCGAGGAAATTATCCTCCCATGTCGGGATAGTTGACTTATCAACATTTCGTCACTAATGAACGGTGGAATATTGGATATGGTGATCCTTCTACCCAGTTCGGAGAGAGGAGTCACGTTAACAAACGCACCGTCAACACTAACTCCGGTCTCAATCACTTTGTTCACTTTCTCCACACCGTCTAGAAAGATCACCACTCCACCGT
Organism: Notolepis coatsorum; assembly: GCF_963971535.1. NCBI lineage: Eukaryota > Metazoa > Chordata > Actinopteri > Aulopiformes > Paralepididae > Notolepis > Notolepis coatsorum. Next base: position 45,190,976 of record NC_140171.1, read on the forward strand.
TCATCCGAGCAGCAGATTTAATGCTGCTGTGACTAACAACGTCAGCGACAGCTAAAACACAGTCTTCTACAGACACATTTCCAGCAGATATTTTAACACCATGTTTTCTACTGAGGTTGGAAAACTCCATACTGGAGTAGCACGCCAACCAGCAAAGCTGGCCGACTGCCAAACAATCTCCCTACTTACCCCTAAAACACACAGTAAACTAACAATACACTCTAATTACAATATTTACATAAATAAATTATAACTAGATAGATAGATAAAGATAGAAAAATTAGAAGCACTCACACCACTTCCATGCACCTCTCACTCAAACCAATCTCACTCCCAGCATGCAGAGAGAGAGAGAGAGAGAGAGAGAGAGAGAGAGAGAGAGAGAGAGAGAGAGAGAGAGAGAGAGAGAGAGAGAGAGAGAGAGAGAGAGAGAGAGCGAAAATAATCATTTCCCCAGAGGGTTTAGTTGTTTTAACATTCTCCACTATCCAACATTAATATTCAGTTCTGTATCAATGTTAGTCTGGACGGAGAAATACTTCTCGTGGAACTAGATTATCCTGGGGAGAATCTTAATGTCTCTCCTGACTGTGATTCAGTGCTGCCTCTGTGTTGTGCCTCCAGATGATATTGTGTGGCCAGATGGGGAGGAGGCCTTGCCTGCAGATTCCCAGGCCCTCATCTCCACCCTGCTGCAGACCAACCCTCTCATGAGGCTGGGCACAGGTACATGAGCAACCTTCTACTTTCACTTCACGTCCCAGAAACCGGTCCCATCTGTGGCCATTTAGCATCCTTCTTAACCCTTTCACTACCGCACTACCAAGCAGTTAACCCTTTCACTGCGACAATACAGAAGGTTATAACCCTTTCACTGCCACACGACAAAGGGTTAACCCTTTCACTACCACACTACAGAAGGTTAACCATTTACTATCACACTACGAGACCTTCTCAGTCATAGTCCAGACTTAGCATACACATGGACCAGACTCGCGCGTACCTAGTGCCCACGCACTAGCGTACTAGTGTCATACAATATATGGCTTGGTGCGCTGATCAAAGGAGATTGGTATATCAAAGAGCTTGTATTGCTGCTGAACCGTGAAAGGTGTCCAGACTGTCCGTTCCGCATTGTGTATGCGCCCTGTACTTCTAGACTATGTGAGAGCCTTAACCCTTTCACTACCACACTATAATAATAATAATAATAATATCTTAAATTTATATATAGATATATATATATATATAGAAGGTTAACCCCTTTCACTACCACACTACAGATGGTTAACCGGTTTGGTTTGATTCAATTGAAGATGTAAAATGGATCCATACATCTATACTGTATGTCTAAGGAATTATGAATTTATGTTTAAGGCTCATTTATTGTCTCATAGCTTCATGAAATATGGAATATAAATGCTTGTTCTTTCACTCTGCATGTACAGTATATCTGGGCCATATTGTGCTGAGATTGTGACAGGATGTCGTCTATGCCTCCAGGAGGAGCCTTTGAGGTGAAGCAGCATCCGTTCTTCACAGAGCTGGACTGGAACAGCCTGCTGAGACAGAAGGCAGAGTTCATACCTCACCTGGAGTCTGAGGAAGACACCAGCTACTTCGACAGTAAGAGAGAGAGAGAGAGAGAGAGAGAGAGAGAGAGAGAGAGAGAGAGAGAGAGAGTCAGTGTGGAGTCAGAGCAGCACAGCAGCTACATGAGCAGTGAGTGATGTGACTATAGAACAACTAACGTTATTCAGGGATAGAGGTCCTTGGACTGCAGCAATTGGCCCCAAGGTAAAATCTCAAGCGGCATTCAAATGGACACTAAGAACCAATATAAGTAGTCTCTGCGGCTCTGTAGGTTATAGATAAAGTATAAGAATGTCTGTCTGTCTCTTTTTCTCTCTCTCTCTGTGTCTCCTTGCCCCTCGCTGTCTGTATATTGCTCTCTCCTCTTTCTGTGTATGTGTGTCTCTTTCTCTTGTTATTGTCGTTGTCTGTCTCTCTTTCTATCGCTCTCTCTTTCTCTCTCTCTTCTCTATCTCTCTATTTCTCTCTCTCTCTTTCTCTCTCTTTTCTGTCTCTCTCCCTCCCCTCCTTCTCAGCACGTTTGCAGCATTATCTCTATGTTGTGTTGTGGATTGTAGCTAAAGAAGTACCATATTTCTCTCTTTCTCTTTCTTTCTTTCTCTCCCTCCCTCCAGCCCGTTCAGAGCGTTATCGCCACATCAACGCGTACGACGAGGACGACACCAATGAGGACGAGCCGGTGGAGATCAGACAGTTCTCCTCTTGTTCCCCTCGCTTCAGCAAGGTCTGTCTGTCTGTCTGTCTGTCTGTCTGTCTGTCTGTCTGTCTGTATGTCTATCTCTCTCTCTGTCTGTCTGTCTGTCTGTCTCTCTGTCTGTCTGTCTGTCTCTCTGTCTCTCTGTCTGTCTGAAACACTGTCTATCTATCTAGCTCAGGCACACTAGATGACTAATCAAATCCTGCCCTGATGAGTGCAATTCAGACGATACATCTGGTCATGCGTAAAAGTGCTTTGCCATCGTAATGGTGTGCACACCTAGGCAGCAGATGGGTGATGAAGACGAAGGCTCACACACAATTAGATTATATCTTTATCAAATAAAAAAATTGAAAAATAAAACCTAGACAGAAAAAAGGAACTCACATCATTAGGAGGCAAAACAAACATGAAGGTAGTTACCTGTCAACTGCTGACTTCTTTGCCTGTGCAGTTCTCTGCCTACAAAGGTGCATAAAAATAGGCAAAACACTGTATGTGGACGAGGTCATGGCTTGAGAGAGTGAAACGGGGGCAATCGGTTCCATGGGGGTAACTAGCATTGTATAACATTTACTGCATGGTGAGTTGGAGCTGAGCAAAGCGATCGCACAGAAACACATGACAAAACAACCACAAAATCATTATGCATCACATGACAAAATCGAACACGTTTCAAATATAGCTTGACCCTTGAACACTATAGGATATTCCTCTAGACTGATCCATACCCTGACTGTCTGTCTGGCCATTTCAGAGCTACAATCTAGCCTTTCTTCATCTAGTCTGAACTCACTTTAAAGGGGCACTTCATTTAGTTTGACAGTTGAGAGTAAATGGAGATTGCATTGAATTGGCAACCGTAGGGGGGGGGGGGGTACCGTCTGAAGTAATGGACCTATCGCAAACGTTTGGTTGGTCAGAAGGAAGCAACAGTTGTGATTGGAGGATCAAGAAAAGGGGTTTGAGATTGAGGTCCATTGGGTGGTGTAAACCAGTACACTATTGTTTCCTCATCCCTCTCTTCTATTCTGTAGAGTCTGAGTGTCCACGTCTATTGTCTATTCTGTAGAGTCTGAGTGTCCATGTTCTCTTCTATTCTGTAGTCTGAGTGTCCATGTTCTCTTCTATTCTGTAGTCTGAGTGTCCATGTTCTCTTCTATTCTGTAGAGTCTGAGTGTCCATGTTCTCTTCTATTCTGTAGTCTGAGTGTCCATGTTCTCTTCTATTCTGTAGAGTCTGAGTGTCCATGTTCTCTTCTATTCTGTAGTCTGAGTGTCCATGTTCTCTTCTATTCTGTAGAGTCTGAGTGTCCATGTTCTCTTCTATTCTGTAGTCTGAGTGTCCATGTTCTCTTCTATTCTGTAGAGTCTGAGTGTCCGTGTTCCTTTCATGCTTTCCGCTCCACTTCTCTGCCTGTGATGTGTTGTCAATTACCCTGTCTTTCTCTCTTTCTCATCCCCCTCTTTTCTCCCTTCACACCTGCTCCCACCTTCCCACCCTCCATTGATTCTGTTTTTCATTCTAGCCACCCCCGCACCCCCCCCCCCCCTCACAGCCTCTCTGTCCTTCTCTCTCTGTGACAATTTGTTCTTTCTGCCACACTGTCACACTCCTTTACATATTGTGTTTTTTTGTTTTGTTTTGTAAAAAAGAAATCTCCCCTCATGGAGTCTGTTGTTTTTCTCCCCATCCTTCCTATTACCTTCTCTTTTCTGTCCTGCTGTCTTCTCTCTGTCCTTCACCTTTTTGTTTAGGAGTGAAGGAGCTCTTGAGTAAATGGAAGGTGCTCCACAGGGGCAATTCCAATTATACTGTAGCAGCATTACAGTGGAGTAGAGGGGCTGTGGAGTGGTCATACTGCAGGACAGCAGGCCAACCAAGACCTTAGTCTGCATCTCAGTAATACATTCACAGAGGGGATTGCGCAGTATATACATGTATAGACTCTTGAGCCACACACACTCACTACTGCTGATACATGAGGACAAATTCATACGGTTGTGCATGTACGTACAGTATGTGTCTGTTCTGTGTGCCACCTGGCAGGTGCCCATGTTTTTTCATAGTAGCCACTAGGGATGTCCCGATCCAATCACGTGATCGGGATCGGGGGCCGATCACGTGATTTTCAGAAGATCGGGATATAAAAGATTTCGGGATTTTGTTTTATTTTTATTTTTTAACTATTTTTTTTAATTCAACAAACATGACCATGTTCACGTCTTAACCTCATACTGAGGCCTTCGTTTTGGTTTTAAATTTTTAAATTGCATATCATCATTCATTTATTTATTGTCACACAGAGCAGAAGAATTTTGCCAAAACAAACGCATTTCCTTTGATTTAATTATACATCAAATGATTTATGTCAAGGATGAGGGACATCCACTAGTTGCAGAACTTGCAGTCACCTGCTTTTTACAGACGATGGCGCCATTGCTCTCATGAAGCAGCAGGTTGGAGGCAGAGTTTTTAGATTAATCCGGTTGCAATGACTCGGAATGAAGTTAACTTTTCACCTGGATAACGTCAACATTCAGGGTGAATGTAATGTGAGAAATTGGGATGGGGGAAATTTTTTTTAAATTTATTTGCTTTTAATAAATTAAATTTTTTTGATCGGATCGGGAAAGATCGGTATCGGTAGATACTCAAAATCACATGATCGGGATCGGATCGGGAGCATCGGGACATCCCTAGTAGCCACACACACCAACACATACGCCAACTTTCTCCCGCGGACTTTCCCTCACAGCTGATCAGAGAAAAAAAAAGACGCACTACATACTTTTCCGAACTGATCATCTGAGCTCCTCTCCAGTTGAGCTGCTACGGTTTTTTAATCCAAAATAATGATAAATCCTCTGCCATTGTTGTGTAACATGACATCTCTTCTCTAGAGTCTTCTTTCTCTGCTTCACGTGAAGTAAAATCTACTCTAGAAGTGAAACTGAAACTTAACCATACACCTTGGGGGGTGGGGGCGGTAGGCAATTAATTTACTCAGTGGATACCTGAACACAGAATGACACCGGTATCACTGACTACCACAGCAAGCCTATGGGGAACTAAGTATAACTTAATAAAAGATCATTATTATAAATATATAATAGTTATAAATATTTTTTTCCTGTTGTACCGAACTCGTACCGAACCGTGACCCCAAAACCGAGGTACGTAACAAACCGTGGCTTCTGTGTACGTTACACCCCTAGTAGTCACTCACCCGGACAATCGCCTTGTTTCTAGGCAACAAGGACGCTGCTATCCGGCTGATTTTGAAAAGGATATATTAGTATATATTCAAAGTGTCAATATTGAATGGAAAAGACACCAGGCCCCCATGTTCATTAGATTTAGATTTCATTATTTCATTATCTTTGTTACAAGGATAATGAGCCGGCTAATACTGTAGATGGCTCATCTGAGAGGGATTCGCCTTTGTTTGGTTGATAGAACAGATTGTCGGTTGTGTGATTTACAGGAAGTCCTGCAGTGTTGCCCTCAAGCCCACTTATTACCTCTATGGCACTAGGCTTGGTGCGTAGTTATGTTTTTTTCTTGAGGTGTGCAGCACCACAAGTCTTCTCTGTAGCTCTGCACTCACTGTTTCCACAGAAGTGTAAATTGGACCATTAAACACACACACATACACACACACACACACACAGACCATGTTACTTAAACACACACCTACAGTAGTTATTTTTGAGAGGCACTTCAGGTTTTCTTTGTAGTGAACATCAGCAGACACAAATCCTTTACTTTCCTGCCTATTATTACAACAGGGAACATCTTGTTTCATAAGAGCTTCTCTCCTCTAATTAGTCCTTGAATTGTAGTTCAGGGACAGACAGAAATACATCACTGAGCCGTCACACAACACTGTGGTACTGCAGGGCGATAGGGTTTTAGCTGTAGCCGGTTACAATGGTGAGCTGCAGGGCGATAGGGTTTTAGCTGTAGCCTGTTACCATGGTGAGCTGCAGGGCGATAGGGTTTTAGCTGTAGCCTGTTACCATGGTGAGCTGCAGGGCGATAGGGTTTTAGCTGTAGCCTGTTACCATGGTGAGCTGCAGGGCGATAGGGTTTTAGCTGTAGCCTGTTACCATGAGCAGGATGGAGGGTGATAGGGTTTTAGCTGTAGCCTGTTACCATGAGCAGGACGGAGGGTGATAGGGTTTTAGCTGTAGCCTGTTACCATGAGAAGGACGCAGGGTGATAGGGTTTTAGCTGTAGCCTGTTACCATGAGCAGGACGCAGGACGCAGGGTGATATGGTTTTAGCTGTAGCCTGTTACCATGAGCAGGACGCAGGGTGATAGGGTTTTAGCTGTAGCCTGTTACCATGAGCAGGACGGAGGGTGATAGGGTTTTAGCTGTAGCCTGTTACCATGAACAGGACGCAGGGTGATAGGGTTTTAGCTGTAGCCTGTTACCATGAGCAGGATTCAGGGTGATAGGGTTTTAGCTGTAGCCTGTTACCATGAGCAGGATGCAGGGTGATAGGGTTTTAGCTGTAGCCTGTTACCATGGTGACAGAATACTCTTTAACCTTCTCCTAACTGAGTTCTTCTTTTGCTCTACTCCCCCTCACAGCTCAGCTTTCTTTCATGTCTTACTCTGCACAAATAATGAGCCTCTGCCATAATGACATGTATGTGTGTGTGCGTGTGCATGGACCGTTTTCCACCCACAAGTACTGTATGTGTAGTTAGTGACCGCCTTTCTGTGAGTGATGAGGAACCTGTGAATACGCCTTTATAATTATTATTAATAATAATAATAATAATAATAATAATAATAATAATAATAATAATAATAATAATAATAATAATAATAATAATAATAATAATAATAATAATAATAATAAAATAATAATAATAATAATAATAATAATAATAATAATAATAATGACTATATTTATATAGCACCTTTCATACGTGGATTGCAGCTCAAAGTGCTTCACAGCAAATAGCATAACATTAACATAGGCATTACATTTGCATACAGTTGAAGCAATGTAGAAAGTGCAGATATAAGAATAGGCATAAAATAAGTACAATAAGTACAGTGTTGCTCAAAAGCATGTGAACCCCCAAACAGCCAGTCCCCCAAACACCCCACACATCAATCCCCACCACATCCACATCCAAGACACACTTGTGTTACACAACACAACATAGCTCAATGAAATGGTATAGATGACAAAAATAGCAATCGCTATTGCAATCCATATCTCTATTTTTGGGGGTTCCTTTTTGACGACAGTTGCTTTACAAGCACTGGCCAGCGGCCTTCTTGGTTTTGTTTTGTTAGGCGTTACTATATTGTTTTGTGGGTTCACCTTCCATGTATAATGTGTATGTTATTACAAGCCCCTTTTCGATCAAACTTTTAGACCAGGGACTACATTTTACAGTACTATAAAATTATCTTTCATCCCATTGTTTACGTTTTCCGCCGTGGAGTAAAGACCCGTGAAGATTAGGCAAATTCTTCACGGGTCTCTAGGCGTTCCAGTGTCTCACTAACACGGAAGGACCATTTTCTCTGATAAGATCTTCATGGTCACAGTTACAGTAAATGAACAGACCAATGTGCCCTGCATACTCTTTTGCCATATATTGGTCCTCACATTGAACAGGAACATGCAACAGCCTTTGTGCATAGATCACTAGATTTATCAGCTTATAATACGCATTTCACATTCACATTTCCTTGAGTCCAGATGACTCGTGTATCCAAATGGGGCTAATCTTCTCTGCACCCGAGTTGCCTAGTAATAGGCAATAGTGATCTTTAAATACTTAACCTGCAAACACATTTTACATTTGCATTTCCTGGTTGAAAGCAGATGACATTGGTGAAATGGATGTTATATGTCTCCGTTAATACTTAAGCTACAAACCTAGGACTGTTCTGACAGCACAATATTGATGTAACTAAAATATTAGCTTGTAGGGAAATATTTGAATGTATAGCTCAATTAACAACAAAATGGTTTGCGCTGCAGATCTTTTTAAATGATAAATAAAATACTGTGAGTACTTGACCATTCAGAATGTTCAGCTCTGCAAACACCACCCCCAGAGCAGGGGCATTTTGGGGGGGTAAAATAATGTCTCAGAACTTCTGCTTAGAACCTGGTCCCCGCGGTGCGAACACACTGAGTCCCTCAAAATGTCCCTAGTTCCAGGGGAATGTTCCTGCAGTTGAAAAGGCGCTAAAGAGAAGTGTGCCATCTGTGTGCATTACTGTTATTCTGAAAATAACCAAAGAATATCACCAGGCTTTTACAGGGCAGGGGTTGTTGGCACTGTGAATATATACAAGACAGTTGTGGACAGTGTAGGCAGTAGACAAGTATGGATTGAGAATAGCATTCAGACTTTATATACGGTATGGAGAGTGTGTGTGTTTGTGTGTGTGTGTGTGTGTGATGTGTGTGTGTGTGTGTGTGTGTGTGTGTGTGTGTGTGTGTGTGTGTGTGTGTGTGTGTGTGTGTGTGTGTGTGTGTGTGTGTGTGTGTGTGTGTGTGTGTGTGTGAGGGAGAGAGAGAGGGGGGAGAGCGAGAGATAGAAAGAGGGAGAGAAAGAGAGATTGAGTCCGGGGGGGTGGAGGGGCTGTCACTGTGGTGCAGAGTTCAGTGAGATGACAGTTGAGAGGAAGAAGTGCGAGTGGGGGAGAAATCACCTGGTCAGGCCCCATAATAATACAACACTGTCGTTTCTAGTTTCATCTACATTATTTCATTGAGCTGGTAATTAACACAACACAACGATTCAGTGTCCTCTGATGACATTGACATAACAAGCTATTGGGGCAGACACTCAATTACCCCAACGGTACCTTTGTATCAATTACCCTAGCCTTTACTAATCAAATGGTTTAACATTAACAGTATATTACAAATGTTGAGTCTCTCTTTAATAATATCAGGTAAGACTTACAGGAGCCCCTGGACGCTCCTAGACTACATTCTTATTTGAACAGTGTTAAATACCCTTATCTGGTTATTGAAAAGTATAGTTTCACACTACTAACACCTCTAATCAATAATGCCATAGATACAACCTGTTTGGAAAGTGTAGTGAGGAAAAGCATAGGGTCTCACCTTAGGCTGTTACAGAATGACACAATGAGTCTCCGAGAATCATCCTTTAGAGACTGTGGTTAGTTTATTCACTTTCCCTAACTAACTTACAAAAGATGTGACAGTGGATGACTAAGAAGACATCAAGTCAAGTCAAGTCAACTTTATTCATAAAGCATATCTCATACACGGAGGCATTCCAAAGTGTTGTACACAAAAAACTATAAAAAGGAGATGGCACAGCATAAAAAATAAAGATTCTCTGGAATTAAAAAATATATAAAATGAACACAGAATGGTACAGTATAAAAGCGGTACATTCTCACAAATAGATTTTCATTGCACTTAAAAAAAGTAAAAAAAAAAATAAAAATAAAGGGTAGGTTCCCCTGAATCATAAAAGCACTAATAACACTTGATACTGATTCAAAGAATAAGCTAGAATTGGCAAAATTACACATAGAACCTTTGTCTAGTAGGCTTTAGAGGGTTAATAATACTGTGAATATGAAACTGGCTGAATTTGGATTTGGATTCAAACCCTCAACATGTTGATTATGTGGTCTGTACACTAGCCCACTTACGAGTGTGTCAATACATTGACAGTCAACCCAGATCTCCCCAGCTCACAAAGTCACAGTCTGAACCTATGCTCCCTGAATAGCAACTGTCTTTAAAATCATATTTAAATCCAAGTATATTGTCTCTTGAGGCCTACTGAATCTATACATGAATCGATACAATGTTGTCTAAATTATTAATAAAAGGGAAAATATTAAGTGTGTAAAATGTCACACAAAAAAAGAGATTATTTAACATGGGATTTTTCATACGGTTTCATATGGTGATGTCCTCTCTGTCTCCCCGTGCAGGTGTACAGCAGTATGGAGCATCTGTCCCAGCTGGAGCAGAAGGCTCCCTCCTCCGTCACCCGTCGGGAGCACAAGGGCTCCCGTGAGGACAAGATGGCCAAGAGGGAGAGCCTGGGCAGCTTCAGTATGAGGGACAAGAGCTGGAGGACCGGGTCCCCTGAGATGTGAGTCCTGGGGAGTATTTATTTGGCATTGGGGGGGGGGTTAGGGTTAGGGTTAGGGGGGGGGGGTCGGTGCGTGTGTGTGTGTGTGTGTATGAGACAGAGTAGGAGAAGTCGATTAAACCCACTGTACTGTGGTAGGAAGGAATGCTGACGTTTGGCTAATTCAGCATGTTTTTAGAATTAGCTTGATGTAGCTTGATGGTGCAGCTGTCTATCATATTGGCAAGTAGAGAACTCACCGTTTAAAATAGGATAGAGGATTTGTGAGGAGTGTGTGTGTGTGTGTGTGTGTGTGTGTGCGTGCGTGCGTGCGTGCGTGCATGTGTTACTACCCCCCCCCCCCCCCAGACATTTCTCAGTAGGGCCTAACAGCATTGAGACCATGGCACAAAAACTTTCTTTGAACATTTTTTATAATATTTTTTAATAAAAATGAAATCCCCCCCCCCCTCCCCAGGTGGGTGGCAGGAGCCTGTTCATCATAGGGGAGGCACTTATGTGTGGCACAGGGGGAGGCTTTTCAACCACTCAGCCGTCATCACCCCAATATGAAAGAATAAGTGGTCTTGCCTCTCACTGCCATTGTTTCTGACACACAGCGGGAGAGATCACACACTCACTTTGAGTTAAGTGTAGACAGTGAATCTCACCTCCTCAAAGTTTGGAAAGTTGAAAAACTGTAAAAGACAGATTGCATTGAGATGGTCTTGAATTGTCAATGTAATACTATTTCAGTAGGGATGAACTGATACCGATACAGGTATTGGATATAGGTTCGATACCAGGCTAACCTGTAGGCTAACATGTAGACTAACCTGTAGGCTAACATGTGACTGTCTTACTCAATTATACGCTGACGATACAGTGATTTATTCCTCGAAGTCTGATATCCAACAAATTCAGTATGCTTTACAGACTCATTTTGATGCTGTTCAGAAATGGTTAGCTATTAACAAACTTTTTAATGTAGATCAAATTTGTTGCAAATATCAAATCAGTTGTCGATTAAGTTTTTAGATGATGCTCCTCTCCAGAATGTCGATGAATATAACTACCTGGGTCTTTGGCTTGATTCTCAACTCACTTTCAAGTCACATATTGATGCTGTGATAAAGAAAACAAATTGTAGCCTGAGAATATTGTATCGTTCTATTAACTGTTTTTCTCTTCAAGTTAGGAAAAGAATCATTACACAGCTGGTACTTCCAATAGTGGACTACGCAGACATAGTCTATCAGAACACCACATTAACAAACCTCTGTCCTTTAAATGTCCCTTATAATAGTGTTTGCAGATTTATATTGAGGTGCCCTTATAGAACCCATCACTGTCTTATGTTTGAGTCGTTAAACTGGCTTTCTCCCCAAGTCAGAAGACATTTTCTTTTTTTAAAACTTTATTTTTTAGCGTTTATCGCTTTTCTGGTCAAGCATGACCGACAGAAACAGGTTGAAATGGGATGTAGAGCAGGGGAAGACATTCTGAGAAATGATGGCGGGTCCGGGAATCGAACTCGTGTCCCCCAGATCCGTGACGAGCACGGTTTTCCCCGACGCAGAAATAGCGCCGAGATATGCGGTGAGCTACGGTAGCTCCCCTCAGAAGACATTTTCATTGGTTGCTTTTTGTTTACAAATGTATTTACTTTAATTATCCCCCCTATCTAAAGCAGTTCCTAACTCCATATAGTTCAACTTATAATTTAAGACACACAGATCATCCTTTCTTTACTATACCTCGAACCACCAAAGCTATTGGTCGACTTATCTTTAAATATAAAGCACCAGCAGATTGGAACAAACTGCCTAGTTCACTCAGATCTCTCACTTCTTACCGGTTATTTAAGATATCTTTGTTCAGTCATCTACAGACTACTTGCACTTGTTATTGATTTACTGTGTTACATGTTGTTTACAGATCAAACTATAATTTTGTATGTTTTATATGGGAACATATATTGGTGATCCTCTTGGGAGGAATCAGTGTGGACTGTGGGGGTGAGCTTGGGAGAGCATCTGTCAGTGTATAAGTGTATTTTGTTGTTTTGTTTTGTTATGTATTGTATTGTATGTTTTGTATCCTATGTTAACACATTGGGCGCCGGGCATTGTGCCCATCATTATACCCAGTCTGCCAGCACTGTAACCCTATGGAGATGTTTACCTTCTTTGCAGGGCTATAATTTTTTTTTTTATAAATTTCTTTATTGCAGGAAAAGTAATTTGTACATTTACAATTGTCGACATCATACATTTTCCGTCTTTTTTCTTTTCTTCCCCTTTCATTTCCCCTTCCCCTCCCTCATACCCACCCCATCCCCCCCACACCGAAGTTGTTGAAAACACATCTGCAAAACATCCAAACATACAGCATAGATGCTACTGGGAAAGAAAAACAAAAAAAAACAATAATAATATCAATCAGACCCATCTGTAGTATGTACACATATTTAGATAAAAAGAAGTAAAGAAAGAACTAAAAACACAGAAAGAAAACTCTCTAGTACGGCTGCGGCTGTGGAAGAAAGTCATCAATGAGATTATTTCACTCTTTCCCCCACCCCTGTCTATAATATTGTGGTAATTCTTGAGTAGTTTGACCTTCTGCAGCTGCGTCTCCCATTCCCCTCTCCCTCCCCCAGTTACCCACCCAGCCCCCGGGGGTCTCATTCACACCCATACATACCAGGACAGGGAAAGGGGGGGGATTAGAAAATAGGAATAAAATAATAATAAAAGATAAGGAAGTGCAGTTAGAGGTGTAAAGCTCTATCCTTTCTAAGTCTCTTCATTGATAGTCAGGGTATCGATGTGTTGCAGAAATGGTTGCCAGGTCACATGGAATGTTTCAAGGGAGCCTAGGGAGAATCTGATTCGCTCAAGCTTAACGCAGTGTAGTATCTCATGTCATCATCTGTTGTGAGTGGGTGGGGAAGGGAGTATCCATTTAAAGAGAATAAGTCTCCTAGCGAGGAGGGTAGTGAATGCCACAACTCGTTTTGCAGCCCTGGATGCGATCGAAGGGGTATTCGGGATACCGAAAAAGGCAGTGAGTGGATCAGGGTCTAACCTCACACCCAAGACACTACTCAGTGTATCAAATATTGCAGTCCAAAACTCTGTGAGTTTGGGGCACGTCCAAAACATGTGCATATAATCGGCTGGAGATTGTTTACATCTATTACACGCATCCGTTCTATCTGGGTATATCTTTGCTAACCTCGCATTGGTGTAGTGAACCCTATGCAGGATCCTACACTGCAGCAAACTGTGTCTTGCACATATAGAGGAAGTGTATACAAGGTCTAATATATGATCCCATTGTTCATCTGTAATGATAATTCCCAGATCTTCGTCCCATTTGGCTTTTAGGGAGTCTAAGCAAGTTGGGTTCATCCAAAATATTTTATCATATAAAATTGAGACGAGCCCTTTCCGCCCGGTACCGAGCGATAGGAGAGGGTCAGTCCTAGAGTCTGGAGGACGGCCAGGGAATTGTGGGAATTGGTTCTGAACAAAATGTCTGATCTGAAAAAAACGGAAAAAGTGGGAATTTGGGAGACCAAATTCTTTTGATAGTTCTGCAAACGACGAGAACACACCTCCGGAGTAGAGGTCATTAATGGTTAGCAAACCTTTGTTCGCTCAGCTTCTGAATACAGGATCAGAACAGGACGGTAAGAATAGGTGATTACGAGAGATTGGAGCTAGCCCCGACGGAGCGTGTAGGCCAAATTGTTTCCTAAACTGATTCCAGATTTTCAAAGTATCCGTCACAATTTGGTTCTGAGCCACCTGTTTAATAGGGATCGAAATGGGTAGTTGGGATGTTGCCACAGACCAGAGTGAGTACTTTGAAGAGGAGACTTCCATCCGAGCCCATTGGGGTTGGTCTTCTTCCTCCCTCCCGGTCCTCCAGTAAAGGAGTTTGTTTATATTACATGCCCAGTAGTAATAGCGAAGATTGGGCAAAGCCAAACCCCCTTCCGATTTGGGAAGTTGCATGATCGTCCTCTTAATACATGCTCTTTTGTTACCCCACAGGAATGAACCTATAAGTTGATCAATTGAAGTGAAAAAGGCTTTATTAATAAATATTGGTATATGCTGAAAAGCGTATAGAAATCGGGGTAAGACCACCATCTTTATCAGGTTAACCCTTCCCAGAAGCGAGAGGGGGAGAGAGGACCATCTCGTCAGATCTAGCTTAAAGCGATCCAGCAGAGGACGGACATTTTTTGCGAAGAGCTCTGTCGGTGATTTGGCCATAAAAATCCCTAGATATGTGAATCCTTCCGTGGCCCTTTTAAAGGGGAAAAGCGATTGAGGAAGCCGTTCCGCAGATACATTAACAGGTAAATATTCACTTTTCTGGAGATAAGTTTGTATCCAGAGAGCTGCCTATGTTGTTCTAGAATATCCAGGATAACAGGGATGGACGATGACGGATTGGAGACATAAAGTAGGAGATCGTCGGCATACAATGAGAGTTTATGAACCAGGCCGAACCTCTCAATCCCCTCAAATCTGTCCTCACTGCGAAGCCATATGGCTAAAGGTTCTGCGGCGAGCGCGTAGAGCAAGGGAGAAAGCAGGCATCCTTGACGAGTGCCGCGATAAAGCTTTGTTGGTGTGCAGGAGTAGTCTCTCGATCTTACTAGTTGAGAGCAAATCATATTGTGATTGGAGCTGGAGTCGTTTATTGTATAGAGCAGGAGTTGGTTTAGATGAATACTGGATGTCCAATCGTTTAATCTCATCTGATATACCCGTTAATTTGGATTATTCCTGCTTCCCAAAATGAGAGGTAAAGGAGATGGCCTGTCCACGGAGATACGCCTTAAAGGCCTCCCAGACCATGTCACTGCTAACTTCAGGTGTGTCATTTATCTCAAAGAAGATTTTTATTTGTGCATGAATAAAATCCTTAAATTCAGGTTCAGATAATAAGTGAGAATTGAATCTCCAAAATTTAGAGGGTGTTCTACCCTGGGGGAAGTTAATTTCAACGGATGTCTGGGCATGATCGGAAATGACTATACTATGGTACTTAGTAGAGACTACATTATGTAGTAGTTTTTCATCTAGTAAAAAGAAGTCTATCCTCGAATACGTGTGGTGGACATGGGAGAAGAAGGAGAAAAGTTTATCGGTAGGAAATTCTGCTCTCCAAGGGTCTATAAGGCCAAGCTGTTCCATATGAAATTTTAGGATGCTCGCCGCTTTGGAGATGGTAGTTCGTCTATCCGAAGACCTATCCAGTTCTATGTTTTGGACCTGGTTAAAGTCTCCTCTGATAATTATGTGATGATCATTAAGGTTAGGTATCGAGGAAAATAAATTAGATACAAATTTATCACTGTCCCAATTTGGTGCATATATTGAGGCCAAAACCACCGGAATGTTCTGCAGTCTGCCCGACACTATAACATATCGTCCGTCAAGATCAGTTAAAATGGTGGCAGGCTCGAAGGGTACATCCCTATGTATAATAATTGCAGCTCCCCTGGCTTTTGCTGAGAATTTAGAATGAAAAACGTGTCCCATCCATGCTCTCTTAATGCGGGGGATATCTGAGGTGCAGATGTGTGTCTCTTGTAAAAAACAAAGGTCACCCTTGAGGTGCTGTAGATGGTTAAGTACCTTGTTAGCCTTGATAGAGTTATTCATCCCTTTGACATTCCATGAGACGAAACGGATGTTCCTGCCCGTCACTGCCATGTTCTGTTAAGTATATACATACCTGAGTTGAAAAGATAAAACATTGGAAGAGAGGAGAAAGGTAGAAGGGGATAGAGAAAAGGGGGGGGGGGGGTTGACGCACACACATACACCCACACAACCATACACAAACATACTCACCCGGGGGTACATCCCTTGGTCCCTAAGGGAACAGCAACAGCCTCTGTACCTCTCCGGATACATTCCTTCCGGTGGAGACTTCATCCTCACTCCCCTTTTCCCCCCTCTCTCCCGTCAATTTCGAACAGCTTCCAATATGGTTATGGATAAACTTTAAATTTGTGTTAAAAGAACATTCGAACAGCCAAAGAAATAAGAAACAAAAACAAAAAAAGGGATGCTTAAATAAAAAAATTTTAGATTGGGATAGCAATGAAAGATATTTGCAACACAACTCGGGGCTCATCCATTAGAGCATAGACATAAAAGCGCTACCAATGACTACCAATAAGGAGTGCGACCCATAGAAAGTTGAGAGTGAACAAGTAAACCGAGGCGTTCCAGTGTGTGTAGGTCAACCTATAATTCAGTGGACCTGGGCAGAGCCCGCCTCCAGCCTATAACAGCTCGGGGAGAGTGTCTTTAGCCCCTGCTACCAAGCCCACTAGGGATATAAACATTTCAAAACCAAAACAGAGTTGAAACAGAGGTGCCACTCTCTTCTATTCTTTTTCCCTCCTTTCTCCTTCTGTCTATTTAAAAAAAAAAATTATATACATACATTTAAAGAGTAACATAGTAATAAACATGAGGTATATGCCGTTACAGGGGTTACACGATTCAGGGACCTCACAACGTACATAAAATATGTATAGAGAGGTAATGTGGTTAGTTACATTCGGCAGTGTTAGAGACCTGTACCTTAAGACAGTAAAAAGAAGCGTGTGCAAATCGAATTGGTTCAGTCAGTACCTTGAGTGCTTCCTGAAACATGCATACAAAACCCCCACTACCCAATAGATACTATCAGGTTTGTTTGTATTGAGACCCTCAAATATTAAGAGGAGCATGTGCACCCTGAATATGCTCACCCTGCATAGAGAATCATATGTATATAAATCCATACAAAAGAAAAGACAAATTAAGTTAAGAAAAAAAGGAAGATTATATACATATATAAAAAAGAAAAAGAAAAAAAGGGGGGGAGGGGGGGGCAAAAACAAAAAATACAAAATAGGGAGCAGAAGAAAATGGCATGCAATCATTTACAAGGTCATGGCTATAGCAACCTGGTTGGCATAGGGTTCCTTTTGAAGGAGTCACTCCGATTGAAATAACAATATTCCCCTTCTGAGGCATAGGTGGCCAATCTATAGTGACTGGGCACTATAATATAACCAAGGTCCACAAGTTCAGCCGAACACTCAATACGTTGTAATCATGTCTATTGCTGTTGGTGTTGGTTTCAGCTGGCCCCGAGGTATCCGTTAGACCTAGGTAAATGGCCTAGTAAATTCAGGCCCAGTCTCTGCGTATTGAGTACTCCTAAAGCATACAAATAGAACCTTCATTATCCTGTCAAACCGATCCATTCTATTTATCTAGCAGCCTCTAAACAGAGGGAACGTCTACAGTTTGAATGAGAGAGAGACACATGTAAAATAAGGGCTATTAAAGAATAATAAAAAAAACAAAAAGGAGTTAGAAATACGGGCAAATATAATCCGCGTCGGCTATTTGGGAAGCATAAAGTTCAGTTTCAGAAGCCAGTTTGCTTAATGTCAATAGCATCTCCCCATGAGGTCTAAGTGTCAGGTCTAACGCAGTCGACCAGTTTAGCCCAACCAATGTCTATAAATTCAGTCTCGCATTCTACATTCATTGTTCATTGCTCCCGGCGTCAGGTTAGCTTACCACTGGGTACTCGTTGGGTAGCCGTCCACGCTAGGCTAGCTTGGCCTTGAGGTACGCTTCGGCATCTCCAACAGACATGAAGCGTAGTCTGTCCCCGCTCTCTTCCGTAATCATCAGTTTAGCCGGGTAGTGAAGACTAGGCCTCAGCCCCCGCTTGTAAAGTAGTGCCATCACATCGCGGTACGGTGCTCGCTGTTCCAACACAGCCGGGGTATAATCCTCGTAGAAAGCAATTTGTTGACCATCGTACTGCATCTCCGCTCTTCTCTTTCTGGCCTCCCGGATCACCCGTTCTTTGATTTGATAGTTATGGAACCTGATGATAACAGGCCTAGGCTTTTCACCCTGCTTCGGTTTAGCTGCCAGAGACCTGTGTGCACGGTCCAATTCTGGAGGGTTAGGGATGGTCTCTGCCCCAAGAATTTGGGATAAAAGGGTGGCGAAGAAGGATGTTGGTCTCGGGCCCTCAATCTGTTCTGGTAGTCCAATGATCCGAAGGTTGTTACGTCGCCCTCGAGCCTCGAGGTCCTCCGCCTTAGCCTTTAGCATAGCATGGCTAGCCCTCAGATCCGCACATGTAGCCTCTAGCGACGCAATTCTTTAGCTTACAGATTCCGCATTCTCCTCCAGGGACAACTGTCCGTTGTCGGCCACGTCCGTTTTCATTTGGTCACGTTTATTTTCCAGAGTGGTAATGGCTTTTCTGAACTCAGTGGTCATAGCCTCTTTGTGGCTTTCAAGTAGGGTGGCCAGCCAGGCCTTGCTAAAAGCGTCGTCAGCCTTTTCCTCATTCTGAACATCGCCCCGTTTTGGTCTTGGAGTCTTGGATGTCATCTTTGCGAAGATAAATACTTAGTTAGCTATATCGATACTAGCATATAAACAAGAATTGTGAGGGTTTGGAGTCTTAAAACGTAGAATTAAAAAAAACATGAAAAACGCGTCCTACTCCCTGCTCACCATACCGGAAGTCCGACTATAACTTTTTAAATATTATAGCTATATCTGCATTACTATGGCCCATTCAACATCGATTATCTATCGTTCCGGATGTGGGAACGTTATATTTTTTCATTCATACATTGTTGTGTTAATACCGTCTAGAATATAAGTATGTTTTTAAGCTTTTCTGCTGTAATTCCAAAAACGCTAGTTATAGGCCCTGACGCATATGATAGATTATCGATTGGCGTTTCTTTCCTATACACGCTATATTAAAAAATTCAAATGTATATGATCAGTATACATTATGCTTCATCAGGCGTGAAGGAAAGGGGGGGGGAGTCGTTTATAATTCCTTGATCGTCAGTAACGGCTTTATTTAGTATGGGTTGTTATGTTGAGCAGATGGTTTGCAGTGAAATGAATAAACAATCGGGCTGAAAATAACGTTATATTCCTCTTACCGTTTGCCGATGAGACTGGAGGAAAAAGATCCCAATTATTTGATGTCGATCTCCTAGATCCTTTTCCTGTTTGTATGGCGCAATAAACGCCGAAATCATATCGATTATTGCGTTTTGAAAGCGATCCAAATGCACTCAAGTGTTTGTCTGGATCCACGTAACAAGATATGACTGCTGGAGGGATTTCCTCGATGCACCGATCGCCACTTTCGGTTTTGGCGTGAGTGTAACTCGCCCGACCATCCACCAGACGGCGGTATTGAGGCGTTGCAATCTCAGACAGGGTGCCGCTGCAGTCCGGAGGGAGGCTGGATGAATTATGAATGCCATGGCGAAAAAATTAAATATTGATCCCAAAAACGGTTTACGCCGTTGTTGGCGTTCAACGCAAGGCGGGCAATAACGACTTACGCCGTTTATGGCGCACAATATGTTAAGGACCCCCTCGAAAACAAGATAGCATATCTCAAGGGGTTTATCCTTCTAACATGTAGGCTAACCTGTAGGCTAACATGTAGGCTAACATGTAGGCTACCCTGTGTAGGGTTGCCACCCGTCCCGTAAAATACGAAATCGTTCCGTAATTGGAAACTAAAACACACCGTATTGAACTGATACGGGACGCACCTTGTCCCGTATTTTAAGGTTGCCAGTATTGTGAGAGAAATGAGCCAGCCGACCTACAAAAACAAGCAAAAAATAAGCAAGATTTTTTCCAAAAGTTGCGGAAAATAAACAGACTTGGCAACTCTGGTAATGTATGATGGGCGTACCATCAGCAGCTCACGGCCAATGAGAATTTGTGCTTTCACGTTGCTAAAATACATTCTGTGCCGTTGTGCCAATCCTCCGTCTGTGCGCTGCCTGTCATGGTTGCTGTTTGAATGTCCACAGCAGACACTACTCCACCGCGTCCTAAAAAGACAAAACGCCTCCAGAAGTACAGACGTGAGTGGGAACTGGCAAACTCCTGGCTTGATAGCGTCAGTGGAGATGTTTATAAAGCAAACTGCAAAGTATGTGTGTGTTTTCTGTGGCGCATGGTGGACTGACTGACATCAGACAGCATGCATCAGGAGAACAATATTCCCGAAATATAAGAACTCAAAGGACCCAAGCACAGGTGTCACAGTTCTTCATGACTGAAACATCTCCTGAGATTGATTCGGTATGGGATATTACATCTTATTTATCTGGTTGTGTTTTTAACTAGATGTCAGTATTTCTATTTACCTACCCTGGCCACCAGGAGCCTACATATTGGCTGCTGATGTGGGCATAGTCTAGGCCAGGGGTAGGCAACCCTAGGCACGCGTGCCTGCATAGGCACGCGGGGGCATTTTAATAGGCACAGGGGGCAGCATTAAAAAAAATTATAAAATAATTTTATTTATTTTTTGCTTTGAAATATTATAGTGAAATATTTTGCACTGTTGTCGCATTTATCTTGTTGAAATCCTCCCACAGGTTCTTTTTAGTACCACATATTTAATTGAGACCCTTTATTTGTTTATTATTTCAATTTAGTTGGAAATACATTGCTACATCATTCAGTAACATTTGCAGAGCCTTATAACAAAAACATTATTACGGTCACCATTGTGACCAGTGGGATTAATCAACAAATTGTATTATTTATTTTTCTATTTCATTGAACATTGCACATGTTAAAAGCCTTTTTTTTACTCAAAATGTGAGTATTACCAAGTCAACTTGTGTTCTTAAAACAATGACAATAAACATAGTTTTATTAGGTTGAAATAATGTGGTTGTGTACTTATTTTTCTGTTAACTTATTATGGATTGAAAACTGAAAACCTTAATGCACAGTAACTGAACTCAATATTTTTAAGTTCTGGTAACTTATTATAATTTTTTTTTTACAGTGTAGTCTTGCGATCAATCAAAACTTATTTACACAATATACCTCACATTCACCCTCCATTCACATCCTGGTGTTCTCCTGGTGTTCCCCATTAGGCCTGTAGGTGGAGCTATGACAGCACACGTACAGTACACACACCGATGGTGTGTGATGTGCAGTGTTGGGCAAGTTACTTTTAAAAAGTAACTAGTTACAGTTACTAGTTACTTCTTCCAAAAAGTAACTAAATTACTTACTCAGTTACAAATTATAAAAGTAACTAGTTACTTCAGAAAGTAACTATTGCGTTACTTTCAATATTATTTTTTTTACATAAACAACATACACAAATCTAAACTATTTTAATGTTGCTGTGGGACAAAGTGAGACTAGCCTCCAATCAAATGCCATGTATGTAAATATTATAATTACTATGTTTATATAGTGGATCATACAAATACAATAGATGTTTTGGAACTTTTGATATGTATTGCCCCTCAACAGGCCACAACTGGGCAACATTAAATTATGCTTGTTAAGCACTATACCAAAAATAAATAACAAATATATACTGATTGATTGAACATTTTAATTAACAGATTGCAGAATGGGTACAGCAGTACGGCTCAATACACACAATTGTTAAGGGGATGCAGATCAGAGAAAGACTTTCGTCTTGTTTACATCAGGGTCCCCCATTTTCAATTCATGACATTTATGACATACACAACATACAGATATAAGAATCTAATCGAATCATTCTAAACCAGGGGTCTCAAACTCAATTTACCTGGGGGCCGCTGGAGGTAGAGTCTGGGTGAGGCTGGGCCGCATCAAATATTCCACAAAAAAAGTACAACTGATCCAATCTTCTCACAAACAAACTCACTAAAACCTCACAAACACCAGCAACTGAGCATTTTCTCAGTGGTGTCAGTGGACTCATCCACAGCTATGGAAATGCATGTGCATTTTTTTAACAATAATTCTGCTTGCAGCTTGATATGATTTCATTCCATTTATTTTTGTGGTTCTTAGCACTGAATTCTGAGGAAAGGCTGCATCAAAATAACTGTGTTTTGTTTCATAGTGGCTTCAAATTGCCACTCTTCACAAGAGCTACCGTTTCTTGGTGCTGGGAGGATGCACGCATATTTTTTAGTCCATGCACCTTTGAATTGCAGTGATTTTCACTGTCGACTTTTCTTTTACTTTCTTTGAACATGCCACATTTTTCTACTAACTGCCTGCTGGCGAAACTAGGCTACTAGCTACATTTATCTCACGGGGATACAACTGGGAATGAGGTTACTAGCTACAGTACCTGCAGATTAGACTACCTGTCGATGTGCTGTCAACTCGCTCTGACTCGGCCCTGCTGAAAGACAACATGCATTCCGTGAAGACCCGCCCTACTCTGCTCTGATTCGCAGACTGTGGGAGGGGGGGGAGACACGCTGACGGGACGCTGAATGTGATTGGACCAGAGTAGACAGACAGAGACAGTGGAGCAGTGCTTCCAGAGGAGATGAGTGGAGAATTTGCGCACTAAACAAGGAAGAACATATTGCCCCTCAGCGCAGATATCTGTCTGATGAAAGAAACGGGTTCATTCATAGTAACGCGCCGCATTTATTTGCAGTAACGGTAACGGCGTTATTGAGATTGGAAGAGTAATCCGTTAGATTACTCGTTACTGAAAAAACTAATGCCGTTAGTAACGTCGTTACTTATAGCGCCGTTATTCCCATCACTGGTGATGTGTCCAAAAATGAATGGGCAAATGTGAGTGAAATGGTCGCACTGTATGCAGCTGTTTGTCTGCATTGCATCCCCCCCCCCCCCAACTCAGATTTAGGGTTGATACAACCATCATTATAATATTGTTAATAATAACAATAACAATAATGATGTAATAATGTAAAAATTATCATTAAAAATACCTGATTATGAGAAAAAAAAATTACGATGCATGGAATATTGTTGAGGCACACTAGTTACAACTATATTTCAAACAGGCACTCCATGTCAAAAAGGTTGCTGACCCCTGGTCTAGGCTATTTCCGTTTACTAATATGGTTGATTGTTCATTAACACTTTCAGTGCCACTCACAAGTTTTCTCGGGTTTCCGATAGTTATGTTGAAAGCCACTCACGAGATTTCTCTGAATTTTTATTTTTTTTAGCGATCTGAAATCATATTGCATCACGCGAGCCTACCCTAGTATACCCGAGCGCCGCCGGCGATCAGATGTGGAAAAAAGCGCCCCCTATCGTCTCCCAGATGACATAAGGGATTTTGGAATGGACTCAATGAAAATGGATGGGGAAAAAAATCCTGTACTCCACATTTTCCAGTCCACTGATGCAGCCGGGGTTATCACAGTTCATTCTGGAGCCTCTGAGACCCGCAGAATCATGTACTGCACTGTACACACGTTGGATCCATACACTTATCGATTTTTTCGAATGGTGATCAGGAATTGGAATATACCAGTTGGATACCATCTGATGTCAGGTAAGGAATCTATGTTATCAGTGTTAGGATAATCAGACTCATTTTGATGAAGATATAAGCTGTTTTGTGAAATGGGCTCTATCGGTTTCACTGTAAAGATCCAAGAGGAAATGAACACGCGATTATCCGTGCGCGGCTCTAATGTGCGTGCGTGCACGTATAATATTGATCATCTAGCGTTTATTTGAAAACGATTCATAAATAGGCCGACAAATATCAACGTTCTGGAATATTCCAGTAAAAGACGATTATCATAGAATGGTCCAGAATGGACTGTTTTTTACCTCAAAACGGGTGCTTTTCAAAATGCTCTCAAACGGAAATGAAGCGATAAAAAACCAATCTGCCTTGACAGCACTGACTGGAAAAGGATGATTTGATAAGCGACGGGCAGATTAGACACATAGCCATAATTTAAAACATAGATTAGGCGATATTAAGCGTAACATTGGCGCCGATGGTGGCATTCAAGAGCTAACTCTGGCGCCACCTCGTGGCACTGAAAGTGTTAATGTTGAGTTTTTAAAGTCTAATAAATAAACATGTATTTATATTAATCAATATAATTAAATAGTGTGCCCAATTAACCTCTTATGTTGTTATGCTCATCTGGAAAATGGAATTATTCATAATGGATTAACAGTTAATAAATACATAAATAATAGAATTCATAAATACATAAATGCAAAAATACTTAAATAAATACTTAAACATAAATAAATAAATAGTGTTCAGACAACAATATAAAAGTCATACTGTTCAATTTCATTTCATTTCAATTTTATCATCCCACTCCTCCCCTCTAGGTTACTGCAGCTGAGGTGACACAGGTATACCACACGGTTAAACACAACCTCAGCTACAACAGTGCTGACTGTTTGTTTTCTATGCATTTCAGGAGTTTGGGGGGCTGGCTCCCCTAAATAATTAAATAACATAACCCTAACCCTAACCCTAAAACCGAAATAAAGTAAAAAAAATAAAAATAAAATTACAAAATCTGGCCATTTTCACCCAAAAGAAATTCTCGTGCGAGCTTCACGCACGCTCGGTGGAAGGTGTCCCTTATTTCTATTTGTGAAAGGTGGCAACCCTAACCCTGTGTAACATGCCAGAAATCAAAGCAGAGTGACTTTGATTTGCTGCATTCCTAACACGGGCTGGGCGATATGGCCTCTAAATGATATCACGATATGTTTTTGCTCTATCACGATACACGATATATATTGCGATATTTTGACATTTCCTCTAAAGCACTTAAAAATGCTTGATTTAACCCTTTGATTCATACAGTCACGCCAATATGATGATTATATAAACCTCTGTTGTCAAGCCTCATCAATATAACCCCAATATAACCCCACCCCCCCTTTCCTGACTAATGGAACTGGTGTCGTGGATCACTCCCCTGTGAGTGTTTCCAGGGTTATCGGCTAACGTTAGTTAGCTTAGCTTAGTTAGCGGCTAACTTAGTTACCGCCTCTCTGGGCGTGTGTGCGTGTATGTGCGTGTACATGACGTAAATTGGGCGAGTGTGTGTGTCTGTGTGAGGGAGAGAGGAAAGTGCTGCGCTAAAGTAAGTCTCATCTCAGCCGCGGCGGCTTAGAAACTGACGTGAGGTTTTGTGCAAAACATATTTATTTAATATCGTCATATTGCCCACCCCTACATGGAAGTATGTAAGATCTCACTAATGGAGAAATAAATTATTATATTTCAATCATTTTTGTCCAATGACCCAAGTCCAAGTCTATTTCATACTAGGAATCTGTCTGTGTTATCATTGTATCTCTAATAGGAAGGCACTCCTTAGATAATAATAATAATAATAATAATAATAATAATAATAATAATAATAATAATAATAATAATAATAATAATAATAATAATAATAATAATAATAATAATAATAATAATAATAATAATAATAATAATAATAATAATAATAACTTAGTTTTATATAGCGCCTTTCATGAGACCCAAGGTCGCTTTACATGAGGGGGGGAATAAACAAAGTAACAAACATAGTGGACAGACATAACAATATGTCAAATTAAAATCTGGTAAGAATGACAATCATAGTGGACAACAGCATATTTTACAATTACACATGACAGTAGGAAAAGAGGTATTGTTCTTCCCATATTCCCTCAAATATGTAAAATCTCCATATTTAAAATGCTTACATAATGGATGATGTTACTGTTGACCCCCCCCCCTTTCTACATATTATAATATTCTTCTCAATGAAGTGACCAATTCTGGGTCCTGGCCCTTGGCTTGTCACACAGGTCCCCTTCTCATCAACCACAGCTGGTACCAGGCCTCAGATGACTGCTTGTCCTCCCTCCTCTCTTATAAAATGTGTTTTTTTTTGTCTCTATTGGAGATCATGACAAGGAAAGGGAATAATTTACCAATTGGACTTACATCATATTCCTCGAACATCACTGTTACCTTTATCAGGCATTCTTAAGCGTTTCACTCTGAGACTCAAATGAGAATAGAAATGTAATCTCTCTTCCTGGAATACGGATACATGGTGCTTGTTGTTATCTTGAGGACCCAAAGGAAAATAGGCCTACAACACATTTAGTCTGTCTGCATGAACAATGGATTATACAGACTAAAGGTGCTCCCATGCCATAGTCGAGCGGACCGTACTCGGAGCGGACTCCGCAGAGTCCACTTCGAGTACAGTCCGCTCGACCATGGGAGCACCTTAACACTTAGTCTTAATAAATAAAAATACATGCGGTCATTATTATTACATGGCATCAGAGGGTTTTTGGGGTAACGCAGAGCCTACATTTTAGGCTACGTTCACACTGCAAGCCTTAGTGCTCAATTCTGATTTATTGCTCACATCTGACTTATTTTGTTTGGCTGTTCACGTTATTTCTTAAATGTGTCCAACTGGTCACACTCCTGAACTGACCCGCATGCGCAAATTAACAATAACAAAGATGGACGTAAACATGGAGGACACTGAAGTCACAGTTTATGGTTTCATTTATAAGTTGATGTGCAGTAAAGGCAGCTAATTCATGAGCAGATGATAAGGGGGGCAGACATTTCTTTCTCTATGCTTTCAAAAACAGACTTGACAGTTTTGATTGTATAGAATTATCATCCCAAATACTTACAAGGTAAACTCCTGTGTACATTGTACATTTGGCGAATAAAGCAATTCTGATTCTGGTTCACTGCCCCTCCACTGACCACCGCCATCACAGCTGTCTTCCATGTTTGTATTCACAAAGAGACTCCGGCCAGCACAGAATTGTGACCAATGTCAATCTAGAGTAACGTAAAAGTTGCATGAATTCCGACATGACTGTTCAGACAGATTTAGAACCACATATGAAAGTGGCCCAAATCAGAATAGAAAATATCTGATTCTACGTGATTTGTGCTGTTCACACTATTGTGAAAAAATCTGATCTGAGTTACATATGAGCAAAAGAAACAGATTTGGGCCACTTTCACCTGCAGTGTGAACAGCTGTGCCACCTAAAGTGACTCTTTCCGGGGCTCTCTGACACAGGGACACAGATGGTGATGATATAAACGGGTTTATTGAACAGTGGGGGGGCAGAGATGTTAAATGCCAGAGCAGATGGAAATATTGTCATGACAGAACACTCTTCCTGGTGTGTGTGGGGGGGGGGGGGGTGATTTAGCCTGTGTGTACCAATTACTTTGATGCACAACAGGGCGGTAAAAGACACAGCACATGTATGGGTCCTTACAGGTCGACATGTTCCATAGTGCAGGTGTTCCATCTCTCTGAGTGCAAATCTAGATGCAGATTTGACTTAGGAGAAAGGGATACAAAAAGAAAATTCCCCCCAAAAAACATTATCTTTGACTGACTTCCCACCTCCCTCTCTTGTAGGAAGCGTCTGTCCTGCTCGGAGTCTCTCTACATGGAAGGGGACTCCAGTCCCCCCCTCGGTGCTCGACGCCGTTTCTCTGCCCTAATGGACACGCACCGCTTTGCCTCACCACTAGAGGGCGATCCGGACCCCCTGTCCCGCCAGACCCCTGTCAAGGCACGTGGAACATCCTTGGATGGCTTCAACGTCCCCTCGCCAAGCCTTCTGGAGCAGAGGAACAGCCTGAAGGATGGGTTCAACGTCCCCTCGCCGAGCCTGCTGGAGCAGAGGAACAACCTGAAGGAGGCCAACGGAGGAGGTGAGGGGGAATGTCAGGGGAGGGGGAGAGAGAAGGAGAGATAAGATAAATAGGGAAGGAGGTAGGGACAAAGGTCGATGAAGGAAGGAAGGGAGGAGGAATGTGGGGGAGGGTGTAGAGAGGAGAGTCAGGGAAGGAGAGAGAGAATGATAAGTTATATAGGGAAGGAGATAGGGACAAAGGTAGGAAGGAGGAATGTGCAGGAGGGAATAGAGAGAGAGGGAAGAGAGAGACTTGAGAGATGCAGATAAGTTAGACAGAGAAGAAGTGGGTAGGGATAAAGTTAGATGAAGGAAGGAAAGAATGTGAGGGGGGAGGGGGTAGAGAGAGAAAGAGGGAGCCAGGGAAGGAGAGAGGGATGATGGTAGATGTCAGAGGGAAGGAAGGATGAGTGGGGATCAGAGTGAGAAGGAGGAGCAGGTGGACAGAGGAAATGGAGGGACAGACAAAAAGAAAGATGGAGACCGTAAATGCAAGGAGGTGACAGAAAAATGGGAGAGCAATTGAGAGAGACAGAGTGTGGGGGGGGGGGGGGCGAGGTGGGAGTAGGTGAGAAAACAGACCGTAATAGCTTATTAGATTGCCACTGCTGTGTGAGTGGGTGGCCTGCTTAAGTATTTGTGACATTTCCATTTTCACCTACAGTATAAATCTCAAATACCCACAATCGCATTACTTCCCACACAGACAGACCGTCCAGACCAGGGGACACACCAGGAACTGCCACTGCTGCCACCTCTTCCTCCCCAGGCCCGGTGGCAGCCAGTCGGGACATGGTGGCCCCTCTGTACGACCCCCTGGCCCCGCGGGCCACCAACGACCTGGTTCTCCGCAGGGCGCGCCACCAGCAGATGACAGGGGACGGAGAGAAACGCAACTCCAGAGCCGGCAATAAGGTCATCAAGTCAGCCTCAGCCACCGCCCTGTCCGTCATTATACCAACAGGTAAGAGGAACTTTAGAGTGAGACATTTAATGGACTTTAAATTCATTGCATTTATAATTTGAGTCACTATGATGATTGTATTTTATTATTATGTCTCTTTGTGTTTACCCCCCGTCTCGTTCTCTCTCCCTCTCTCCTTCCCTCCCTCCAGTGGACCCGCATGGTGGCTACTCCCCCCTGGCCAGCCCCATGTCTCCCCGCTCCTTGTCCTCCAACCCCTCGTCCCGTGACTCCTCCCCCAGCAGGGACTTCTGCCCGGCGGTCAGCGTACTGCGCTCCCCCATCACCATCCACCGCTCAGGCAAGAAGTATGGCTTCACCCTCCGAGCCATCAGAGTCTACATGGGAGACAGCGACGTCTACAGCGTGCATCACATCGTCTGGGTGAGAGAGACTTGCAATCGTGTTTTAGTTAGTTAGTGCTGGCGGTTTACACTAGAGCAACAGCCCTTGGCTTTAAGGCTGGTGAGTGGTGACCTTGAATAAATTGAGTTGAATAGGTGAAGGAATGTGGGCTGTTGTGAAGAAGACCAGACGGCTGAGCAGCAGTGATATTAGGGCCGTCCTCAACCTAAGAAAGTCTTAAAGGTCTCGTGTCTTATAAATGGCCTTTTCCAGTGTTTAGCATTGTTTCCTAGCAATGGGGGTTTGTATCAATGGGGTCTGTGTCTCTAATTCTCATTTTGGCAGATTGTTCCAATTCAGTTGAGACTATATCCTCCCCCAGTGAACTAAGCTATTCTGATTTGACTCGCTATCCTACGTAGCACGGAGCTGATCTGCAGTAATGCCCCCTCTATGTATGGTTGTAGCGCAACCATTCGCTCAACAACAGAGCGAGTGGAAATACCGACACTTCCACAAACGGGTGCCGACAGAGAGAGGCAGAGAACGAGCGAGCGAGAGAGAGGGAGAGAGAGAGAGAGATAGATAGAGGGGGAGAGAGAGAGGGACAGGAGCTTCTGGGAAAACACACACACACATTTACACACAACCTCCCGACGCGTGCAGGGCTGGAGCTTCTCCACTCGCATATCACTGTCAAAATATCTTTGACTCCCACGCGCGCGCCCGTAATTCCGATCCGTGTAATCATATTCAATATAAACAAGTTACCAATGCATTGTCCCGTGGGATTATGCCCCCCCCCCCCGCTGCGAAATTAGTTAGTATCCCCCTCAATCTCTCTATATCTTTCTCCGTCTGCCTGTCAGACTGTGGGTCACTCAAAGCACTTATGGGCGGAGCCCAGCCCAAAACAGCTTGAAATCTTGAAGTGGAAAAATGCTGCTTTAGAGTACTTGATTAGAAATACAAAACAATGCATTTTTATTTTATTTTTTTAATTTACAGATGTGTTCCATAGACTCACAGGAATTGTGTAAAGTTGCCCAAATAGTGAAAGTCGACTAATAATCATAGGATGTTGTCAGTTGTCAATCTTTTTGATTGACCAATCTGATCACTGTCCTGCAAATGAATGCAGTCATGCAGAAGGGCCTCTTTCAATTGACTGCTTTTTAAACACTAAAGCATACAGTATGTATGAATATGACTGAGATGTGTGTGCTTGTCATTTTCCAAGAAATTACTCACTCAGCATGGAAAAAACAACAACATACAACACAATTGACCAAAGAAATTAAAAACATAGATGACAACCAGTTAGTCAATTGTTAGCCACAGGTTTAGAGAGTTGATGATTGATCCTACTCTGCATTTGTATGCCTCTCAGGAGCTCCTAGATCTCGGTTACTGACTTTTTTTTATCCAACCTGCCAGCATTCACATACTAGAGAGAGAAATTGTTTAACTAACTAACGACTTAAACAGAAGACAAATGTCATGATTATGTGACAATGATTATAAACATTGTATTTGTTTCCTACTACAATGTAGCACGTCATGTTATTTGTAGTTAATGTGAAGACATTTAAATACAATGCCCCTTGTCCAATGACAGCATGTGGAGGATGGAGGCCCCGCCCAGGAAGCTGGCCTGTGTGCTGGTGATCTCATCACTCATGTCAATGGGGAAACTGTCCATGGATTGGTCCACACTGAAGTGGTTGAGCTCATTCTCAAGGTATGGTAAAGCCCATTAGATCTCTCTCTGCAGTTGTCTGTTCACCTCAAGGAAAGGTCAATCAAGTGCCTGGCTTCGATGGCTATCTAGGCTGTTGTGCAATTATAGTCATAACACATGTGAACTTGTTGTTATTGATTTCAATAGATTGAAATGTGTTTGTAATTGGTTAGATGATGGGAACTATAAGTGTAGATTAATATGTATGTCTCTTGTATGTGCTTGTACAGAGTGGGAACAAAGTGACAGTGACTACCACGCCGTTTGAGAACACCTCCATCAAGGTGGGTCCAGCCCGGAAGGCCAGCTACAAGTGTAAGATGGCCCGACGCCAGAAGAGGACCGTGGTCAAAGAGGGCCAAGAGAGGTAGGATATGACACAAGTGCATGGCTGGAATCACCTTATAAGAGCTCACATGTTCCAACAAGAGAACTTAGATACCTATTTTACAGTCCTTTCATAATTTATGGTCACGCATGTGCGATTGCTGACAAAAGTGTAATGTTATACAAGTTTGAAGCGTATTTCCTCTTGAAGCACTTGATTATAATGTGGAATCCTTCATGTCAACAACATCTCACACCTTCTGCACTCCTCCCTCGCAGTAAGAAGCGTAGCTCCTTGTTCCGTAAGATCACCAAGCAGTCCAACCTGCTGCACACCAGCCGCAGCCTGTCCTCTCTCAACCGCTCTCTGTCCTCCAGTGAGAGTCTGCCCGGCTCCCCGACGCACAGCCTCTCAGCCCGGTCTCCCACCCAGGGCTACCGCTCCACCCCCGAGCCCTCGTACCTGGGTAGGCACAGGGACTGGACTGTCACTGCTAACATAAGGATGCTGAAGGATCGTGCAACATAATAGGAAGAGCTTTTTTATTAGCCCTGATGTAACTCACTCTGATATGAACAATGCTACCAACTCTCTTACCACAGAGGATAAGACATTGAGGATAATACCTATTATACTGAAAAAGTGCATGGAACTCCACTAGTCTGTCTTTGGCAAAGCAACTACAGATCCTTGGTCTAGATTCAACATAAAATGACCCAGCTTGTTTTACTAGATATAAGTACCGGTAATGCAACTCACTACTACAGTAGGATACCCTAGTTAACGCAGCTAAAGTCAAATCAATCATTACTTTTATAAACATGCTAAATGTGTAGTACATGTATATAACAACACAAGCGCAGCGCAGAATATTGTGGATGAAGATGGGTGTTAGGATTTGTATTGTTATTACCTGCATACCCTCTTTCTTATTCTATTTTTTGCTAATTGTATGTCTATTTTACTGCTGTGGAGCACTTTGGGCTACAATTCTTGTATGAAAGGTGCTATACAAATAAGGTGTATTATTATTATTATTATTATTATTATTATTATTATTATTATTATTATTATTATTATTATTATTATTATTATTATCATATGTACCCTGGGGAGCCTATATCTAAACCGATCCTGCTCATATCCTCTCTTCTTCTTCCTCTTTTCTCGTAGGTGCATCCTCCCAGAGCAGCTCCCCGGCCTCCAGCACCCCCAACTCCCCTGCGGCCTCCCAGCACATGAGGCCCAGCTCTCTGCACGGCCTCTCCCCTAAACTCCACCGCCAGTACCGCTCCGCCCGCTGCAAGTCTGCCGGAAACATCCCCCTGTCACCCTTGGCCCACACCCCCTCCCCCACCCAGTCTTCTCCTCCACCCTTGCCGGGCCACACCGTGGGGAGCTCCAACACCACACAGACCTTCCCCGCCAAGCTCCATTCCTCGCCGCCTGTGGTCCGCCCCAGGCCCAAGAGTGCGGAGCCTCCCCGCTCGCCGCTTCTCAAACGGGTCCAGTCGGCAGAGAAGCTGGGTTCGCCCCTGACCCAGTCCAGTTCTACAGGAGGCCTTGGGGGTCCCCTGAGGAAGCACAGCCTGGAGGTGCAGCATTCGGACTACCGTAAGGATGCCTTCCTCTGCGAGGTGGGTCTCCAGAGCCTGATGGAGACAGAGGGGGAGAACCTGCCTCCCAACCCCCCGCCGCTGCCCTCCTCTCCGGCCTCGCCATCTGCCTCAAATGCCCCAGAAACTGGCGTGCTCAAGCCTGTGAGGAGACTAGGGAGGCAAGAGTCACCACTTAGTAGGGAAGCGCTGCTGGCCGGGAGGGAGAGGGAGAAGGAGAGGGAGAGAGAGAGAGAGAAGGAGAGGGAAAGTAAGACGACAGCAGTCCCAGATAAATCCCTAAGTCGAGTTGGAGCCACAGGGACCCAGTCATCCTTCGCTAGGAAACCTCTTACAAGTGAATTGTCCCTGGGCTCTCAGGTTGGTCAGAGCTCTAGACTACAATCTCCAAGTACAGAGACCACTAAAACTACAACGCCCAGCACCCCCACAAGAACAATGGTAAATATTGGTAGTCTAAAGGGGCCTGAGAAGGGCTTCCAAGGCCAGATAGAGTTATCTTCTAAACAGCAAGACCTCAAGGCAGTCGGAAGTGTGTTCTCTAATATTAAAGATCCCCAGGGGAAACTAGGGAGTAAGGCTGAGCCAAAGCCAGAAGGAGACAGGAGTAGTCCCTCTAGGCTTAGCATGTCCTGTCTTGGCATAGGCAAGGGCACTACCCCTAATCCAGATAAAGGCATAGGTATGGCTACAATAGTGACAGGGGGGGCAATGGGCATGAACAAATTCTTTAAACCATCAGGTGTGGCTGACAATCTGAGAAAGAGTGGAGCCGAGAGCAACGGCTTGAGAACTTCGGATCTGGGCTCCAAAAGCCCCAAACTCCCAGCCAGGGTCCTTGCTCCTGTTGTCCCCCCCCATGGTCAGCCCCTCTCCCTGGGTAAGGTGAGGCAGGGCCTGGGTCCTGTCAACTGCTACCGAGGGACCTTGGACTGGGAGGACAAGTGTCGGCTGGAAGTAGTGGAGGAACACTCTCCTTCCCCTTCCCCCTCCCCCTCCCCCACTGCCGTCACCCCCTCCCTCTGTGGACCCTCTCTTTGCAAGTCCCGCCCGGTTTCCCCCGGCGACAAGATGAGCTTTGTCACCCAGCTGACCACTGTGGCCAAAAGCGTCCTGGGGCCAATCAAGTTGGGCTCCCTGGACGGGGCCAAGGGCAAGGACCAACAGCCCAAGGCGGTAGAGGAGAGGCAAGGTGGCTTGGCGGGGAGGTTCGAGGCCTCGACCCAAGGCCGAGCGGGTGTGGCGGCTGCTGTGGTGGTGACCCAAGGTCCTGCTAGCTCACAGCCAGAGAAGACGCCAGCCGGTAGCAGCGCTCCAAAACTGTGACCCTATGGTGGTGCATGAGAGGCACATTAGGAAATGAGATGCCTTTTGGATGAACAATGCAACAAAGTAAAGCACTTAAAACAAGGAACATTCCAATTTCAGAATATATCAATTATGGTATTTATTGATTATAATTTATGACTGACCCTAATTTAAGAAAAAAAAGTTATAATAATATTGTAAAGGTGCTTTATTGTTGTTTTCTATTGTAAAATATTTATGTATTAAGAGAATGCTCTATGTTATGTAGATCTATGAAATGTATGTGCGTGTGTGTCTGTGTGAATGCATGTCATATGGTGTGTGTGTATAATAGTTACAAAACAGGGGCAAAACGTGCTTTACTGATCAAAACATGCTGAATACTGTGAATACCAAATCCAGTCACTCCATTTTGTATCTTGACCTATACCTTTCTGTTTCTGTTGATCCAAACAGGACAAGACAATGAAACACAGAGAATTAAATGAGGCACAATCAAATCATCACATTCATATTAAATCAATTTGACCATGGTGTGCAATTGCATAATGACAAACAAATGTCATGACGATTAAGCAAATTTGTTTTATATCCTGCAGTTCTCTTTTTATGTGTTCATTTACATAACCAGACAAGGCACTCTGTCAGTGAATGTCACATCAAACCATCTCTGTCTCTCTGTCTCTTTCTCTCTCTCTCTCTCTCTCTCTCTCTCTCTCTCTCTCTCTCTCTCTCTCTCTCTCTCTCTCTCTCTCTCTCTCTCTCTCTCTCTCTCTCTCTCTCTCTCTCTCCTGTCACTGAGAGGTGCAGCAGGATGTGAAGCGGCAGCAGGGTCTATTGCTGTTGGTTCTTGAAGACTGGGTCCTGTTACAGAGCAAAGCTGGACTGACGGGGCTCAGCCTCGAAGCCCTTATCTCTGCAACACAGGAGGGGCCACCACAGCCCTGCTCTGCCTCTCTCTCCATTCCTGACTGCAGCCTACACACATAGACGCACACACACATACACACTGTGGCACAGGAGATAGTGTCGTGAGCAGAGCTGATGTCCATGCATTTAAAACCATATCCCTGTGGTCAGTGAATTGTGATGTGTGTATGTGTGAGAAAGAGAGAGAAAATGAGTGTGTGTGTATGTGTGAGAAAGAGACAGAAAATTAGTGTGTGTGTGTATGTGTGAGAAAGAGACAGAGTAAATGAGTGTGTGTGTGTGTGTGTGTGTGTGTGTGTGTGTGTGTGTGTGTGTGTGTGTGTGTGTGTGTGTGTGTGTGTGTGTGTGTGTGTGTGTGTGTGTGTGTGTGTGTGTGTGTGTGTGTGTGTATGAGTGAGCAAGTGAGTGTGAGTGTATGCCTGTGTTCCTCTGGGATAATCACACTCAGCCAGTTGACTCAGCTGGGGTCACGACAGAGACTAGACTGTAAATAAATGGGCAACATTCAGTAGCACCAGTAGCATTTACTATGTTTTGCCAAACTGGAAGAAAATCCTCTGCTACTTGATGATCAGCTCACGCTGGTGCAGTAAACTTTTGCCACTGTAGATATGTACAGACGGGAGAAAAATACATTATATACAGTAAATAAATATTTGTACTCGTTCTTTAATGGTAGACACGTGTACAGGAGACCTATGTATTGATCTCAACCAAAAAAGGGAAAAGGTGAAGCAGGCAGTGATGGATGTACCGTAACCGAATGGTAAAAATTTAAGAATCTTCATGAATGGGTACTGTGTCATGCTCTATCACAACAAGCCTGAACTGTTTTAGTGTCGAGAAGGTTATCTGTAGTCAAAACGATAAGTGTTGTTAGATACTACACGTTATTGATCATAGCATCAATATAATACTCACATTTTGCAATGTATGATAGTGATTTATATCTTTGAACCAAGAATCTGCCATGAAAAACACAGGATCTCTCTCTCTTTCTCTCTCTCTCTCTCTCTCTCTCTCTCTCTCTCATTCACCCTCTCACCCTCTTTCTTTCTCAGTTTACCCTCCATGATATTCCAACATACATAATCTTATGCAAAACATTACAATTGTTTGTGGGTGAGGACTGCTGTCACTATATCGGGGCTGGTCTATTTTCAGATTGGGGGTAGAACATTATTGTGAAGATATGCAAGCTCTTATGCAGTGCATTATTATTAGTGGGGGATTGTAGAGCAGGCATGGTACTATACTGCCCTCAAGTGGTTAGAAATTGCCACTCTTAACACAATGCCATGTAAAGTCTTTACCTTTCAATCTGAGAGCTACGCTTTTAGTGGTAAGATATTGCAGAATGGATATTAGGAATTATGATAATGAATATGCATTTCTCAGTTTATGACAGAATATTTACAGTAATTACTCAAATTTAAACTTGAACACAAATCATGTTGCTCTATTCATGACTGTTAATTCTACGTTCTGCAAAAAGGAATAACATTTTATAACATCTCCCTCAAATATACTGTAATGTGAACACATTATCATGACTAGGTGTTTTTTTTTATGTTTAATCAAATATCGGATGGGCTCAAATCAGTTGATGAAGAAAAATATGAATAGGGTACACACAATATTATGAAGCTCTTATGTGTTTAGGGGCTTTTTCCTAATCATAATCTATAGTAGAATTACATGTTTGAGAATAGACTCTTAGTCAATACTGACTAATTGTAAAAGTAGAAGAAATGCACTTTATTTAAAAAAATCATTCTGTTCATTTTATAGTATTTGTTTTGTCTGTATGATGTTATTTTGGAGAAAAGAAAATACTGTATACAAATGTAAATACATGGATCCAAAAATGAACACAAAGGTCCAAGTATGATAACATTCCACTTATCTCTGTTCACTGAAAATGTACTTATTTGTATCATGGGGCACTTTTGTTTGTGATAGATGTAATTCCAATGCAGACACCTGAAGTGCAGTATGTGTAATAAAATTCTGAATTTGATCCAAACGTTGACATGACTCTTGTGGCTGATGTAACAGATCATTTAATCCTATGTACGTTTTTTCCCCAGTAAGATTATACTACTACTACTACTGTACTGTTGGGTATACTACTGACTGATTTGGCTTAAAATATGTTTGGTTGTAAACAACACACTTGGCAATTCGGGGGTCAAGGACTCAGTGGTGCGTTATTGAAATCATCTGGGGTGACACGCACCACGTGCACGCGCGCTCCCTGCGCGTGCGCGCGCTCCCGCGAATGCGCATTTAATGTCCCCTCGCTTGGGCACAGACTAAAGACAGTGCCTAATTGCCTCTACGAATGGAATGTAACACGTCTTCACAACAAGGTTAGGTGTGAATGTGTCTGAGAACGTATTTAACACACCTGACGACCGGAGCTATTGATATGCAAATAGCGAGTGAGGTCCCACACCGTGGTACCCCGTGCCATGAACAACGCATGAAGGACTACAGCCCCCTCAGCATCGACGGGGCACCGGTTGAGAGAGTGAACAGCTTTAAAGGGGAACTATTTTACTATTTATTTCACTATTTGGGCACTTTTACACAATTCCTGTGAGTCTATGGAACACCTCTGTAATATATATTTTTTATTCATTGTTTTGTATTTCTAATCAAGTCCTCAAAAACAGCATTTTTCGACCTCAAGATCTCGAGCTGTTTTGAGCCTGGGCTCCTAAACCACTGCGCGCGTTCTGGTTCACCTGAACATTAACATGCAGCGGTGTCTTTCTGACATCACATATAGGGCACATTTTCAAATGACTCAGTTCAGTGAGGGTGAATATTGTGAGAGGAGAATTGGAAGAATGCGCCAATATGAGAATTTTGAGACATAGATCATATTAATATAAGTTCACATAGCTAGGAAACAATGCTAAACACTCAAAAAGGCCATTTATAAGATAGTTCCCCTTTAAGTACCTCGGAGCCTACATATCCGAGGACTTGACATGGACCACACACATTGACAGTGTTGTGAAGAAGGCACGACAACGCCTCTACTTCCTCAGGCGCCTAAGGAAGTTCCAAGTCAGTCAGAAGATCCTTAAGAACTTCTACTCATGTACAATAGAGAGCATCCTGACTGGCAACATCACCTCCTGGTTTGGGAATAGCACTGCACAAGACCGAAGCAGACTACAAAGAGTGACACGTTCAGCCGAACGCACAATTGGAGGGGGGCTCCCCACCCTCCAGCACATTTACAACAAGCGGTGCAGGGGCAAGGCTAAGAGAATCATTAAGGACTCCAGTCACCCGAACAACTGCCTCTTTGAACTGCTGCGGTCAGGCAAGCGATACCGGAGTCTCAAGGCGAGCACAGAAAGACTCAGAAGAAGCTTCTATCCCCAGGCCATCAGGCTGCTCAACGAACAATGAACACTACACAACAACCATCAAACGCACATAGCACACACATCCACACGCACACACTCACTTTAAACAAACACACTGTAGCACCCACTACTCCCCACACTTTATAGCACACACTCACTTTAAACAAACACACTGTAGCACCCACTCCCCACACTTTATATTTATTGATAAAGGATTGCACTACAACTTGTACACCTTACTGTAAATTGTACCTCATCCCATTTCTGCTTTGCACTATATAGTATTGTATATTAGTACACTGCATAGTATTGTATATTATATGGTAACTCAGTTACGTCTATTCTGCATCGAACATTGTACATATGTCTATACTGAACACTGTGACCTCATTTTCTACTTCTAATTTACATGCTATACTATGTTATTTGATACTTATCTTGTCTAGCACAGTCTCTGGAGCGTAACAGTAAGAAGCATTTTGTATAAAAGTATTCTGTACTTCTGTATGACAACTATTAAAGAAACTTGAACTTGAATTATTAGTTGTTTTGTATGTACATTTTTATCATTTTAGCTACCGTTTTATTATTTATCTATGTATTTATTTATTATGTATTCATTTATTTTACATGTCTTTCGATCAAGCTTCATTTACGTCCATTGAAATTACACTTCAGCCAACGTAAATATTAACCAATGACAAACATTGATGAAATTGTATCCAATCAGTTTGCGCTCATCTCTCGTTTAACCAATCGCGGCCTGCCGGCAGAGAACAACAGGAAGTAAATGTCCCTTTCTGCTGTCAAACGGCGACCGAGACACCAAGTCGGTGCGAGGTTAACCTTTCATTTCTTGTTGTGTGTACAACCGTCTTAGTTTGTTGAACAAAGACATACGTTACGATATTAATACCGGATGTATTTGTTGGAAAAGCTATTGGGCTAGTTAACCGTTAGCCAGTCCGACTTGGTAACTTAGCGTTAACGCCTTAACGTAACGTTTCCCGGCTAACTCGATTAGCAAGCTAAGAATACAGCTAGCTGTGTGGACGTTGGATATGGTTGGATCCCAACGCTTTTGGGCCAAAGGACAGGAACCAAGAAATGACACTTTCCACCACAGGCAGGTTACATCACACCTTTAACTAATAGTAATAGCCACATTGTTTTAGCACGGCGACAGCTAGCTAGCAATGTCGCTTTCTTTTCTAAAAGGAGGCGTTCGTGCTTGAGTAACGTTGTGTACGTTGTGTGCTTATGCGAATATCCCCAGGTATTACTGTTGGCTTGTTTGCAACGTATTGTTTAAAGTGTGGCGAATTTGCCACACCAACTTACTCGTGATGTGTAGATATTTTACGTTACCTGGCCGACTGTAGGGCAATAGTGGTTTTACTTGATCAGCCCGGGAAGCCAAGACATTCAGTTAAATTCGAATCTAATCTGTCGCTATTTTACAGACTGAATGAATGAATGAATGAATGAATGAATGAATGAAAACTTTATTTAACAGATTGCAGAATGGGTACAATACAGTACGGCTCAATACATACAATTGTTAAGGGGATGCAGACCTGAGAAAGACGTTTGTCTTGTTTCCATCAGGGTCCCCCATTTTCAATTCATATAGACATATATGACATACATGACATACAGATAGTCAGTACTGCTACATCTATACATTTATGACATACCAGATTTGCAAATACAGTACTGTTTGTGATACAGAAGGAGTACAGTACTGTTTGTGATACAGAAGGAGTCAAGAAAAGGGAGTATATACATTTGACGTAGAAACTGTACATTGGAGGTTGGGTGGGGGGGGTTGGGTACATTGGGATATTGACAACCATACTGGGTAATTTACATTGGAGGTGGTTGGGGGGGGGGGGGGGGGGGCGGGGGGCATACTGTATAAACAAGTAACACTGTACATTGAGGGGGGGGGGGGGAGGAGACACTGTACAAACAAACACAATTGTACATTGAACTATTGACAAAACCATACTAGGTAAATGACTGTACATTGGAGGGGGTTGGAATGATTGGGTTAGGATATTTACAGGGGCCAGTGTTGAATTGCAGTCTCCCGTAGGTGTCCCTTGAGAGAGGTTTTGAAAGTGGGTAGTGATCCACATTCCTTTACAGCTTTGGGTAGGGCGTTCCACATTGATGTGGCATAATTGCGAAACGTGTTTAGTCCCTTATTTGAGCCGAATCTGGGTTTGACATGATTTGTGGAGCTCCCTCTGGTGTTGTGATCGTGGTATTCACTGACCTTTGGGAAGTATTTTGACATGTACATGGGTACCTTGGTCGTGTAGTGTATCTTGTAGACCAGGCCCATTGCAAGTTGTTGTACTCTGTCGTCTACTCTAAGCCATCCTAGGTTGTCGAAGTGGGCAGGGGTGAGGTGGGTTCTAGGAGTAAGGTCAAGCAGTAGTCTGACCAGTTTGTTTTGAGATGTTTGTAATTTTGTTTTTAGCGCCTTTGAGGTGCTTTGGTACCATGAGGTGCAAGCATAGTCGTAGTACCCCTGAATGAGTGCTCCTGCCAGAGTCTTCAGGGTGTTCTTGTTTACCAGAGAGGAGATCCGGTACAAGAATCGAGTTCGTTGGTTGACTTTTTTTATTACATTGGATGCCATTTTGTCACAGGAGAGATTAGCCTCTAGGATGGACCCCAGGTAGGTAATTTCATCTTTCCTTGTGACAATATTGTCACCCACTGTAACTGAGAAGCCGTCGGTCTTGCTGAGTTTGTTATTTGAACCGAAGAGAATGGACTCTGTTTTGCCCATGTGTAATGATAGTTTGTTATCAGCGAGCCATATGCAGATTCTGCCTAGTTCCGAGCTGAGGGTTTTTTCAACCTGTAACTTGTTCTTGTCAGAGACCAGCAGGGCAATTCAGTGTATCATCACCAGCTTTACTTACCCGTCCCACAGGCTCTTTCGCTGACATTAAAAGCCCCATAAGGTTAGTAGTGTCACAATGTTGGCACATGATAGCGTTTTAATTTGGAATCAATGGAATGATAATGAAACGTATTGTTACTTCATTTTCAGGGAAGCGGTGGAACCGTGGAAGTCACATGTCCAGTTGTGGTTGTTACTCTTTCATGCATTGTGCAATTCAATCTCTGTAGTTCACAAAGTGATGACGATGCATTGGCCAGCAGAAGTTAAGGTTGGCGGTTTGCCTATACACAGTTTTAGGGCTATTTTACTAAAGCATGCAATGAAGACCACGTGATGTGTTGGTTTCAAGTAGCATGCACATTCAATCGCTACATTCAGATCCTTGTTCCCCCCCCCATCTTCGGCAATGCTCTTAGACAAAGCAGGGAAGAACCCTGCATCTATGCTAGTACATTTGTAAGAAATGTTTAACTTGGGCAACCAAGAACACTTCTTGTGAGTTGGCCTGGAATAGAATCAACATTACACACAACATTACTGTACACTGACTGACTTACTTGAATTGAAATCCTTTTACCCTTTGGGAAGTGTAGGTCATTCAGAGATCCTTTGGCCCAACAGGACATATTAGCTCTTAGCTTTCTGGATGTCCCCCCATCCTATAGCCAGGGGTGGGCAATTATTTTTCTCGGGGGGCCGAATGAGCAACTGAAAATATGTTGGAGGGCCGGGCCAAAATTCCAAACTCAATTATGCATAATATACATTTTATTTCTATATAAAAAGCAGTAAATGGCATTGTTCTGACCCCTGGTAAGAGTGTATGTTATTATTTGGCAATTAAAAGGTGAGGTTAGCTTTCAAAAATATAATTTATTCAAATAGAATTTATTTCCAAAATGATAAACAAAATGTGAAACATTAATAACAAAGGGCATGTATGTAAAAAGTGCTATACAAATAAAGTTATTATTTTGAGTTTCATATACTATTGAAACAAGGATTTTCTTAGCTTTCTAAAGACATCACATCATCTTATAGCCAAAATAAACAAGACATGTCACTGAACTGTGTAAAGAAAAGTGTCCCAGCCAGTAGCCTTTTTTACTCTACATGCCTATATTAAACATTTAATGTTTTCATAACTGTGCAAAAAAAAGTGTCCCATTTCACTTGTTATATTTCCACATTTTAGTGTTCTTCAGCTATTTTTTTTTCATTCAGTGTGATAAATCCAGTCTCTGTTGAGCTTTAACAAGTCCATCAAAGTCAGGTTGCATGTCTGAGGTGGAGATGCGAAGCACAGCTGCCAGATGTTCATCAGTGAGAGAGGATCTGTACCTGGACTTGGTAAACGTCATGACTGAGTGTCTGTTCACATATAGTTGGATCCAAAGAGAACCAACATCTTCTGAGCATGTCTCCTCATGTTTGGAAAGTTCTCCTCCTTGAGAGCAGAGTAGAACTCTAGCAGTGATGCTGACTTAAAGTGCTCTTTCAGTAGTGAATCAGACTGCAGGTCAATGAGTTCAAGCTGAACATCAGTGGGTGCACTATCAACACTGCAGGTAAAGGGAGAGGAAACCAGCTGCATTTCATCCTCAACCTTTTTGAAATCTTAAACGCCTTGAAAATTCATCATGCAGTGCTCCCAACATGGATGAGTACCTGTGCCGGTGATCAGCTGATGGTTTGACTTCTTTCAGGGTTTTCATGTGTTTGAGATTGTTGCTGCCTAGTTGCCTTGAAATTAATTGCAACTTTGTCATGAAGGCTTTATGGCTATGCATTTCATGAGCAAAAATGTCCTTGCCCTGCAGTTGTGTGTTCAGTAGGGATGG
This sequence comes from Notolepis coatsorum, assembly GCF_963971535.1. NCBI lineage: Eukaryota > Metazoa > Chordata > Actinopteri > Aulopiformes > Paralepididae > Notolepis > Notolepis coatsorum. The sequence continues at coordinate 45,234,343 of NC_140171.1, forward strand.
GTACCGTTCACATTTGAACCGATACGGTACCGGTACCTGTGAATCGATACCGGTACCCAACGAACGGTACCTTTTTTCTGTACTTTATCTCTAAAAATGTAATCTACCTACCTCAGTTGTGAAAAAAGAAATCCAAACTTCAAATAACCACACTTTCGACCGTTTTCGGCTTGCCCCGACTGCTTTGTTGTTGAATCAAGTCAAATCCTAGGTAAGCGTATATTGTGACATGAAAAAAAAAAAAGTAAAAAAAAAAAAAAAAATTATTTTTTTATTTTATTTTTATTTTTTTTATTATGATGTAATCTTTCGCGGGCCGGTCAGAATCATCCCGCGGGCCGTACAATGCCCAGGTCTGCAGCTCATCTTACACTCTATCTCCCCCTCTTCTCATTTCAGTTTGGTAGTGCAATGAGGAGCTCCACAGCCCAGCTCTAAGAGTGCAAAGCCATGAACTCCGTGTCCCCCAGTGCAGCTCAGTATGTGGGGGGAGTGATGCAGGATGAGTTGGTGGATAGCCGGAAGCCCCAGTCCCTGGAGCAGCGGGGCATCCTCAGTCACAGACTTGGCCAGAGTCCTGATCCCAGCAAAGAACCAGCTGAGGAGCCAGATGAAGTGGACAAACTCAAGGCCAAGCTGATGTCTGCATGGAACAACGTTAAATATGGTCAGTTGTTGCCTCGTATTTAGAGAGAGAGAAACTGTTTTTATAGGTCTAAATGTGGCTGTTACTGCATCATATCTGTGTACCTGTATTTGTGATTATCCTATCTAAAATAATTTCCAAAACAGAAGTGACTTGGATATGACGTAGCTTGAGAAAACTTCTGTTCTTTTGGCTACTTTGGGAATTCCCACTGTAACTTCCCTTTTCCCCGCTGCTGTCTTCTTCAGGCTGGTCTGTCAAGACTAAAACCACCTTCAACAAGACGTCTCCAGTCACCATCCTGGGACACTCCTATCTGCTCAACAGTGAAGGTAAACATCCCACTGTGATCCCTTTCTCATCAATGGCATTTATCAAATTAGGCAAATTTCTCTCTGCAATGGAAAATGTATGGTGCCACGTCAGTAGTAGGGCTGTCACTTTAACAAAAGTTCAAATTCGAAATTCGTTCCAGAATTGTAGACTAGTTCGAATTTCAATTTAAAAAATAAAAAGTCTAAGCTATTTTCAAAGTATATTTGGTATCATTCTTTTCAGCACAGTCTCGCCTATATGACTATATAATATTATTATTATTATTATTATTATTATTATTATTATTTTTCTTTTTTCTCCCTTCAAGTTTGAATCTTGTGTTTTTATGTAAATTCTAAAATAACGTGACAGCCCTAGTCAGTAGTCGGTCAAACCCTAGATGTGGTGTATTGGTTAACTGATGTGGTCTAAGCCTAGGTTGCTGGGTAGGGTTTACTATGCATGAAGCAATAGGAGATAATCAAATAAAACTTTTTTCTCCTTTCATTTTATTTCAGAAAATAGTCATTTGTCATATTATCATACTAAAAACAAAATAAAAGAAGGGATCAGTCCTTGATAAGTGTCCTACATCCATAAGGTAAAATCTCTCTCTCTCTCAGATCAGGTTGAGCGTTTCCATCTGGCGTTTGTCTCCAGGCTGTGGCTGACCTACAGGAGGGAGTTCCCCCAGCTGGACGGCTCCAGCTGGACCACAGACTGTGGCTGGGGCTGCATGCTGCGCAGTGGACAGATGTTGCTGGGCCAGGGCCTGCTGGTCCATCTGATGCCACCAGGTAGCACAAAACTAATTCTCTCTTACAAACACTTCTTCCTAATCTTCTTCATGCTCATACATGCACAAAAACAGGAGATCTAGGTCAAGCTAGTACTGTTTTTGTATGATCTTGTTTGGCACAATCACTAGTACAATTCAGACTTTTGAACTGGTCTTTTTTTATTTTATTTTTTGGACCAGAACAACAACAAAGAGTCCATCTTGTCTGAGCTGAACTGAAGAAACGGGACTGGCTAGAGATTTCACATCTAGTCAGTGTTGGTACAACCCCACATTGCTATAAAACAATGCAAACTACTGGAAAAGGCCATTTATAAGATAGGGGACCTTTAATATTTCTTGTGAGCTGTTGTGCTGCTTCTTGCCTCCATCCTCCTGTTTCACTCTTTCTGTTTGTCGCGTTCGCTTCCTTGTTAATGTTACAGTGTTTTGTGTAGTGGGCCCCAACCTTTAACTATGGCAACCAAGAACACAGTTGACTGTCGTTAGTTGGAGACCGGCGACTGGAATTATTGTCCCAGGTGTTTGTATTGTACTCCTGCCTGCATTCTGGCTGTATGTGCTACTAAAACCATGTATTTTTGTACTCTAGACTGGGCCTGGCCAGATGCCCAGCAACTGTCTGATGTGGACTTTGAGGTTTTTAGACCTCGTTCACCGGCCCACGCCATAGGCATCCCCATCCCCTCCTTCGGATCTCCACGGGGCCCCAGCACCCCTCAGAAGAGCACATTGGGGGAGCAGGCTCCCAGGTGTACCCAAAGGAAGAGGCCAGAGTATGAGAGGGACAGGCAGGCTGAGCCCCTCCACCGCAGGCTGGTGACCTGGTTTGGGGACCAGCCCCCGGCACCCTTTGGGGTCCACCAGCTGGTGGAGCAGGGCCAGAGTTCTGGGAAGAAGGCTGGAGACTGGTACGGTCCCTCTGTGGTAGCGCACATTCTACGGTAAGAGCAGTTGTAACAGATTTTTTTTAACAGTTTTTACAATGTTTAAGATAGTTAGGTGTGGTCACTCATTGAATATAAATAGTAGAATATTGTGTTTTCCAGGAAAGCGGTGGATAAAAGCTCTGAAGTCCACAACCTGGCTGTATATGTGGCTCAGGACTGTACAGGTAAGTCAACATGCTGCTAGCTATAATCTGTGTGTAATGTGACAAGTCATAATTGCAATGCCCTCATAATTGGAAGTCCAGCAACTCTTTACATTTGGTGTCATTCTTGTATGATCATATAAGACTTGATGTTTTCAAGCAATTAATCATTTAGTGTGTTTCTTGTAGTTTTTGTTGCTTTGCCAAAGTGTTCCTCTGCACCAAAAAGGTTCCTGTTCCATAATATATATTTTTTTTCTCTCGTGATCCCCTGCATGGATAGCTGCATCTTTGTTTGGTTTGCTCTTAGGATAAGTTACTTAGTAAATCCTCTGTGGGATTCTCTTGGAATTAAATGGCCCCTGTGGCATCCTCACTAACGTGTGTGTGTGTGTGTGTGTGTGTGTGTGTGTGTGTGTGTGTTCCAGTGTATAAAGAGGATGTGGTGCAGCTGTGTGACCTGTCGTTGAGTCAGAGTATCTCTGATCCGTCCAGTGCAGACTGGAAGTCGGTCATCATACTGGTGCCTGTTCGACTGGGAGGGGAAGCTCTCAACCCGTCCTACATTGAATGTGTCAAGGTCTGTAGTGCTCTCCCTCCCCGTCTCTTACACCCACACTCAGGCAGGATGGGGCCTGAGGTAGAAATATGACACAATAAGTAGTCTAGTCATATGACGCATTAAACATACTAGTAGTCTAGTCATATGACACATTAAACATGCTAGTAGTCTAGTCATATGACACATTAAACATGCTAGTAGTCTAGTCATATGACACATTAAACATACTAGTAGTCTAGTCATATGACACATTAAACATGCTAGTAGTCTAGTCATATGACATAATGAAAACAAACTAGTAGTCTAGTCATATGACACATTAAACATGCTAGTAGTCTAGTGTCAATAACCTCGTTCCCAGTTTTATCTCCGTGAGATAAAGTCTGGTAAAGAACTACTGCCGAATGTCTGTGGGTTAGAATTTCCGGTGTATGTACTTCCCCTGGAAGCTGCCTCCGAACGGACCAAACCTTTCCCGAATCCTGTCTGCAAACAAGCTAGGACGGCCCGGTCATGTAGTAAATTCTTCAGGCAAAGCCGTTGCAGTGGCTTAAATGAGGAAATATTGTGCACTTCACACGTTTCTATAATTGTTTTGTCGAATCCGGAAAGCCTGTAGCCTGTACTTCCTGTACTTCCGTTTAGACATTTTAGGAGGCATATCTTTACCAGCCTAAGTGTCATATGACAATGAAACACACTAGTAGTATAGTCATAGGACACACATTAGTAGTCTAGTCATATGACATAATGAAAACACACTAGTAGTCTAGTCATACAGAACTTGTAAGTCGCTTTGGATAAAAGCGTCAGTTAAATGACTAAATGTAAATGTAATGTAGTCATATGACACATTAAAACACACTAGTAGTCTAGTCATATGACACATTAAACATGCTAGTAGTCTAGTCATATGACATAATGAAAACACACTAGTAGTCTAGTCACATGACTCATTAAACAACTTGAGTATTTTACAACCCTTTTCAACATCAATGGCAGTTTGAATGGCATTTAGTAATATAAGCTGATATCAGCTAAAACACACCATATACACCTATGAACACAACATTTTCTAAAGACGGGCAATCTCTGGTAATGGCTAGAAGTCTAAATTAGACGGGTATGTTTTTAAAGCCAATATATCTATTATTTCTCGCAATAGATTTTAGGTCACCTGTTCATAAAATCTGTTTCTGTTTGTATCTTCAGAACATCCTCAAGTTGGAATGCTGCATCGGGATCATAGGAGGAAAACCCAAGCATTCACTGTACTTCATTGGCTTCCAAGGTGAGAGCCTGCCTCTAATTCAGCATGGTTGTCTGGGAAGGAGAGCAAGACTAGACTTATCATCACAGAAAACTAGAATTTCACGTTTTACATGCAAGACACACAAGTTACATTAGGTATCCGTAACGCAGTGAATTGTGATGCCAGAAGAACCCCCATTACCAGTTGCATGAACCCTTGCCCCCCATTGTAATCGCTGTTGCAGCTGCTGATGTATATCGTCACTCGGTTCAATAGGAAGACAAGGGGGATAATCATCAACATCATTAAAATGCCCTGTTTTCTGGCTACAAATTAAACAATATTTTGTGGTGTGCCTGTTATCGGCCGCTGGGTATAATTTTTATCTGAATAGAATACACTTTTTTTTAATGGACTTCATGACCATTTACAGTACATACTGCACCTAGTATCTCAATAAAAAGAAGACCTTTTATTTGTCACATCCTTACACCACCATGCACTGCATTGTTGGTTAGAAATATGTGCAGCGTGTAAACGGTCCAAAAAGGTAAATGTCTATGCCACTTGAAAAGAGATTGTGTCAACTTGGCTACCCTTGTGAATTGAGAGGCTGCAGGACTTGGCAGAATAAATTTTCATCCTGGCCCAGGACAGCAGTTATTCAAGTCTTTAGCTGTCTGCAGTAGGCTCGTCACATCATCCATGAAGCAACAAAGAGGTGGCAACCGTTGGCCTGCACTATTGCTCACTCCTCTGGACATTGTCCTCACTCCAATCAACATGACCTCAAAAATGGCTGTGAATAGGATGGGTGAGATTAAACAACCCATTGCTATTCCCCTCTCAAGTTGCTGCCAGTCAGTTGTATACCGTAGTCATGTTTAAATCTACATAGTAGCTCTTGACGATGTTTGACACACCGGCACATGGAAGAAGTCCAGAGCAAAGCTTATTAGCTGAAGTGGGACAGACTCATATGTTCTCCAACTCCAGCCATACAACATGAAGGTCCTTCTTGTCTCTCTTGGTGGATCACATAGAAGAAAACCTTTCCTTCCACATTCAGCAGAGCGATGCTTTGGAATTTTCCAATGGTAGAAGATGGCCACAACTCTACACCACTAACGGGGAACACTCTGTTGTTTCCTTATCAACCTCATCTGTTTCCATAGTTCTTTCAGGACTCAAGGGCATCTTTTATAGAGCTTGTATGAAATACCTTTGGGCCCGGGGGCAGAGCTTGACCTTGCTTTTCGCACCACATCATTCACTTCACACAGCTTAGGTGCTATAAACTCTGTGGATGGAGCAGTTGGTTGGGGCACATATCCAGGGTACCCAAGAGGGAGATGTTTTCCTGGCTCTGTGATCTGCTTCCTTACATGGTCCTCAAGTTGTTCCTTTGCCATGACCAATGTGCCACTATTTTTCTCCTCTAGCAAGCTTCTGGCCATCTTAAGGATCTTTTAGGAATTTTTAACAGTGAGTCTTTCTTCTTCATCCTCTTTTTGATGCGTTCAGCCCTCCTGAGTGATATTAGCCGGCTCTTGATTTGTTTCCATAATTAATGCTTTCGGACCGTCCCTCTCATGTTCCTCCAAACTGAAAGATTTCCTTTTCCCTTCTACTCTTGGCTTTGGGCACCTGTTCCTTCTTAATTTGACCAAACCTACTGAAACTAAACATCATAGATGGTCTCTCTAAAGATGTTCACTTTACTTTCCATTTTGCCTTTGAGGGGGTTCTGCAGGATGAGTGCCAAGTTGCTGTCCACTTTCTCCAAACCTCTGAGTCTTTTGCCTTTGGCCACATGATCTTCTTTTTCCTGTCAGGGTCTTTCTCCTTCCTTCCATCCTTGGTGTTTGGAGTCCTCTCTGTGGTTTGGGACTTCACCAGGGAGCTGGTGGGCTCTGGTGGAATATGACCATCCACAACAGTGGGCTCGATAGCTCTGTGGTGCTCAACCTGGCTCTGTGCCCTTCTCGTCTTATCTGCCTGGGCAGTGCAAGCATTATAAGTACCGGGCACTATCTAGACATGATGGACACATACCTTGAAATACTGAATTTGTCACTATCGCCCCATATCTTCCTGATTAACTTGGAGTGATCAAGATATGCAACTTCAGCTGTAGTAGTGGTCACAGTCGGTGCCGGGTCTCCTCCTGGAGGTAGAAGTAGTGCTATGCCCTGCCTCCTCCCCCGGCCATCTCTGATGAAGGTCCCTGGCCTTCTGTGTTCTGCCTCGCCACCCTGCACCATCTCACGGAGCCATGAGTTTGTGTTGATGCCCTGATACCTCTGCAAACTTAGGGCTGGGCAATTAATCAAGTTTCAATTTAATTTCCAATTTTTGCTTCCCACAATCATGAAAACAATTGAGATTAAATGATTGTTGTGCCGCATGCCGTGTTGCTCTTGTGTTGTAAATGCAGCGCACCCTTGCTTCTCAGTGGTGCGGTCCGCTGAGGGAGCCATGGTGCTTAATTTTGAAACATTTTGGTAACTTGGAGAAGATGACAGAAAGGCAGCCTTTGGTTGAGAAGAAAGTAAAATTCAGTTGTCATATGTTCTCAAATCAATGAATAATCGTGATTATGATTTGCCATAATCAAGCAGCTCTGCTGCTAACCCATTACAACAGTCTATAATTTTCCTTGTATTATTCTTTTTTTCCCCTTTATATTACTTTACCAATTATTCTATCAATCATCAGTTGCACATCAACATATGCTGCACGTCTGACTATCCTTGTTGGGAGAATCTCATTTAATTGCCCTTCTGAGGTTCCCCCCCCCCATTTTTTCTTAAAGGAACACGCCAACATTATGGGAAATGTGCTAGCCTAGCTTAGCACAAATGAATGGAAGCGGATACAGACCAGCGAGTTTAGCTTAAAACTCCAGTGGTTCTACTGAACACACGGAGAGGAAATTGGCATCTATCTTTCCCTGGCATTTCCCATAATGTTGGCATGTTCCTCTAAGGTTTTGTAGGAGTTTTCCCTCAAGTTCAGGGGGTGTTGTTCCCTTGTCATGTGGTTTTGTGAAGCCCGTTGAGACATGTGTTGTACAAATGGATTTAATTTGACTTGACATGGGGCTACCTCAACCCCCAACCCTCTCACAGAGCTGTAGAGCATGTGTATAGTTTCTGGCATCACAAAGCAGAACTGCAAGTCCTGCCCTTTTTTGTTTTGGCTGCCTGTGATGATATTTCCCTCTACTGCTCTTCTTTTATCTTGTAGCTTCTCATTATTCTAACTGATTTCTCCTCCTTCCTGTTTTCTCAGATGAGCAGCTGCTTTACCTGGACCCTCACTACTGCCAGCCAGTGGTGGATTTCACACAGGAAGACTCCTCTTTGGAGGTGAGACACGCACACCTGTGTCTGTCTGTCTATGTGTGTGTCGTGTCTGTCTCTCTCTGTGTGTATCTGTCTGAATGCTGGTCAGTCTCTCTTTTTTCAGTTTATAGCTATGTCACTAGGGGCGGCATGATACCACCTTTTCCGATACCGATACCACAGCCTTGAGTATCTGCCTATACCAGGGGTCAGCAACCTTTACTATCAAAAGAGCCACTTTTCCCCCCTCCCACAAAATAAAATGCTCAGGGAGCCGCACAACCTATTTACCCTTCAAATGAAGATAACGGTGTATAACGTTTTATATATCCCCAAGCATACCCCACATTTAGCATAAAACGCCTGACAATTGCATACCCAAAGTAATTTGCGATTTATTATACTTTATACTTATAGCACACAGTTTGTTGCATTAATGGAATTATAAAGCGACAACAAAATTTATTTGTACTTTTTATTGCTGTGTTTACCTGTTATAACAAAGGAAAACCTTAAACTCGTATGAAAAGGAGATAAAATACTGGCTGTGTAGACCTATTTTTAAATAAAACACAGAACAGGAGACAAAACACTAGTGTCTGTAGACCGACTTTGAAATAAAACCCTGAACTATTCAGGCATATTTGAGTCCTTCCCTTATTTGTGGAACATGTATAAAATTAAAAGTAGTCCACTTTGAAAAAATACTACCATGTGTAGACCTACTTTGAAATAAAACACAGAAAAGGAGAAAAAACACTGGCATCTGTAGACCTACTTTGAAATAAAACTCTGACCTATGCAGCTCTATTTGAGTCCTTCCCTTATTTGAGCCCCCCCCTTCCCCCATGCTGATATGATGCCTGAATTTCCCCAAGGGGATCAATAAAGGAATATCTTATTTGTGGAAAATAAATAAAAAGTTAAATTTTCATTGTTCGCAAATTTCGCACCACATATCAGGCATACAGGTAAGCCTGCATCGTTAGTCGTGAAAGCAAATTAATCTGTCCACGCTGAATTAAACCCTCTATTTTCCTCAGACTTTCCTTTTTTTGGATTTATCCATGGTTAGCTTACTGGGGGGTCAGAAACTCAAGATTAGCCACTTGCAGACGGCAGGGAGAGGCGCGGGGTGTGACGTACTGTATATTTTAGTTGATGAAATATTTTTGTTGACGAAATATTTTTTCATTTCAGTGTCACAGTATGACATCGATCTCCAAAATAAGAAGAGAAAAAAAATAAAAGTATTTTTTTCTTTCTTTTTGGGCCAGGGAGCCGCAGCTGATTGGCTAAAGAGCCGCAGGTTGCCGACCCCTGGCCTATACCAATACCCATCCAATAAGGTTTCCTCCTGCTCTTAAAAACACAAACCTGTGTTTAACCTAGCCATCTATAAAACATCATACTAAAACTGTGAAACAAATGTCCTACTCCCCTAAAGGAAGAAATACATGGCATACATGACTCAGTTATTTTGTTCAAATATTTTAGTTAATAAGTTGCAATGTAGACCATAACTTAAATAACAACCTGACATAAAAAAAACAATAGCATCCAGTAGGAAATGTACAGTGGAACACAGTATGATAAACATGGCATCTTAAGATTCACAACTCTAGGCTCTTCCACCAGCGTGTATATCGACTCCAGAGGTCAGTCGTGAAACTCGAGGTGGCAATGTTTTCCAAGCATTTAGAAATAAACTTGCACACTTGCTTGTACTTATTTGGGATAGCCGTGTCGGAGATACAATTCTGGTTTGGCAACATCAAAATGTTCAACTAAGCATCGGAAACCGACATTTTCAACAACAGAAAGGGGCTGGTCGCCCAGTACGATAAATTGTTATTTTCTCTCCTATCAGCTTTGCTTTGTTACCGTCTGCAGGGAGTTTCTCACACTTCTGAATGGTTTTTAGCTATGTTAGCTGTTAACTTTTCCTCTTGGCATTCGTTGCACATATGAACTCGGCATACTCCTTTCCATGATGAATCTGCAAGTGTTTAAGTTTCCAGTGTTGCTGCCACCCCATGAAATATTTGCGTTGCAGATATTACACTTTTTCTTCTTTGAGCTCAAGCATCGGACGGCCCGACGGCAGGCCGTCACATAGGGCTGTCGCGGTAACCGCATCACCGCAATCAAGTGTGTCAAGTGACCCGCGGATGCAGAACAGAGAACCGCGTCAACCGTGGACTAAACAAAAAAATGGGCGTCATCATTTTTAACTCATTCATTTAATGACGAGGCGTCCGTTTTCCAATAGCATGAGCTAACTTCACGTTTCCAACAGTTTACAACTCACAGACTCGAGCCCCCAATGTATACCTTTTCCTGTATTAATCTGAACCGTAAGAGTACAGGGGAGCATTCCAACACTCCCGGGCCGAAGTGCCAGTCATGTAACTTGCTCAATGTTATTTCACTAACGTTACATGCAAATTAAGTGCTGCCTCTCTCTACCGACCCCGCTACACTCTGACTAACCCCTACGCCCACTTCGTTAACGTTATTATAGCTATTATGATCTATAATGTCAACTGGATAACTGTAGCTTTGTTTGCAAACGTAAGTTAACGTTCGCTATCTATGACGTTAGCTATAGGCTAACGTTAGCTATCTGTGACGTTAGCTATAGGCTAGCTATCGATAACGTTAGTGTAGTCCCGAGTGTAGCGGGGACGGCGGAGAGGCAGCACTTACCCCCAATGATGAACAATGATGTTTAACTGTGGCTGCGTGTATATAAATCTGTGCCAGGTCCAGCATTACATTTTCCTGCTCTATCTCTTTATATTACTCATGGGTAGGGAATAGGGATGGGTACCGAATCCGGTACTTTTAAGGGTACCAACCGAATCACGTCGGTAGTACCAATTCACGTGAGATCCGCCGGTGCCACATTTCGTACTGGTAAAACAAATATATCCGATGACGTCAACTAGTGATGCACGATATATCGGCCGATATAGCCGTTTTTTTACACATCGGTATCGGTCCGATATCAAGATAGGGCCGATATAAAACATTTTTTTTTTATATAATTTTTTTATTTTTATTTTTTTACATGTTTTGGCCGTAAATAGTTTCAAAATATCAGTCAATTCTGAAAATAAGTTACAAAAGTAAAAGAAATATTGTTGTTGCACCACTATCGCTGCAATATTATATATATATATATATATATATATATATATATATATATATATATATTAACAAATTGTTCTAAATAAATAAGAACTAAAGCTAGATGCGTTTACATTTTGGGAGTTAAATTATGGAATAGCCTTAGTGACGGGTTGAAGTTGTGTACTTCTCAGGGGAGATTTAAAAAAGCCTTAAAGGATAAAATAATTCAGGAGTACAGTTTTGAGTAAAACATCAAACATTTGTTTTTTTCTTTCAAAAAATTATATCTTGCAGCATATTTTAGGTTTTTCTTTCTTATATTAAAATATATTTAGTTTTTAAGAATTTGTAAAGGATAGGCAAAATTAAGCATGTGCTTCAGCCTATTCCTTTTTTTCGGTCGTTGATTTTGGATTTTGTGTGAGCTTGCCTTGAATATGTACATTTGTGATTTTCTTTTCTTTTTTCTTTTCCTTTTGTAAGTCCACATGGGTGCGTTTGATTTGTCTGTAAACAAGACCGAAAAATAAACTTCATTCACAAATAATAATGATAATAAAGAATTAGAAGTTTGGATATATATATATATATTTTTATTTTTTTATTTTTTTACAACTGGGGTAGGTCGATTCTTAGAGACTAAAGTACCAAAAAAAAGGTACTATTGGGGACCGGTATCGATTCACAGGTACCAGTATCGGTTCAAATGTGAAAGGTACCCAACCCTATTCATAGGGCCACTGGATTCCGTTAAGACTATGTAGAAATGCAAGGCGGCTGGGTGGCGCAGCGGACATTGCGCTTGTCACCAGAAAAATTGAAAAAGAGGAGACAAAGTGGATAAAAAAAAAAGACTATGTAGAAATGCCACTCACACTGTCAGCCTGATCACTGCAGAATATAATCTGGCTCATCGGATCACATTGCGTGCAAAATACAACTCGAGAGAGTCCTGACCTGCCAGTTAACCTAGTATCACATGATATAACTCCCACTGGAATGACGAGTATAACCCTAACTTAAGTCGCTTTGCCTTCTAAATAATGTCTTTCTCTCTGGTCATATTGGACTTTCACTTTGGTGTATGGTTTTGACACTTGACTATGAGACTATTGCATTTTAAAGGTGCACTATGTAGTTTTGTGAGTCAGAGAAGTGAATAATATCTAAGGTATATTTTCATAACTGAATAAACAAACCGTCCTCAGAGGAAAAATGCATCCTTGGAACACTGTTTGAAGCTAGAAAGCTCCCTGAAAAGTTACTATTTAATTGCTGTCATTTACAAAGGCAGGGCCTGCAATCCTGTTAATAATTAAATTATTTTGTTTTAATTTATGGTAACATAACATAGAATCATTTTAAGAATTACAGACGGACAGACAGACAGTAAATGTCTTGCAAACAAATCCCTCTCCTCCAAAACGGCATAGTGCACCTTTAAATCATTTTAAGACATTCAGTCATTGATTAATATGTTGCTCATCTGACCTTCCTTGTGTCATCTCTGTCTTTTCTAGTCTTTTCACTGCAGCTCTCCCAGAAAGATGCCCTTCAACCGGATGGATCCCAGCTGCACCATCGGTTTCTATGCCAAGAACAAGAAGGACTTTGAGTCGCTTTGTTCTGCTGTCAGTGTGGTTAGTCTCATATATATATATATATATATATATATATATATATATATATATATATATATATATCCTATATCAATTACATGGAAATCCATTGCCAGGGCTCCAAATTGCGATCAAAATGGTTGCATATACAACCTTTTATTTTCTAACTGAGTTCATATTTGACTTTGTTGTATTGGCATGAGTGGCGGATGGAAGGGTTGATTGTTCATTAACACTTTGATTGCCAGCATGAGGTGGGCTATTTATCGCTTGAGTGCCAGCGCTTTAGTCAAATAGGGTGAGCACATTTGTGAACGCATAAACTATATCTTATATTATGTGTCTAATACGCCTGTCGCTTATCAATGACTTGCTTGCAGTCAACATGTACGAAACGGATTGTTTTTCATCTGTACATTTCCGTTTTGAATAAGAGTATAGTTTTGAAGATTTCAACAACAAAAAAAGATTCCGCAGGAATCGCCCTTTACTGGAATACACACAACACGTTGTCATTTTCCGGCTGATTTATGAATCGTTTAAAAAAAAAATAGATTAGCGATAGTATATGTGTACTTATGCACGCTAGAGAAGCGGGCTGAAAAATCGATTATCTATGACCTGGTCAGCGCTAACGTCATACACGCACACACACAGACTCGTTGTGAAATATGTGAAAAAAACATCTGATTACCCCAAAACTGGTAAAATAGATTCCTTACCTCAGATCAGATGTTCTGCAAAAAGATTATTCCAATTCCTGATCGCCATTCCAAATATCAATCAGGTTTATTGATCCAACATTAGACCTCGAAACAGATAATCCACGCTGCTTTCGGTTGCCCCAATGAATGCAATAGTCTCTCTCCGGTTACATGCCTGAGAAGTAAAATGTGGAATCCGGAGTTTTCTTTTCACATGCATTTTCATTGAGTCGGGTGCAATACCATCCGGGAGACGATAGAGGGCGGTATTTGCCCTTTTCGAGCTCATAGACAGTCCCAATGATAAGAAATAACTATTAAATAACGAGATTTCTCGTCATTGGCACTCAATGTGTTAAAATAAAGGTCTTGCAATTCATTGAAGGGTTTTCTCTCTGATTATTGCTTCAGGAGAGTGTGGTGCATGTTGTTCACGCATACTGACCGAACTTTGCGTGTTCCTGTTTGCGGACGACTCAGCCCTGCTGGTCTCTGACAGGAACAAGTTGCAGGTTGAAAAAGCCCTCGGCTCTGAACTTGGCAGAATCTGCACCTGGCTCGCTGATAACAAACTATCATTACACCTGGGTAAAACAGAGTCCATTCTCTTTGGATCAAATAACAAACTCAGCAAGACCAACGTCTTCTCTGTTACAGTGGGTGACAATATTGTCACATGGAAAGATGAAATTACTGTAAGATCCTGATCAAACTGGCCAGTATCACGTCTTCATCTGTTTTGGCTCTCCATCCAATTCCTCTGCGTTGTGTCATTTTAATGGTCCTGACGTCTCTCCGACACTGGCTGATAAGATCCTTATCTCCCCCGTTAGTGCAATCCATAAACCATACTAATTCTCCACCTCCGTAAGAATTCGACACCGTGAAATACCTTATGAGGAAAAGCGTTGTTTTATTGCTATAAACAGAACCTCATAATCAGATGTTATCAGATGTTATCAAATTGTATCGTCCTTGAAGAGTCTGTTCTAATGATCTTTCGGTGTGTTCGTCTATCGTCCTTTTGTTATTCAGTCAAATAGTGTTCAGGCCTGGTCTTTAGCCTAACCCTCCTCGCGTTAGCCGGAGCTAATGATGATGTGGCATTCTCCCCCCCCCCCCCCCCCCTCCTCTCTGTGATGAGAGGAGAGAGTGTCTTCTGTGTGATCTCAGTCCTACTCGCTCTTGGTCAGATTCTAGTCTGCCCTACACCCGGAAACACCGTTCGACTTATAGATCCTCGCCGTAGCAACGATAGCCCACCCCTTTCTGGTTGTCATGTGCCGTGTTGTCATGACAACTGCGTTAATAACCTTTACACGGGTGCTCCAGTAGCACACCATGTTACCGCGCTCGCGCGGGACTCCGTGCTGCGTCACGGATCTGGTTGACTCCGAGTTCGATTCCCGGACTCGCCGTCATTTGCCGAATGTCTCCCCTGCTCTCTCTCCCGTTTCACCCTACAACTGTCGGTCATGCTTGACCAGAAAAGCGATAAACGCTAAAAAATAAAGTTTAAAAAAAAAAAAAACCTTTACACACATTTCACGTTTCATTAAGATGAACCTCTCTCCCTCCTGCTCTGGGAGACACTCGCTCTTATCTCAGATGTTCCTACAAGGAATGTCAACAAACATTCTCTCGCTGGCAGTGTGCCTCACAACAATCACCCTGCTCTACTGAACCACCGTCTCCTGCTTCCACCGTCCGCATGCACTTCGACCTCTCTGACCCGGCACCGTTTTAGCTGTGGTCACTCCCCCCAATCTATACATCACATACATTGAAAAAGCACTCCAAATCCTTCATTACATACCTGGATTCCATCCTAGAGGCAAATCTTTCCTGTGACAAAAAGTCAACAAACGAACTACCGTAGATTCTTCTACCGGATCTCCTCTCTGGTAAACAAGAATACCCTGAAGACTCTTAACAGGAGGGGGCCGCTAAGTGGCGCAGTGGGCAAGGCGCTCCCCACTAATGCAGGAGATGCTGGGTTCGAGCCCAGCTCTCGGCATTGCTACCAGCTTGGCTGGTCGTTCATACTAACACAATTGGCAGTGTTAGGGGTGGGAAGCTGGTGGGTGGGGATCGGACGTTGTGGACAGCGACTCCTACAGGTCGGTTGGTGCGCCTGCACAGCAGAATCAGGAAGCAACAGGGGCGGCGTGTCCCTCCCACGCAGACCCTCGCCGCTGAGAGATCGCGCTGTGCAGGTGAAAAGATGCGACGGCTGCCTCCTCGTGTACCGGAGGGGACACGTGATGCAAGGCTTCGTCCATATTGCAGCCGGCCAGTGGGAGGCATGGCCTAACAGCGTTCGAGACAGGGGAGGGTAGAATTGGACAATACGAAATTGGGATGGGAGAAAAATTGAAAATGGGAGAAAAAGTAGATAAAAAAAAAAAAAAGGGTACTACGAATTGCACCTCATGGTAACAAAGCACCTCAAAGGCACTAAAAACAAGATTACAAATATCACAAAACAAACTGGTCAGACTTGACCTTACTCCTAAAACCCACCTCACCCGTGCCCATTTGAAAAATCTAGGATGGCTTAGAGTAGACGACAGAGTACAGCAACTTGCAATGGGCCTGGTCTACAAGATACACTACACCACTAAGGTACCCATGTACATGTCGAAATACTTCCCAAAGGTCAGTGAATTCCACGACCACAACATCAGAGGGAGTTCCACAAATCATGTTAAACCCAGATTCGGCTCAAACAAGGGACAAAACACATTTCGCAATTATGCCACATCAATGTGGAACGCCCTACCCACAACCGTAAAAAACATTTGAATCCCTACCCACCTTCAAAACCGCTCTCCGTCATGAGCGCCTGGATCCTGGACTTTCTAAGTGACAGGCCCCAGGCGGTCAGGGGGGGGGGGCATACCTCCTGCAAAATCACCCCGAGTATCGGGTCCCCCCAGGGCTGCGTCCTGAGCCCCCTGCTGTATTCACTGTACACACATGACTGTGTGGCCAGGTTCAGCTCCAACTCCATAGTGAAGTTTGCGGACGACACAGTGGTGGTGGGGCTGATCTCTAACAATGACGAGAAGGCCTATCGGGAGGAGGTTGATGTACTGGCATGCTGGTGCCGGGATAACAGTGTTTGACAACCTAGGATGGCTTAGAGTAGACGACTCTCTTTTCTGGACTCTTTTCGTATCACAAACAGTACTGTATTTGCAAATCTGGTATGTCATAAATGTATAGATGTAGCAGTACTGTCTATCTGTATGTCATGTATGTCATATATGTTATGATTAATTGAAAATGGGGGACCCTGATGTAAACGAGACGAAAGTCTTTCTCTGGTCTGCATCCCCTTAACAATTGTATGTATTGAACTGTACTGTACCCATTCTGCAATCTGTTAATAAAGTTTTCAATCAATCAATAAAACAGCCTACTCCTGAACATTGGTAAAACCAAAGAGCTGATCGTGGATTTTAGGAGAATACAGCAGGGGACACACTGTGGATAAACGGGGCTATCGTGGACAGGGTGAGCAGTTTCAAGTACCTGGGAGTCCACATCACAGAGGACACATGGTCAACACACATATTCTGTGGTGAAAAAGGCGAAACAGCTAAGGAAGTTCAGAGTATCGGGGAAGATACTCCACTCCTTCTATTCCGGGGCTGTAGAGAGCATTCTGACTGGAAACATCACTGCCTGATTTGGAAACAGCACGGCATAGGACAGGAAGGCACTCCAGAGAGTGGTGCGCTCAGCAGAGCGTACTACGGGTATTGCACTACCACCCCTGCAGGACTTATATAACAGGAGGTGCAAATCCATAGCCTGCAGAATAATGAAAGACCCCCACCCACCACCCCAACAGCCTGTTCAAGCTGCTGCGGTCAGGCAAGCTATGTAAACAAGACTAAAGTCTTTCTCTGGTCTGCATCCCTTTAACAATTTTGTGTATTGAGCCGTACTGTATTGTACCCATTCTGCAATCTGTTTAAAGTTTTCAATCAATCAAAAACTGTCCTGCTGGGGCAAAAGAAATCCACCACTGCAAATTCGACTTACCAGTTAATGTAATGGACCTCCTCTGCCTTTTCAACACCGTGATTTTTTTTGTTATGTTTTTGTTTTTTAAACAAGATGCATTGATATTGATGTATTGACATGAATTTATATTCCTTCATGTTGTCTTAAATCATTTCATGTGTTGTTTCTTCCCAGGCCCTGTCTTCATCCATGGAGAAGTACCCCATATTTACTTTCGTAGAGGGCCGGGGTCAGGACTATGCCCTAGAGGGACTCGGTAGCTCTCCTACAGACCCCACAGTCCACATCCTTTCCCTGGACCCGCTGAGCAGGAGTAACAACACAGGCAGCACTGATGAATTTGTCTTCCTGTGACAGACCCTGCACTGATGATGCAGTTCCAACTCCAACGCACAGTTGGCGGAAGAGAGACTGTATTGGAATTGTTTTTCTTTTTTTTCTTTTTTTTGCTTCCAAATGAAGGATTCTCTTCTCTCATTGATGCAGCTTCAAGGTGGATTGACGCATTTGCACTTAATCACTCACCCTGGTCCACTTGGAATAAAAGTGTGGCTATGGTCTAAACTAACAGGCATTACTTGGTAGTTAGAATATGGTTTCAAATATTCAAACTACGTGAGGTGCACTTGATTTATTGGCCAGACACAAATAAAAAAATAATCTCAAATATGGGCACTTGCAAGTTAAGACAAATCAAGCCCTCCTGCATTCTTTCTTTTTTTCTCCTTTTCTTTTTTTTTATTCCAAATGTACTGCTACTGTTTTGCCCAGGTCTGAACTGGATACACTGTGTGGTGTACTTGACAAGGAAATATTATTTAATGGACTCACTAGTCTCTGGGGTATTGTCTGTATATATTGCAGAACTCTCTTTTATGCTTTCTGATGGGAACGACTTGTATTACCGTATACACACTTATCTGCTGTACACTCCTGGGCTCCAGGTGGAGATGTAAATTGTTTTTACTTTCCAGTCAGTGAACTAATTTATCAGTTACATGTCTATGCATGTGTGTGTGTATGGGAGGATGGTGTGAGTCAGGTGCCGTATGTGTTTGTATGTCCGTTTATCACTTTATAAAATTTGGTGTACTACTTTTTTTTTTTTTTTTTTAAGTTTCTCATGCTTTCTCCTACTTCCACAGAAACTCTTCCAACAATGTCTTAAAATAGCTACAAATAAATGTTTGCATTGTAAACTGCCCCAAAATAATGTTCCCATTTGACCCCCCATCCCATTATGTCGGTAATGAGTTTGTCAGGGGTTTAACCCAGCAACCGTCTCGCTCGCTTAAGGCGCTCCCATAGTCCAGCAGACTGTACACAGAGCAGACTCCGCGGATGTCCGCGCGGACATCCGCGGAGTCTGCTCTGTGTACAGTCTGCTGGACTATGGGAGCGCCTTTACTCTCCCAGCTCTGGTGCTCACTGGTCCCCTGTAATAACGGACAACTCCAGGAATCTGCTGTTAAAATGCTCCTATTCTCCAATACGTTTCACCAGCTCCCAGATGGGCTTAAAATGATCTGTTTATGAGATTTGTTAGCACTGTCTCGGCCTGCTGACCTGTTGAATGGAGTTTTGAATTAGATTTGTTGTCTTTCCAGCTTCTATTGTAATGTTGTGCTTTTGTTTGTCCCTTTTTATAAAAAGAATATATATATTCCACTATTTTGTGAATGATACCTGGTTTTGGTTTCCTGATTAAAGTGCAAACACTGGAATCACAGCTTAGACCACCATCTAGAACCTTTGTGACTGTTCACACATCACAGCATGCTCAGGTGCACTGCAGTTGTAACACCACCTGGTCACCAATCACCATGTGAACCAGTAACGTGGAGTCATTTCTTATTTCTGGGTTAAACAATGTACCCATATATGTATACAGTAGAAGTAAGTCAGACATGCTGTCCTGTTCAGAATGGAGATAAATTAATTTGGCTTTTATGGTCTACTTCTCCAGAACTGTCAATGGCTTGTTGCCTACATAGACATAAAGTTCTACAATTTCCCAACGGGAAACAGTATTTCATCATCAAATTATGTACAGGGTGAAAGTGCAAACTTGTATAGAAGGGTTAATACAACTTCTAGTGACCTAACTAGTAATGGTCAGTTCATTATGTGAACTATTGTAACCTATATTGTATAGGCATCTGGTAGGCTACTACCTACGTACTACTGAAGATAACATTGTCTGACCAATAACTATAATGTCTCCCTTCCACCAGCCTTTCCAAAATACCAGTTATATTGAATGTGTAGCCTATACCTGCTGCAGGTCTACAGTAATGTTCCCAGCATGCATCTTAAAACCGTTTCATTTACATCCATTCAATTGTTGAAAGATGATTGAGAATACCTTCGGGTTATAGTAGTTTACATCTAAAACATTGTAGCAGCCTTTCAGAACCTATAATTGACTGGTAAACCTGATCACCTCTCCGCACGCATGCGCTTGGATCGGTAGCCGTGACTAGACATTCACGCGGTCCGGAGAACGGTGAAGGGGGCGCTCGAGCCGCGTCGCTGAGACAAATCAACGCTGCGAGGCAAATTACAAAGCGGGTGAGTGTACTAATTGCGACAACCGCTGCGTCTTTATTATATACCCCCAATTAAATATCAATACAGCAACGCAGATATTTACGAAGGAGTGCCTTGAATTGATGCTGGTAGATCAGTCGCACAAGCACAATCCGCCATTCCCCCTTTTTATATTCATCGAGACACCCTTTCATGTTGTGTATAAGGAATCGCTATGACATGGCTATACGTACATAATTAATTGCCTTGTCAAGTTCAGAATAGACCATGCAGCTGCAATTTCTTACGCAGCGGTTGCTGTGCGCATCGAGGAATTTGGTGCAGGAGACAGAAGATAAATCTGATAGGCGTTTGACAAAAGTAAACCCAATTTTATGCAAATATTGTACCTGCCCACTATTTAATTGAAATGCATATTGTATGGAGACAGATGGCATACTCCACTATTACTATTATTATCATCACTATGATAATGAAGGACTAGTGTCTCTAGACTCTAATAGACTCAATGTTTATTATGAAATGCCATTAATTTGAGTGCTCTATACAGATCATACTTATTTCTCTTTCTCTCACAGACTCACACACATAGAAGCCTCTCCCCCTTTTTAATCTCCCTCTCTCACTTCAGGTTGTTGCCTCCCATCCAACATCAGGGGATCCAGGGTGATGTCGACACCAGACCCTCCCATGGGAGGCACCCCTCGGCCTGGTCCTTCCCCCGGTCCGGGACCCTCTCCTGGGGCTATGCTTGGCCCCAGTCCTGGCCCTTCTCCAAGTTCCTCACACAGTATGATGGGTCCCAGCCCCGGACCTCCCTCCTCTGGACACTCCCAGCCAGGGCCTTCTGGGTACAGCCAGGACAGCATGCACCCCCTGCACAAAGTAAGGATGTGCACCACACTGTGGCACACACCCACCTACACCCCTATAGACCTCTCATTGGTAATTGATCATTCAAATGTAATCCGAAGGAGGAAATACAGTCAGACTTGGAGCCGTTGTTGCCAGACCCAGATCAAGAGATAATACCTGTTGCATGTCCACATACTGTATCCATTCCCTTCTTGCCCCAGTTTGAGAGGCTACACTCTGGTAGACGTTACAAGGTGCCTCTGGCAGCTAAGAACATCTCTAAGAAATCAATGTGCCATTCTCAATTGCCTCCTCAACTCCAGATGAACACTGATCGATCATGCATTTTTGGCACAATTATCAATTTAGGCCATCAGGACGGTCTGCCTCTGGTGTGCTTTCAATGTTTATTTAAAAAAAGAAAATTACGTCTTTGTGTTTTGAATGTTTACTGTGTGATTTAAGATAAGATATTCATTTATTGATCCCCTTGGGGAAATTCAGGACTTTATTCAGGAATTTATTGACATGTCTACCTATTTATTATCAGCCAAGTGAAGCGAATGACACTCTTTCACCTTGTGTGGACAATAAAGCTGTAATCTATTTGATTCTATATCTCATTTCACACGATTCATACAAATAACAGTGAATGAATGAAAACTTGCAGAATGGGTACAATACAGTACGGCTCAATACACACAATTGTTAAGGGGATGCAGACCAGAGAAAGACGTATGTCTTGTTTACATCAGGGTCCCCCATTTTCAATTCATCGTGAACAAATGGGAAACGTTGCATCCACCTGGTACCAATTGGTTGAGATACGAATGAGACCCATTGAGATACCAACTCATTAAACTGTAGTACCTGTGTATGACATGAATACTATTTTTTACTTTTCCCATAGCCCATGGAGGGTATGCATGAGAAGGGCATGAGTGAGGAGTCTCGATTTGGTCAGATGAAAGGTCTGTCCATGAGGCCCGGTGGGCACAGCGGCATGGGGCCCCCTCCCAGTCCACTGGACCAACACTCACAAGGTAGGCAGACTGCTTATGTACACACACACACACACACACACACACACACACACACACACACACACACACACACACACACACACACACACACACACACACACACACACACACACACACACACACACACACACAGTAATTACAATACTATTTCCAACATTGTGAAACCCAGTCACAGTATATAAATCTAACAGTACAGTATGTGGGCTGGTGACCTCTGTGCAGGTGTGGCAGGGCCCTCTACAATGTACTGTAGGACCGCAGGGCATCAAGTATTTCCATCAACCCCAGGCAAGGCAACCTAGGCAGTCACCACAGACATAGTGGTGCATTAGTTCTAAGTTGTGAAACAGAGTTATGTCTATACTGTATGTCTACTGTAGGTCTCAGAAATAATTGGTTGATAGGCCACTAACAAGGTGTGGGAATAATTCAGACATCCCAGCCCAACTGCGTGTAGCTTATTGACAGCGGAAGAGTGCAAGAATGTGACAATGTGACCATGTGACCGCGGCAGCGTGAGAGAGCGGCAGTGCGGAAATAGGCTGTCTATTGCCATTCTCTAAGACAAACTCTAACCTTAACCAGCTCCTTAACAGCGCCTAAACTTAACCCTTCTAACCTTAACCAACTCCGAAACAATGCCTAACCTTAACCTTAACCTTAACCATGCCTAACCTTAACCTTAACCATAGAAAGAATATTGCCATTCTCTAAGACAAACTCTAACCTTAACCAGCTCCTTAACAGCGCCTAAACTTAACCCTTCTAACCTTAACCAACTCCGAAACAATGCCTAACTTTTTTTTTTTTTTATCCGCTTTTTCTCCCATTTTTCTATATTTTTCTCCCATCCCAATTTCGTATCATCCAATTCAACCCTCCCCTGTCACAAACGCTGTTTCTTGCCTCCCACAAGCCGGCTGCAATGTGGACTAAGTCATACATAGCACAAGTCCCCTCCGGTACTTGAGGTAACAGCAGTCGCATCTTTTCACCTGCGCAGCTCGATCTCTCAGTGTCGAGGAGTAACGCGTGGGAGGCTCACGCTGCCCCCGACACTTCCTGATTCTACTGCGCAGGCGCACCAACCGACTTGTAGGAGTCGCTTGTTCACAACGCCCGATCCCCACCCTTCAGTTTCCCTCCCCGTAATACGGCCAATGTGTATTACTGCGGACGACCAGCTAAACTGAAAACAATGTGGAGAGCTGGATTCGAACACGCGAATCCTAGCGTCTCCACACTGGTGGCGAGTGCCTTGCCCACTACACCACCTAGCCGCCCCTAACAATGCCTAACCTTAACCTTAACCTTAACCATGCCTAACCTTAACCGGCGAAAGAATACACGTAAAAAAAAAAAAAAAAAATAAGGGATTCGAACTTGTAACCAACGGACCGCAGGACCGCAGCGCTGCCAGGTGAGCTTCGAATGAAAATCATCGGCGATTACGCCTACATAATGCCGCAAGCCGCGGGGCGTGTCGCAGCCAATCAGGGAAAACGCGGAAGCACTCGGGCGCACTCTTCCGCTGTCAATAAGCAATAAGCAGCCCAACTAGTCTTTGGTTGAAATCCCCAGATGATGAATTGCTTGTCGGCTGAGTGACACACTGTTGTGACTACAACCTCAGGACAGGTAATGATGGATGTACACCTAACGCATCCTGCTTCTCTCTATCTCTTTTGCTCTCTCTCGCTCGCTCTCCTACTAGGCTACCACTCCCCACTAGGTGGCTCTGATCAATCCAGCCCCGTTCCCTCAAATGGTCCTCCCTCCGGTTCCCTCATGCCTTCTTCCTCCTCCTCCTCCTCTTCTTCCTCTGGTGGCCCTGGCGCAGGCTCTACATCCTTAGAAGGTCCCAGTGCAGACCCACAGACCCTGGGTCCAAACAACCGGCCTGGCCCTCCAGGTAGCGCTGGGCCTGGCCCCAGCCCTGCCCCCAGCCTCGGACCCAACCTTACTTCTAACCTTGGATCCACTGGCCCCGGCCTTGGCGCTAGTGGGCCTGGTGGCCCTGGAGGCCACGGGGGTCCTACTCCCTTCAACCAGAACCAGCTCCACCAGCTCAGGGCCCAGATCATGGCCTATAAGATGCTGGCCCGTGGGCAGCCACTGCCAGACCACCTCCAGATGGCTGTACAGGGGAAGAGGCCCATGCCTGGGATGCAGCAGCAGCAACAACCCATGCCCAGTCTGGCTCCTGGTGCTGCACCTGGAGGGGGGGGACCAGGAGGACCAGTCCCCGTACCTGGGCCCCTGGCTTCAGGGTACAGCAGAGGTCACGGTGAGAGGGGAATAGGGGTGACATGATATGCAGCATCATTATGCAGCTTCCGTGTGAATGAATGAATGAATGAATGAATGAATGAATGAATGAATGAATGAATGAATGAATGAATGAATGAATGAATGAAAACTTTATTTAACAGATTGCAGAATGGGTACAATACAGTACGGCTCAATACATACAATTGTTAAGGGGATGCAGACCTGAGAAAGACGTTTGTCTTGTTTCCATCAGGGTCCCCCATTTTCAATTCATATAGACATTTATGACATACACAACATACATGACATTTATGGCATAGGGACATATAGGTATTTAGTACTGATACATTTGTGACATAAGCGGTATTCAAATATACAGTACTTGTTACAAAGGATCAGATTAAACCGAATATATATATTTATTGATTGATATATATTGCATAATATTTGTATATCGTTTGATATCCCTTGTATATTCCTTGTACATATACACGGAATATCCCTTTAGCTTAGTACAGACCATAATATTTCATTCTCCTATTGGACAGCGGTCCACAGGCGCCAAGGCCATGCCTCCAAAGTCAGGTTCAAAGTCACCGCCGGGGACATGCCTGGACATGAATGGTATTGCGCAAGGATATGAGACAGGAATAAAGCTGGTACTAGTTTATTCATCTAAGCGTATAAATACGGCGCAGGTGAATACAGAAGTATGTTACCCAATAAGTTGAAGCCTCACCCACGATACTACGTGCGGTGAAGTATGGCCTGTTTGGCCCCAAATAGAGCATTGAGACCGCGTGCGAATTAATAACTGAAGTGTCAGAGTTTGGCGCTATACCGTCGAGTGCGACATATTCTATTAAGTCAGTAATAGTCTAATTGTGTATAGTGTATCGTGCGGCTAAAGTTATACAGTGACCAGCATCGCCAACGTTTTCCTTGTATCAGCTAGAGTGCTTATCCAGGCTGGGCTGCTTTCATGGCGCTTTCACCCGAGGAGCCCTAGACGAGGACCGTGTGGACATGTACACTGGATTATCTACCCGACGACTGCATAGCCCTTTACGGCTGGATTATATTTGCTTTTGGTCCTGTGATTAATGGAGCGGAGAATCGCCGACGCCCACACGTGTGTGGGATTTACCCTGTGAGGAGCCACGTCGAGTCTGCCCCTCAGAAGCCTGAGGCAGGCTAGCTTTCTTCCCTGTGGAGCTACAGGCTACGGAGAACAGCTGTATTCGTCTGTGGATCAAGATCTTATTGCACCGTCTCCCGTACTCGGAGTCTCCTTATCATCGTTGACCCAGACTCTATTACCGACAGATCCTCTACCCTTGCTGGCTTACAACCGGGGGGACCCTTCCAGTATCTCCCGCTATATTACTAGTGTACCATAGATATAATTCCCTAAGACAGGGCTGTACGTTAACTTTTTTTGCACATAGCACTGGTGCTACAGAGGTTGATAGTTTTGTAGCACAGGCCAAAATCTTGTAGCACAAGTATAAAACGTGTTATATTTGTAACAGTCACAAATGTGCCTATTGTATTTGTGTTATTTAGTTGCAGTGCCATGTTTGGCTGTCATTTAGTATATCGCCATGTGTTATTATTACTATAATAGTAATACTCTCATATGCTATTTTCAATTAATATCATAAACAACATAAGGAATATTAGCATAATTTTGAGTGGACTGAAGGAATGAGTCAGCGTTAATAGTTTTAAATGCAAATAATTTATTGAAACATAGAAGTGGGGTCGGTTGGGACACACACACACAATGGGGGACCCTGATGTAAACAAGACAAACGTCTTTCTCTGGTCTGCATCCCCTTAACAATTGTGTGTATTGAGCCGTACTGTACTGTACCCATTCTGCAATCTGTTAAATAAAGTTTACATTCATTCATTCACACACACTGTTTCAACTCACCACCCCTGCATCATATTGTAGTCTAGTCTTCAAACTTCCACTCCTCTCGAAATTTTTTATATTTGAATATCAACATTATCTGTCCATCCTCAGTTTACTATAATATACTCCTGTCCTGAGTCCTGACTAGTGACTTCATCGTCTTTCCAAACGCACGCACGCACACACACACACAGGGAAGGGGAGAGAGTGCCCCCCATTTCCCTTTCCACACTGTGTCTGCTGGCTCTGCCTGATCAGGATTAGCTTGTTAGCTTGCTAACGTTGTAGTGATTGTAATGGTACATAAACGTTAATCTCGGGCGATGTGCGCATAAAGGAATGGCGACGGTGCAAAGCATGTAGATGCATTTGACCCGTTGCGAGAAGAAAAAAAACACACCGGACTTATTTCGGGACGTGTAGGCGCACTGCTGTGTGCGCACCAACACGCTGCTCTGCTTGCAAGCACGGATAGGGCGAATATGACTCGTCGAGTTGTCACAGAGTTTTTTCAAAATAATATAGTATCATATGCACCTGAATGTTGCTAGCTGTCGATCCTAGTTATTATAGCTGGAGCTGCGCGTGGGCAGAAATGAGACCCGCTACAGGATTTTCAAAATAAGAGTATCTATATGAACCGAATCCCTATCGCACCAGTGCTAGTGAAGTAAATCCATCCATCGCACAGACAGCTGTTGCTGTAGCACGTGCGAGATATATGTCGCACTGTACACCCCTGCCCTAAGATTCAGGTTGTATAATTACCTCCTGCGTAACCAGAGAATGGACATTCGTTATTGATTTGCCTACGCACATTCCTTTGCCTTATAAGCGCATTCAAAGTCAAATAGAGAAGTATATTATGTACCTTTTGCTGCAATAAATACTTAATTACAACTTTGTGTGGAACCGATTTCATTGTGGGAAGTGTTCATCATTATATATATCATGTACTGTATGGCCAGTAATTAAAGTGCATAAGACGGTAGTGGTTTAATGATACCATACTTATCAATACAGTCAGGGAATTGTACCCCTCAGTTAAAATTGGTCCTTCGAGCCGGAGGGTAACTAGCGTAATATTAATATAGTGGTATTAATATTGACATGGCCAATGATGAACACTCCACAAAACGGTTCTCCTAAAATAGATCGCCCGCAGCGTAGACGGCAGACACCTCAGTACTTAGAGGATTACGTTGCCAATATACTACCTAGCTTTCTACAGACGGTAAACGCGGAAAAAGTAGATAGTAAAATTATGTCCGACCCTATCGACCAGGCTACCCCGCCTATAGAGGCCCTAGTGGGTTCTAACGTAACTGACCAAGCTCACGGAGGGGACCAGGAGGGACCTGACATGACTTTACCCCCCGCCAAGACCGAAGAAGTAGTCCCCGGAGAGCTCCAGGATAAAGACAGCCCTCCAGGGATGGAACTCGACCCACGACCAGAAGAGGCGAGCACCCCGGAGATAGATCTCCTCGACTCGCCACAGGAGAACGGATCTCCAACGAGTACTACCAGGAGCGGATCACCTCAACCAGCGTCTTCCCCCAGCGAGGCGGACAAGATGCTGGCACAGGCCTTCCTCGCCAGCCTGGCAGCCTCAACAGAGCGCGATCGACTCCAAGCACAGACGCTTAGTGAGCGCGAACATTCTTCCATGGAAAGAGAACGCCTTCAAGCGCAGCAACGGAGCGACGAAGATCGTACACGTCTAGAGATTAGACGCCTTCAGACGGAAGAGAATATGGGAAGGGACCGGGCCGAAGCCCAGCGCGCCGCCGCCGAAGCCCAGCGCGCCTCTGCCGGTGCCCAAAGAGAAGCAGAGCGCGACCTCGCTCTCACCAAGCGCGAAGCCGAGCGCGACCGATTACAAGCGCAGATAATGGAGCAGCTGATCACCAGGGCAACACCCCCTCCCTCCGCACGGGGCTCCAGGGCCTCGTCAAGACAAGGATCAAGCGACCCTGAGCCCGACCACCAGAGAGAGCCTATACCCCCCTCCGAACCCCTTCCCCGTCCGGTCCAAGTGAGACCCAGCTACAAGGAAGAAACGGTCTACACCGCGGAGAGGCTAAATAGACGACTACAGGATCTAGATGACCTGCCAGAGGAAGAAGAAGAGGGAGAGGAGGAGAGTCAAGCCCAACAGCAGCACAGTACTCCACAGGACCAGGAGGTCCAGTACAGCCCAGGCTTTACCCTAGAGTTGTTCCGATACCGATACCAGTATCGGAAATGCCGCCGATACTGCCTAAAATGCTGGTATCGGTATCGGCGAGTACACGTAAATTCTAGCCTCCGATCCCATGATGTAATTTATCTCCTGCCGAGTCCTGCGGAGAGTGAGGATTATAAAATGAACATGTTTTAAAGTGTGATGCTGTGTCATTTTAACAGCAGATACACTTTCTTAAATTCCATTGTCCCCGACAGTGCGGTGTGACGGGGAGCTCGGACGGGATGTGTTTTGCTGGTGTTATGATAGCATTAGCTGGAAAGATAGCTAGTTGGAACAACATCCGCTTTAACGTTACATCAAATCAGATGATCGCCTGTCCTTTCTCCAGGACCTAACACTGTCCGTGACCGTCTATCAACAATAATGCACCCACGGTGAATTGTATTTAAGTTAAGTAGCTACTGACTAGCGTTAGCTGACTATTACTAACGTTATCAAATGTCAATGCGGGAAGACGAGCTAGGTCAGTTAGCTTAGCTTGATAACGTTACCGTGTCTAAAGTTGGTGCTATTTATAATCCAGCAATAATGGCTGCAGACCTGCAAGCAAAGTACAGCAAGTGCCAAAGGATAAGAGTCTGAGGCGGAGTTTCAAAAGAGAATGTTGAATATTTATTTTGCATCAAAAATCACAACATGAACATTCTATCTGCCACTAGCTTACAGACTGAATAGGGTATATCTGCAGAGCCACGGAGTAGCGAGTGCAACACCGTTTAATGTCCGTGTGGATCATTGGAGTAGGGTATATCTGCAGTGCTGCAGCCCATACTCATTGATTAATGATACTAATACAAATCTATACAATCACCTGTTGTTGAATAAATACCATTACTTTCCAGTTATTACTAAAAACAGTATAACAGTATCTGTAAAAAAAAAAAAAAAAAAAAAAACGTATTTATATAATTTTTTATTTTTTTTGTATGCACTGGTATCGGATAAATATCGGTATCGGCCGATACCCAAAGCTTAGGTATCGGAATCGGATCGGAAAGGGAAAAATGGTATCGGAACATCTCTACTTTACCCCCGCGGCTCTGCGCTACAGACCCCCGACTCAATTCACGGGTGAGCTTGACGCACGACCAGCCCTGAGGAACAGCACCTGGGTACGCGGGCCATGGTATCCAGCAGGTACCAGCCCACCAAGAGGCGTAAGAGGAGACTCGCCTAGGAGGCCTCTCTTCCAACGCTCACCGATGTGCCAGCCATCCATGGCATCATACATTGGCACACCGACGTTCCCGGACTTCACACACGAGAACAGAGCACAGTACACAGAGCTACGAATGTGCTTAGAGACAATTATGTCCGATGTAGCTGATGAACCGTACAAATATGCTATCCTACTGAAGCACCTCAAGGTGCCCCGAGCGCACAATATAGCGCTGGCCTATGCCACCTCTACTACCCCATACACCGCGGCTCTAGCAGCACTCGACCAAAGATATGGACGCATATGGGACTACGTAATACAAGAGATAAGGCATATTGACCGCCTACCCCCAGCCACAGACAATCGCTCACTAGATGACCTGTCTATCAAGGTACAATCCCTGGTAGGGATGCTGGGGGCGCAAAGAGAAAAGGGTATGCACGAACTGTACGCAAACTCTAATGTCGAGAGGATTTTAGAGAAGCTTCCGCCCGCCCGACAAGAGCGCTTCAGGCGGCAAAGAGACCACCGTGATCCTAACGGTCCCGAGCCATCCCTCCTAGACCTAGCCGACTTCCTGGCGAGAGAAGTCAACAGCCTATGGTTGGATACGTTCATGCGGAGCACACCAAGCTCCAGAGAGGGACCTAGGAGAGCAAACGATGGCCGCAGATTGGTGACCGTCATGCACCAATCAGAATCAGTACCGAGCAGCAAGAACCACAGTACCCCCTCGATGAAAGAGAAGTGGAAGATGGTGTGCCCGTACTGCGAATATGAACACTGGCTGTCACAATGTGACACGTTCAAGAAGATGACCACCGACGAGGTGAGTCAATGGATAAAGGCCAACCGACGCTGTTACCGATGTGCGCGCAGTCACATGGCAGCCGATTGCCGCTTAAAGAAGAGGTGTAGTCGGTGTGACGGAGCCCACTTAGACGTCCTACACGACAGTAACAGAAGAAAGCCTGCACCCTCAAGCAGCACAAAGGCAAGTGTTATGTACATTGACCCCGCCAGCAGCGGGGGCGCCCGGGTGCTCTTAAAGGTGGTCCGCGTAACATTGAGTTACCAAGACAAGGTCATGGACACTTACGCCGTCCTTGACGACGGGTCAGAGAAGACCCTTCTCCTCGCGTCCACTGCGGCCCAGCTGGGGCTGCGGGGGAGCGAAAACCAGATGACGATTCGGACAATAAGAAGAGATCTAAAGACGATAAAGGGCGAGAATGTCTCCTTCACTATCGCAGCAAGCGGGCAGCCAGAGATACGGTATAGGATTACTAACGCTTTCACCAGCCAAGAAATAGGCCTGTCGCAGTACACCTACCCCATCGCCAAGCTGATGGATAAATATGTGCACCTGCGTCAACTACCTATACCGCTCATAGACGGTGCCACCCCGACCCTGCTGATAGGCTCCGACCATGCAGACCTCATCGTCCCGATGGACCGGGTCCACACAGGGCCCAGAGGCTGTCCTGCAGCAGTCGAGACCCGCCTAGGATGGACACTACAAGGCCCCCTCGCTAGGTCCCTTAACCGAACAGCAGCCACTAGCTGCCTCCACTCCAGAGTGACAGAAGAAGACACCACCCTCCTACAGCATGTCGAGAGGCTATGGACACTAGAGACAATGCCCTTTAAGAACGAAAAGAAAGACATTCGTTCCAAGGAAGACATTTACGCTATAGCCCTCCTCGAGCAGGGGACAAAGAGAGTCAAAGTCAACGGAGTGATGAGATACGCAACTCCACTCCTGAGGCGAGAGGGTATGCCTACCTTCCACGCCCCAAAAGAAGCGACGGAGCGGTATCTATTGAACACAGAGCGGCGCCTAGCCAGAGACCCCGCTCAAGAGACTGTGTACCGCGCTGAGATTAACAAGCTAAAATATAAAGAAAATTGACATTAAAGAGGCCGATCAGACGACGAATCATGGTACGTGCCGCACCACAAAGTCCACCACAACGGCAAGGATCATATTGTGTTCAACTGCAGCTACCAGATCGGATCACAAAATCTGAATAAAGAGCTCTTGCCCGGCCCAACACTAGGCCCCTCTCTACTAGGCGTGTTACTACGTTTCCGCCAAGACAAGGTGGCCATCAGCGGCGACATCAAAGGGATGTTCCTGCAGGTGAGACTAGTGGAGGAGGACAAGCCCCTGCTGCGGTTCCTATGGAGAGAGAGGATCGGGGACGAGCAACCAGCCATCTATCAATGGGAAGTCCTCCCTTTCGGAACCACATGCAGCCCATGCTGTGCTACGTTTGCACTGCAAAAACACGTCGCAGAGGACCCAGCAGCCGATGAAGAGGTCCGACAAAGTGTAGGAAATAGTTTCTACGTGGACAACTGTCTGCAAAGCGTCTCGACGCCAGAAGAAGCCGAGGCCCTTCTACTCAAGCTCCGCGCCTCCCTGATCAAAGGCGGCTTTGATCTCAGGCAGTGGGCCAGCAGCGACCCGCAAGTATTGCGCAGCCTCTCCCCCGAGGACAAGGCAGCAAGCAGCGAGACCTGGATGGCGACCATCCCAGGAGAAGCCCAAGAAATGACATTAGGACTAGTCTGGCGCTTCAAAACAGACTCGCTCCATTATAAACACACACCCCTGACCAAGGAGCAGGGAAGGTCGACTGCACTACCGACCACCAGACGGAGTGTATACAGAACACTCGCCAGACAATATGACCCGTTGGGATGTATTCTACCTTACACCACCAGGGCAAAGATGATTGTAAGAGCGTTATGGGACAAGGACCAGGGCTGGGACGACCCCATACCCGAGCACCTTGCATCCACATGGAGAGAGTGGGAGACAGAACTCAGCTCACTCCCAGGTGTCAACATACGCTGCAGCTACTTCCCACCCACAGTGAGGCCGGAGACGTGCCAGATGGACCTGCACGTCTTCAGCGACGCCTCCGAAGTAGCCTACGGTTCGGTGGCCTACTTGCGTGCCCGAGAGGAGGGAGGAGAAATACATACTGCCTTCATCCTGGCTCGCTCAAGAATAGCCCCACGCAAGCAACAATCTATCCCGCGTCTAGAGCTCTGCGCAGCCCTAGCAGGAGCGCAACTCGCTACGTTGATCCAACGTGAACTCACCATCCCGGTGCAAAGAACAATCTTGTGGTCAGACTCCACGACAGTACTCACATGGATCCGGTCTGATTCGTGCAGATACAAGGTCTTCGTGGGAGTCAGAGTCACAGAGATTCAAGATTTAACAGAAGTAGCAAGCTGGAGGTATGTGGACACAAAACACAATCCAGCTGACGTCATCACCCGGGGAATGTCCCTGGATGACCTCACCCGTCACAACCTATACAGTGACGGGCCAGAGTTCCTCAAGCTCCCGGAAGAAGAGTGGCCTACACCCACCCCACGGGCAGCGAGTAAAGAGGAGGCCGAGAACAAGAAATCTATGTTCTGTGGATTGACCACACGTCTCCACAGACCCCGACATAGACGATTGCCTCACCCTAGAGAGTGCGCAGCTAAAGACATTCCTGTGGCACCACCCAGAGGTTCAGCTCACTACTGACATTACTGCAGCTGACTACGAAGAAGCAGAACTTCTTCTCCTACAACGAGCCCAGAGAGACTCGTTTCTCGATGAGCTAGACTATCTACAGGGAGCCAAGCCCGTCCCATCAGACAGCAGATTGCTCCACCTAGCCCCAGAGAGCGACGCCCATGGTCTCATCAGAGTGGGTGGTCGTCTGCGGAGAGCTCCAGACTTACCGGATGACGTCAAGTACCCGATAGTCTTAAACAGCCGACACAAGGTCACAGAGCTGATCATAAAGAAATACGACGAGGATGTGCATCACGCCGGGGCAGAGAGAGTCTTCGCGGAGATCAGACGTCGTTATTGGATACTGCAAGGGAGAGAAGCAGTGCGGCGCTTCCAGCGAACCTGTCTAGACTGTCGTAAATGGCGAGCGCAGCCCAGTATACCCCGGATGGCTGACCTACCTCCCTGTCGCCTCCGACTCGGCGACAAGCCTTTTCACTCCACCGGTATGGACTGTTTCGGCCCGCTGTATGTAAAGAAAGGAAGAGGAACCGAGAAGCGGTGGGGTATTGTATTCAAATGCATGACCACCCGAGCGATGCATATAGAACTCCTTCCAACCATGAGCACAGACTCATTCCTTATGGCCTTCCGAAGATTCACATCGCGGAAAGGCAAACCGTCTATATTAATGTCTGATCACGGGACAAACTTCAAAGGCGGAGAAAGAGAGCTGAGAGAGAGCTTCCAAGCTATGGGCCCAGAACTTAAGACCCACCTCGCTCCATCCCAGATTGACTTCCAGTTTAATCCCCCGAATGCACCTCACTTCGGTGGAACTTGGGAACGAGAAGTACGTTCAATAAAGACAGCCCTGTACGCCGTGCTTGGGGCCCAGACCGTGGCGGAAGAAGTCCTAATGACAGTCCTCACGGAGATCGAGGGAGTATTGAACTCAAAGCCCCTCGGTTACGTCTCAAGTGATGTAGCAGATGTCGACCCAGTCACCCCCAACACACTCTTGATGGGGCGGCTGGACCCCGCGCTACCACAGACAATGTACAGGCCTGAAGAAGCGAACGGCCGAAGAATGTGGAGGTACAGTCAAGTATTGGCTGACAAGTTTTGGAACAGCTTCCTACTCCACTATCTACCGTCTCTACAGACCCGCCAGAAATGGGTGAAAGAGAGAGACAATTTGACAGAAGGAACAGTCGTCATGATTATCGACCAGTCACTACCCCGAGCTATGTGGCCGGCTGGCCGCGTAAGCAAAGTGATCACCGGTGCCGACGGAAAGGTCCGAGCAGCCGAAGTGCTCGTCCAAGGGCGGATCTACACCCGACCCGTGGCGAGGCTAATAGAGTTGCCAAGGCTCCCCGAGACTATTGATGACGACCATGACCCCATGACTTTGTGAACTGCCCTACCCCCTCACAACAGACATTGAGTAGTGGCAGGCATGCGTTGTTCATGGGACGGGGTAGCACGGTGTGCAAGCTCACTCGCTATTTGCATATCAATAGCGCCGGTCGTCAGGTGTGTTAAATACGTTCTCAGACACATTCACACCTAACTTGTTGTGAAGACGTGTTACATTCCATTCGTAGACGCAATTAGGCACCGTCTTTACTCTGTGCCCAAGCGAGGGGACATTAAATGCGCATTCGCGGGAGCGCGCGCACGCGCCGGGAGCGCGCGTGCACGTGGTGCGTGTCACCCCAGATGATTTCAATAACGCACCACTGAGTAGTGGACAGTGCGGTTAATCTGTCTCTGTTTAGCTAATTAGGTGGGACTAATTAGGAGGCGGCTGTTACAAAGGATCAGATTAAACCGAATATATATATTTATTGATTGATATATATTGCATAATATTTGTATATCGTTTGATATCCCTTGTATATTCCTTGTACATATACACGGAATATCCCTTTAGCCTAGTACAGACCATAATATTTCATTCTCCTATTGGACAGCGGTCCACAGGCGCCAAGGCCATGCCTCCAAAGTCAGGTTCAAAGTCACCGCCGGGGACATGCCTGGACATGAATGGTATTGCGCAAGGATATGAGACAGGAATAAAGCTGGTACTAGTTTATTCATCTAAGCGTATAAATACGGCGCAGGTGAATACAGAAGTATGTTACCCAATAAGTTGAAGCCTCACCCACGATACTACGTGTGGTGAAGTATGGCCTGTTTGGCCCCAAATAGAGCATTGAGACCGCGTGCGAATTAATAACTGAAGTGTCAGAGTTTGGCGCTATACCGTCGAGTGCGACATATTCTATTAAGTCAGTAATAGTCTAATTGTGTATAGTGTATCGTGCGGCTAAAGTTATACAGTGACCAGCATCGCCAACGTTTTCCTCGTATCAGCTAGAGTGCTTATCCAGGCTGGGCTGCTTTCATGGCGCTTTCACCCGAGGAGCCCTAGACGAGGACCGTGTGGACATGTACACTGGATTATCTACCCGACGACTGCATAGCCCTTTACGGCTGGATTATATTTGCTTTTGGTCCTGTGATTAATGGAGCGGAGAATCGCCGACGCCCACACGTGTGTGGGATTTACCCTGTGAGGAGCCACGTCGAGTCTGCCCCTCAGAAGCCTGAGGCAGGCTAGCTTTCTTCCCTGTGGAGCTACAGGCTACGGAGAACAGCTGTATTCGTCTGTGGATCAAGATCTTATTGCACCGTCTCCCGTACTCGGAGTCTCCTTATCATCGTTGACCCAGACTCTATTACCGACAGATCCTCTACCCTTGCTGGCTTACAACCGGGGGGACCCTTCAAGTATCTCCCGCTATATTACTAGTGTACCATAGATATAATTCCCTAAGATTCAGGTTGTATAATTACCTCCTGCGTAACCAGAGAATGGACATTCGTTATTGATTTGCCTACGCACATTCCTTTGCCTTATAAGCGCATTCAAAGTGAAATAGAGAAGTATATTATGTACCTTTTGCTGCAATAAATACTTAATTACAACTTTGTGTGGAACCGATTTCATTGTGGGAAGTGTTCATCATTATATATATATATCATGTACTGTATGGCCAGTAATTAAAGTGCATAAGACGGTAGTGGTTTAATGATACCATACTTATCAATACAGTCAGGGAATTGTACCCCTCAGTTACAGTACTGTTACCCCTAGATCCTGACAGAGTATATACATATGATGGGGAGCGGACTGTACATTAGGAGGGGGTGGGTGGGTGGGAGGGAAATATACATATGGCGGGGAGGGAATATATACATGCAGTGGGGAGGAGACTGTCTATTAGGAGGTGGTGGGGGTTTTGGGCATTTACGGTGGCCAGTTTCGAATTGCAGCCTCCCGTAGGTGCTCTTTAAGAGCGGTTTTGAATGTGGGCAGGGATTCACATTCCTTTACAGCTTTGGGTAGGGCGTTCCACATTGTTGTGGCATAATTGCGAAACGTGTTTAGTCCCTTGTTTGAGCCGAATCTGGGTTTAACATGATTTGTTGAGCTTCCTCTGGTGTAGTGGTTGTGGTATTCACTGACCTTTGGGAAGTATTTTGACATGTACATGGGCACCCCGGTCGTATAGTGTATCTTGTAGACCAGGCCCATTGCAAGTTGCTGTACTCTGTCGTCTACTCTAAGCCATCCTAGGTTGTCAAAGTGGGCAGGGGTGAGGTGGGTTCTGGGGTTCAGGTCAAGTAGTAGTCTGACCAGTTTGTTTTGTGATGTTTGTAATTTTGTTTTAAGCGCCTTTGAGGTGCTTTGGTACCATGAGGTGCAAGCATAGTCATAGTACCCTTGAATGAGTGCTCCTGCCAGAGTCTTCAGGGTATTCTTGTTTACCAGAGAGGAGATCCGGTACAAGAATCTAGTTCGTTGGTTGACTTTTTTTATTACATTGGATGCCATTTTGTCACAGGAAAGATTTGCCTCTAGGATGGAACCCAGGTAGGTAATTTCGTCTTTCCTTGTGACAATATTGTCACCCACTGTAACTGAGAAGCCGTCGGTCTTGCTGAGTTTGTTATTTGAACCGAAGAGAATGGACTCTGTTTTGCCCATGTGTAATGCTAGTTTGTTATCAGCGAGCCATATGCAGATTTTGCCTAGTTCCGTGCTGAGGGTTTTTTCAACCTGCAACTTGTTCTTGTCAGAGACCAGCAGGGCTGAGTCGTCCGCAAACAGGAACAAGTTGCAGTCACAGGCTGACGACATGTCATTTGCATAAATTAGGAAGAGTAGCGGTCCTAGTATGCTTCCTTGTGGAACACCACAGCTCACTGTGAGGGGGGGGGAT
This sequence comes from Notolepis coatsorum, assembly GCF_963971535.1. Taxonomy (NCBI): domain Eukaryota; kingdom Metazoa; phylum Chordata; class Actinopteri; order Aulopiformes; family Paralepididae; genus Notolepis; species Notolepis coatsorum. Next base: position 45,271,721 of record NC_140171.1, read on the forward strand.
AGAGTACCGTTTACCTCTACCATCTGTTCTCTCCCCTCCAGGTAGGATTGCATCCAGCTCACTGATAAGCTATCAAAACCAATCTTGATGATAGGGTTCTTGACAAAATCCTTAATGGGATATTTCACGTTAGTAGAACTTTTGTCAAGTCCTCTATATAAGGTCATCTACCTTAGTAGATTTAGTAGATACGATAGTGACCATTGCTGTCCCTGTTGTCCGCTGTCAACACCACCATTCTTCCCATGTGTCAGGCTCTTAATTCATTTCCATAAATTGGGGACCTAGTCTAAAACTACTGCTGTGCAGATTTCAATAAAACAGACAATTCTGAGTCAAAGGTACTGTGCGTGTTTGTTTTGGCATCTTATGTGTCTTTATTTATTAACCTTTGAAAAATAAAAAGCAGATCCGGTTAATTTGTTGTAACTTTAAGTAGTCTGTGTATCTTTGCCTTGGGTAGAATGGTTACAACCTGACCTTCAACATCCACATAAAACACCTCTGCAAGACCTCATTCTATCACCTAAAAAATATATCCAAACTCCGTCCCACTTTAACCCTGTCAGACGCAGAGAAGCTTGTCCATGCCTTTATCTCCTCAAGACTGGACTACTGTAACAGACTCTTCATCGGGATTCCTGGCAAGAGCATCCAAAAGCTGCAATACATCCAGAACAGCGCTGCCAGGATCCTGATGAGAGTCCGTAAACACGATCACATAACCCCCATCCTCCACTCACTACATTGGCTCCCCGTCTCATCCCGGATCAATTACAAAATCCTGATGCTCACCCATAACTGCATAAACGGACACTCGCTCCTCTACCTTCAGGAACTCATCACTCCACAATCCTCCACCCGTACCCTCAGATCTGCAGGTAGCCTGCTCCTTCGGGTCCCCAATACCCGGCTCTGCACCATGGGTGACCGAGCCTTCTGCTCGGCTGCACCACGCCTGTGGAACAGCCTCCCCATCCAACTGAGGGCACCACAGAGCCTGGACTCTTTTAAAGCAGGCCTGAAATCTGTTTCAAAAGGCCAATGAATGGAAGCGGACATGACTGGTTAGCCTTCAGGAGAGGTGTTAGTTGGACAATGCCTAGGCTAACCAGTCATGTCCGCTTCCATTCATTGTGCTAAGCTAGGCTAACATGCAGCCAGATAGCTTTCTACTGAACGCACAGAGAGGAAACTGGTATCTATCTTCTTGTCTGACTCTGAAGATGAAGAAGACGATAAGCTAATTTCCCCAAATGTTGACGTGTTCTTTTTAATAAGAGCCCATTCTAATGACTGTACTCATATATTTGTGTAGGTATGATGGGCCCCAACATGCCTCCTCCTGGCCCCTCAGGAGGTCCAACTGGGATGCAGGGACAGAACCCCAACGGACCTCCCAAGTCCTGGTCTGAAGGTACGTGATGCCCAATGACAAATTGCTGAGGGGACAAACCATTAAAGGAACACACCATCATTATGGGAAATGCGCTTACAATCTGCGTCCAGAGTAGGATAAGAAGATGGATACCAATTTCCTCTGTATCATATGTTCAGCAGAATGCGATCTACCACTAACCTAGCTTGAAAATTCCAGAGAGGTGTTTTTGGCCAACGGCTAGGCTAGCTTGCAGCCGGATAGCTTTCTACTAAACGCACAGAGAGGAAATTGGTATCTATCTTCCTGTCTGACTCTGGAGAAGATGGTAAGTGCATTTCCCAAAATGTTGGTGTGTTCCTTTAACCACACAAAATATTCTTCTTCTCTATAGCAGTCAATAGAGGCTGAAGTACTTGGATTTATAATAATAATAATAATAAATTTTATTTGGAGGCACCTTTCAAGACACACAAGGTCACCTTACAGGGCATAAAAACAGAACAAGACAGTCAAAGTAAAAAATTGTGATCTTGGCAAGTCAAAGTTAAAAAGAAAACAAACAGGAAGTATAAAACAGTGAAGTTAAAAACAAAACAAACAACAGGGAGTATAAAACAGTGACACACAGGGTACAGTTATAGTGAATATGCCAGTTTGAAAAGGTGGGGTTTTATTTGGGTTTTGAATGTTGATATGGAGTCAGACTGTCGGACACGTGGCGGCAGGGAGTTCCAGAGTCTGGGAGCTGAACAGCTGAAAGTTCGAACACCCATGGTGGTGCTGAGGTGTGAGGGTGCGGGAGGGGGTATAAATCTAATTCAAATCTAATTAATTTGTAAGGCCTGACAACACACGTTAATGTCCCCATGGGCCGGACACGTCTTCTTTAAACAAGTCGAGAAGAAACATCACAATAAATCAAGAACAAAACAAAAAACACCATGAAATCCAAAATAACATTTAAAATAAATAAATGCAACACTCCCAGACACCCCACGCGACGGTAAAGAAAAACGTACAGGGGAGGGGAGAAACCTTAGAAGGGCCGTTCAAGGGGGGATCTCACTTCTTAGATGTCGGTAATGAAACACAAATATCACCACGCGACGTCCACAATTTTGGTCATCACCACGAGACATCCACTCACAGGGAGACTGGGACAGGCGTCAGACAGTTTCTGTGTTTGTGATGGGCGGACATAGCAATAGATACATGTAGTAAGCATATATGTGAATAGAATCAGAGTATATAAGAGATTCTTTTTTTGTATCTACTTTTTCTCCTCCTTCTTCTGTGATTTTTCTCCCCATCCCAATTTACCTCTCGTGCCAATTCTCCCTCCCCTGTCCTGATCGTTGCTCGCATATGCCCCCCACTGGCCGGTTGTAGGGAGGATAGAAGCCTTGCATCACATGTCCCCTCCGATACATGTGGAGGCAGCCTGTCACATCTTTTCACCTGCCAGCGCGGACTCTCATTTGGCGAGGAGTAACGTGTAGGAGGCTCACACTGCCCCCGCCATTTTCCTGACTTTGCTGTGCAGGCGCCCCAACCGACCTGTAGGAGTCGCTGTTCACAACGACCAGACTACCACCCTTCGACTTCCCACCCGCTAAATCTGCCAATTGAGTTAGTATGACGGCCGGCCCAAGCCGGAGGCAACGCCGACAGCCGGATTCGAACCCGGTGTATCTGCGCAACGAGCGCAATGTCCGCTGCGCCACCCAGCCGCCCATATAAGAGAATTGTGAAATTAAGTAATGAATAGAACTAAGAACAACTGCAAGCGTATGTATACAGGGTGGGATACAAGACGATGGCTCAGGGCCATATGCCCCGGGGGGCAGGAGAAACCACTCAGAATAGGTCATGGCAGAGCAGGTATGGTTCGACACTGCAGGTCAGACAGGAGGCGTTATGAAGCTGATCCATGATCTCAGTGGTGCACATAATAACCAATGTGGTGGTAGAACAGTCACTGCAATCTTGGCCATCACCCCGAGACATCCACCACCTTGGCCAACACTACGAGACAACCACTCAGAGAGATAGGGAGATGGGGACAGGGGTTCCCATGTTTGTACTCTTGGAGGAGGTCAGTGATATAGATGGGGGTTAGATTATGGAGGGCTTTGAAGGTGAGTAGAAGGTTTTTGTAATCAATCTAGTAGTGCACAGGAAGCCAGTGTAATTGAATAAGAACGGGGGTGATGTGGTCGGATGAGTTGGTGCGGGTGATAATCCTGGCAGCAGAGTTCTGGATCATTTGGAGTCTGTTGAATTGCCCTCTGTGAATGATATGCAGACATTAGTTTGACAAACATTAACCCATGGCATCTGGTAAATCACCTACTGTGAATGATATACAGACATTAGTTTGATCAACATTAACCCATGGCATCTGGTAAATCACCTACTGTGAATGATATGCAGACATTAGTTTGATCAACATTAACCCATGGCATCTGGTAAATCACCTACTGTGAATGATATGCAGACATTAGTTTGATCAACAGTCATTAACCCATGGCATCTGGTAAATCACCTACTGTGAATGATATGCAGACATTAGTTTGACAAACATTAACCCATGGCATCTGGTAAATCACCTACTGTGAATGATATGCAGACATTAGTTTGATCAACATTAACCCATGGCATCTGGTAAATCACCTACTGTGAATGATATGCAGACATTAGTTTGATCAACATTAACCCATGGCATCTGGTAAATCACCTACTGTGAATGATATGCAGACATTAGTTTGATCAACAGTCATTAACCCATGGCATCTGGTAAATCACCTACTGTGAATGATATGCAGACATTAGTTTGATCAACATTAACCCATGGCATCTGGTAAATCACCTACTGTGAATGATATGCAGACATTAGTTTGATCAACATTAACCCATGGCATCTGGTAAATCACCTATTGTGAATGATATGCAGACATTAGTTTGATCAACATTAACCCATGGCATCTGGTAAATCACCTACTGTGAATGATATGCAGACATTAGTTTGATCAACATTAACCCATGGCATCTGGTAAATCACCTACTGTGAATGATATGCAGACATTAGTTTGATCAACATTAACCCATGGCATCTGGTAAATCACCTACTGTGAATGATATGCAGACATTAGTTTGATCAACATTAACCCATGGCATCTGGTAAATCACGTACTGTCCCTTGTGGCTCCCCAGGCCCTCTGGTGAACGCAGCGGCCCCGTCCAACGCCCCACAGAAGCTGATCCCCCCTCAGCCCACTGGCCGACCTTCCCCTGCTCCCCCGTCAGTACCCCCTGCCGCCTCGCCGGTCATGCCCCCACAGACCCAGTCCCCCGGCCAGCCAGCCCAGCCCACCCCCTTGATGCCCCACCACGCCAAGCAAAACCGCATCACCCCCATCCAGAAACCCTGCGGCTTGGATCCAGTGGAGATACTGCAGGAGAGAGAGTACAGGTACAGCCACTTCCTTCAGTTTCATTTGATGTATCTAAAAATGTACTTTGCAATGGAATTTTATAGCCATTTTTAGTATATTGTATCATGATAAACGTTTTAATAATAAGGAATACACCCTTACAAAAGGCTATCATGGTAGTTGGTCATTTTAGTTGTATAATGATACTGGCCACTGTACTGCCATGCTAAATGTCATGTATCACCATGGTGCCAATTTTGTACTTACATGGTAATACCATGATATAATATAATTTAAACCATGATACAGATGGTAATAGATACCAAATACCATGATACTTTTTCGTAAGGGCATGACCTTTGGTTTTTCCTTACCTTGGGTTAATTGTGACCCGTCACCCTTTGCTCTCTCAGATTACAGGCTCGTATTACACACCGTATTGCTGAGCTGGAGAATCTCCCTGGCTCTCTGGCTGGGGACTTGCGCACTAAAGCCACTATTGAGCTCAAAGCCCTGCGGTTGCTCAACTTTCAGAGACAGGTACTGAACTAGATTGGAGTCGACATCACATTGCATCACATCGTGTCACATTGTAACATTACTAAACATGTGGGCGACTTTTCTTAGGATTAGTTGTCAACAGACGTAAAAAAAAAAACAAGGGCACACAGTGTCATGAATGTGAAACATTCTCACCTAGATTGGACTGGTCGTACATAAAGTGCAGACTGATGAGCCACCACTAGGGGCAGAGTGGCTAACGGAGAGTGAGTGAGTGAGTGAGTGAGTGAGTGAGTGAGTGAGTGAGTGAGTGAGTGAGTGAGTGACACTGCCTATGAGGTGCTTCGCATCTAAAAAGAGAAAAGTGAAACATCAGCAGCTGTCGAAGACGATAACAGTCATGATCATAAAGCAGAATGTGATGCTCCTTGTTCCCGTGTTCCTCCAGCTGCGGCAGGAAGTGGTGGTGTGTATGCGTCGTGACACGGCCCTGGAAACCGCCCTCGACGCCAAGGCCTACAAACGCAGCAAGCGCCAGTCTCTACGAGAAGCGCGCATCACAGAGAAACTGGAGAAGCAGCAGAAGATGGAGCAGGAGCGTAAACGCAGACAAAAACATCAGGTGGGGAACAGAAAATTGCACTGAAATTATGGATGGAAAATGGTATTGTTGTAGATAACGAATAACTTACTCAGTCATGTGGATCCGGTTAATATGATTTATTAGCCAGATAGATCAAATGCATACAGAATAGTTAGAGATATGGCTTGAGTGGCTCCCATTCTAGGTTACTAGCTACGAGACCCGGAAGGAGAAGGGGGAATGTGGGGGTGGGGGGGGGGGGGTGGCTCCTTTATAGTCAGGAAGGGGAGGGGGAGGGGGAACCCCATAAGATGGGTCAAATGGAGGGGAGGGGTTAAAGACATGTTCTCTGAGGAGCCGAGAGAGGAGGAAGAGACAAGCTCCATATTTCCTCCACAGTATGATATAGTACTTTCAATGGACACATTTATCGAACTATGCGGTTCTCTCTTTTCTATTATCTGCTCTGCTCTTCTCTTATCTTCTCTTCTCTCCTCTCTTCTCTTCTCTCTCTTCTTTCTTTTCTTCTCTTCTCTTCTCTTCTCCTCTTTCCCCACACTCCTCTGATATCACAGGAATACTTGAACAGCATCCTCCAGCACGCCAAAGACTTTAAGGAGTACCACCGCTCCATCACAGGCAAGATGCAGAAGCTGACCAAAGCTGTGGCCACATACCATGCCAACACTGAGCGTGAGCAGAAGAAAGAGAACGAGCGCATTGAGAAAGAAAGGATGAGGAGACTCATGGTAAGGGAGAAATGGTAAAAACACGCGTGTATGCACATTTTTTATTTTATTTTTTTTATTAGAATTTTTTTTAACCTTTATTTACCCAGGGTAGGTTCGCTGAGCACAGATGCTCTTTTTCAGGAACGCCCCTGCTTCACATTCACACAGTTCCATTCACACCTGGGAGCTGCCCAGTACAACCACAGTCTGACACCATTGGCCACTGAGCAACTCCACTGGAGCAGTTGGGGGTTAAGTGCCTTGCTCAAGGGCACTTCAGCGGCAGATTTTTCCTGCCGGTCCCGGGGATAGAACCGGCGACCTTCCGGTCACAAACCCGCTTCTCTAACCATTAGGCCTACCGCTGCTGATTATGTGTACACACACGCACCCACGTTGTATGTCTGGTCGTGTTCCCCAGGCCGAGGATGAGGAGGGCTACCGTAAGCTGATCGACCAGAAGAAGGATAAGCGTCTGGCCTACCTGCTGCAGCAGACAGACGAGTACGTGGCCAACCTCACGGAGCTGGTCAGAGCACACAAGGCTGTGCAGGCCCTCAAGGGGAAGAAGAAGAAGAAGAAGAAGGTATGGAGGGAGAGGAGAGACGAGTTGGTTGTTTCCTGTGAAAAGAGAGTAGGAACCCTTTTTCTTAACATAACCCTGGGTGTGCAGACGTAGTGATTGTGGAATTCAAGGAGTGCCAAAGCCTGTATCTATTCTGCATTTGTACTGCACGATTTTCCAATTGTTTTGTCTTGGGTGCTGAGCAACTTTATTTCTTTATTTCTTTATTTCAGATCCCCATTAGTCACTGCCTCAGCAGTGACTATTCTTCCTGGGGTCTGGATCCAAACATATAAAATTAAACAAGAATAATCAATAAAACAACATAAAAACAAAACAAATATCAACAAAACAACAATAAAATATACAAACAATTATAGAACATTAAACCAATCAAAATCAGACATACAAACAAATATGTATGCCAAATTTTCTAATATAGAACAATAACAAATATCAATAAAACAACAAATATCAATAAAACAACAAACGAAGACATCTCAGAGAAAACTAAAACGTGCTCAAAAACAGCACAACATTCCATACACTCATACTCTAATACTCCTCATAACCACTAGACAAAGACATTCCAAATCAACACATAACCCAACACAAGTACCCATTCATTAGACACAGATTAGACCAAACCAAAATCAATCCAAAGCAACTGTGCAGCAATGGGGTAGTACGTTTGTAAAAAGCAAGACTTCTATGAAGACTTAATTTGTTTAGTGTAGTACAGGTACAGGAACTCACATTAGCGTGACTGCTCTCCTTGAGGCGTGCATTTACAGTAGAAGTGCATTGTAAACCATTTGTATAATGTGCAATGTATGTTGATGTACCGTTGACACCGTTGAGTGTGTTATTTCTGCTGACGTACAAATGGACCTTCTGTCCAGCAGTTGGAGACCGCTGAGGGACAGACTCCAGCCCTGGGGCCTGATGGAGAGGTGAGTAATAGCAGCAGCAGACAGCAGTAGTAGTAGAAATAAAACCTTCTCTTTTCCTAAGGGACCTTATAGGTGGTCATTTTAGTCCTTCATACCTTTCAATTCAAGTGGTGACTTATACTTTCAAATATGGTGACAAGGAAATTTACCAGCACACTTCTCTCTTTCTTGCTCTTTCTAACATACACATGCACAAACACACTATCTCTCCCTCTCTCTCTCTCTTACTATCACACACACACACACACACACACACACACACACACACACACACACACACACACACACACACACACACACACACACACACACACGCTCAATCGCATACACATAGCCTTCACTCTATCTATATACACTACCCTCCTCTCACTCTCTCTCTTTACACATCAATTTGTACGCACATATGCACACACAGCTGTCTCATAATTACGTCATTATCCAGATATCTCTGTACATCATATCTGTAATCATGTTATGTACATCAACGCTCCACTTGTTTTGTCTACTCTCCTGTATAATACTTTGTTATCTCACCATTCTTTAGAGATCTAGGCTATAGGGCCATTGCTGTAACCTAGGTCTCTCCATGTTGCAACATGTCATTCTGTCAGTAAACTATCCTTAATCAAATACTCTGTTGTCCGCCTCCGTGAATAATATCTGGTCAAATGATTCCACATCGTACGGCTTCAAAATGCACACCTTGACTCAGTTATCATACTGTATACAGTGTGGTTGCCCTACATTGAGCGGAAACATCATTGTCTATTCTGTTGTCATCTCTAGCCTTGAGCTGGAGACTGTGTTTGGCAAAGATCACAATGGATTATTGTACAATTGTAACACTACTGTAGCTGTTCTGTTGCAGAAATCCCATAGCATCCTGACTCTAGCTGGTCTCTTTTACACTAGGCTTAAGCTATAAACCACATTTGAATTGTATTGTTGGTATCAAAGTGCACCATATTCACATGGCACTGGGAAATTTTAATTCTCACTATGCTAACATAGTACAGTATTACTTGTATAACCACAGAAATGAAACGTCTCCAGGATGTGACTCCAGCGGATGAGAGGGTGGCCTCCCCCTTGTAAACGGAGAATATGTAATGCGTCTCCATTGTTTAGCTATAGATTTCTAGGGGGAAATGATGCTTAACCTCCCCAACATTAAAGCCCCTAGAATAATAATATATAACATGTTTAACCATCTAAATTATGAGTTTACAGATGTACTTTCTAGAATATGTTTAACCATCTAAATTATGAGTTTACAGGTGTTTAAGTTTAACTTTATTTATGAATTTTTTACCCAGGGACAGTGCACATTAATCAACAGCTTCAGTTTCCACATCAATGTAAATGTGCCAGAATTAGCTAATGAGCTAGTTTTCATCTGTAGTCCCTGCCTACCATGCATGTCTTTATGGTGTGGGAGGAAACCAGAGTACCTGGAAGAAACCCACTCGAACACACAGAAAGGCCCCCTGCTGGGGTTCGAACCCAGGACCTTCTTGCTGTGAGGCAGCAGTGCTAACCACTGTGTACACTGCCACTGTGTACATTCTAGAATAATGTTTAACCATATCAATTATGACTAAAGATATACTTTCTTGAAGAGTTGTACTTGTAAATGAAAGCTTTTTTTTCTAATCCACCAATGACAAAATAGTACAGATGTAAAACCTTCTCCAGCTTTGAAATGCATGCAAAACATGTGTTCCACTGTTGCTGTCTGTCTGTATATAGGGAGGTGTAGTGGTTACGTCATTTTAGTTTTTTCCTGTTCCACCCTCTGTTCCACTTAATGTATTTCCCCATTGACCATTTCTAAATCGGCTCGTTTTAGATTAATAAAGCATTAACGTTGGCATGGTGTACCTTTCTGTGCGTATTTATGTCATGGTCCCAGCCAGGGATCATGCCCGAACAATGTGAACAGTGCTTTTCTGCCGCCCTCTGGTGGCCAAACGCAGCAGCTCCAGATATTGGACCTTATTCTGGATGTTATTAATGGTGCTGTGTTTTATCTGTTCATGTTGTGTGGTGCGTTTTAGCTTGTGTTTTTAAAAGGTTTATCTTTTCATATGTGTTCCTTTAAAAGGTTCATTCCCTTTACATATGTTTTTTGTAAGTGTTTAACCTTACATGTGTTCCTTTAAGGTTCACCCCTTTTTACATGTCTTTTAGTGTTAAACATCTTTACATATGTTTCCTTAAGGGTTGTTCTTTTTATATATGTGTTCCTTTAAAGATATTCCCTTTACACATGCTTTTATCAATGATGTGAGTTTGTTTTACTACCCTGTGTTCCTCAGCCTAGGCCATGCCTGGCCTTATACCAGCTGGCACTTGTTAGTAATCACGGGCAGTATATAGAGCTGCCCGTTCCTCACATTCATTGTCGCACCATTGCCTTGTATTGTTATCACAGTTGTGTTCGGTCACGTACTCACCGTTGTCACTTATATTTCCCAGTGAGTCCGTTCCTCTCGTAGTCCACATTATTTCCAGCTCTGCTGAACTATTGTTTGTTTTCGGGTTTTGCAGTTCGCTTTTGTTTGTAACAGTTACAACGTGTATCCTTGTTTGCAACTGCTAAGTAAAAGCCTGTTCACTTCATCCCGTCGTCTCAGCTTATTCTCTCTCTGCTCGTGTTTCCTGCATTTGGGGTCTACTCTTCTATACCACACCGAAACCTTCACAATGTATCCACAATCTATAGCTCAACATGAAAATATTCGCAATTAATCGTAAAGGTAGCAAAATAACAACGTTTATGTTTTAGTTCGCTGGGAAACTACACTGCTATTTGGCGCTGCTGACTGACGTCACCACAGCGTAGCCTGCCTCCTGCCTGTAGTCAGTCACAGACCTAGGATCAGATTTCCCTTACATTCCATAAACTTAACAATTCGTACAATGGGAAAATAACTGACCCTGAATCTGTGGCTAGTATCTGTTTCACCCAACACTAGTGTTACAGGCTGGTCTACAGCTCATTGTACAGCTACACTTGCAAACAACTAGTGCTCCGGTGATCATAGATTGACAAGCTAAAAGCAATTGGTTTTGATAGTTTATCAGTGAGCTGGATGCAATCCTACCTGGAGGGGAGAGAACAGATGGTAGAGGTAAACGGTACTCTATCCCCCCCCCTCACAGTGAGCTGTGGTGTTCCACAAGGAAGCATACTAGGACCGCTACTCTTCCTAATTTATGCAAATGACATGTCGTCAGCCTGTGACTGCAACTTGTTCCTGTTTGCGGACGACTCAGCCCTGCTGGTCTCTGACAAGAACAAGTTGCAGGTTGAAAAAACCCTCAGCTCGGAACTAGGCAAAATCTGCATATGGCTCGCTGATAACAAACTATCATTACACATGGGCAAAACAGAGTCCATTCTCTTCGGTTCAAATAACAAACTCAGCAAGACCGACGGCTTCTCAGTTACAGTGGGTGACAATATTGTCACAAGGAAAGACGAAATTACCTACCTGGGTTCCATCCTAGAGGCAAATCTTTCCTGTGACAAAATGGCATCCAATGTAATAAAAAAAGTCAACCAACGAACTAGATTCTTGTACCGGATCTCCTCTCTGGTAAACAAGAATACCCTGAAGACTCTGGCAGGAGCACTCATTCAAGGGTACTACGACTATATGCGTGCACCTCATGGTACCAAAGCACCTCAAAGGCGCTTAAAACAAGATTACAAACATCACAAAACAAACTGGTCAGACTACTACTTGACCTTACCCCCAGAACCCACCTCACCCCTGCCCACTTTGACAACCTAGGATGGCTTAGAGTAGACGACAGAGTACAGCAACTGGCAATGGGCCTGGTCTACAAGATACACTATACGACTAAGGTACCCATGTACATGTCAAAATACTTCCCAAAGGTCAGTGAATACCACAACCACTACACCAGAGGAAGCTCAACAAATCATGTTAAACCCAGATTCGGCTCAAACAAGGGACTAAACACGTTTCGCAATTATGCCACATCAATGTGGAACGCCCTACCCAAAGCTGTAAAGGAATGTGAATCCCTACCCACATTCAAAACCGCTCTTAAAGAGCACCTACGGGAGGCTGCAATTCGAAACTGGCCACCGTAAATGCCCAAAACCCCCACCACCTCCTAATAGACAGTCTCCTCCCCACCGCATGTATATATTCCCTCCCCGCCGTATGTATATTTCTCTCCCACCCACCCACCCCCTCCTAAAGTACAGTCCCCTCCCCATCATATGTATATACTCTGTCAGGATCTAGGGGTAACAGTACTGTATATTTGAATACCGTTTATGTCACAAATGTATCAGTACTAAATACCTATATGTCCCTATGCCATAAATGTCATGTATGTTGTGTATGTCATAAATGTCTATATGAATTGAAAATGGGGGACCCTGATGGAAACAAGACAAACGTTTTTCTCAGGTCTGCATCCCCTTAACAATTGTGTGTATTGAGCCGTACTGTATTGTACCCATTCTGCAATCTGTTAAATAAAGTTTTCATTCATTCATTCATTCATTCACAGCCATTTATCTCTAAAGCTAACCACTATTTGTAAAAGCCACAACCACATTTGTATTTATAATTAAAATCGTATAACGTTATTTCGCTGCATATTAAATCACTGTAAATACTAATGTAAATCATTGTTTCATTGTACATATTGTGTATAGTTTATATTGTTTTTTACATGACGTTAGTAGCTAGCTTAGGGTGACCAAACGTCCTCTTTTGCCCGGACATGTCCTCTTTTCACGCCCTGTCCGGGGCGCGTCTATACTTTCTACAACGGAGCTCGGTTTCCGGGTTCCTCCGATTGGCCACGACGCCCACGTGACCTCTGCTAGCACGCCCCCTTCCTGCCGCGCTCGCCAGCTTCCTAGGCGCCAAGCTCCTGCCGCGCCGAGCTCTGTCATTGAAGTAGGTGGTGGCAGCATAACAGCGTTCAGCCTGATGTAATGCGCCGAGCTCTGTCATTGAAGTGGGTGGTGGCAGCATAACAGCGTTCAGCCTGATGTAATGCGCCGAGCTCTGTCATTGAAGTGGGTGGTGGCAGCATAACAGCGTTCAGCCTGATGTAATGCGCCGAGCTCTGTCATTGAAGTGGGTGGTGGCAGCATAACAGCGTTCAGCCTGATGTAATGCGCCGAGCTCTGTCATTGAAGTGGGTGGTGGCAGCATAACAGCGTTCAGCCTGATGTAATGCGCCGAGCTCTGTCATTGAAGTGGGTGGTGGCAGCATAACAGCGTTCAGCCTGATGTAAAGTAGCGATTTTATTGGTTTGTCATGACAAACCAATTACATAATCCAACATATGTGTAAAAAAACAACATATTCCAGTTGACGGTATATTTTTTTAATAGTTTATGCATTCGCAAATATGAGAGCCTGTCATTGAAGTGGGTGGTGTTACCAACAGCCAGCGTTCACCCTGATGTAAAGTAGCGATTTCCATTTCATTGAGGAAGGCGGGAGCGCGGCGCGGCAGGAGCTTGGCGAGCGCAGCGCGGCGCGCGGCAGGAAGGGGGCGTGCTAGCGGAGGTCACTCGGAGGAACCTGGAAACTAAGCTCCGTTGTAGAAAGTATAGACGCGTCCGGGGCATCCGGGGGGGGTTTATAAATTCATGGAAATGTCCGGAGTTTCATTGTTTTTCAGTTTCAGTTTCACGGCCCTTTGCGAGCATCTGAAGGCTCGGGACTGCATTTTTCGCCGAACATATAAATGACCGAATTAAAGCGCTATTCGTTGCCGTTCGAATGCCATCTGAATCGCCAAAATCCGTGCCTCGGTTCTCGAGTTACATGCCGATATGTCAAGCATGCAACTTTTTACATGGCGCGCCAGAGAAGCATGCAGCTGCAGAGCCGCGCGCTGACGGCCGCGCTGTGAGGGCCGCTCAGCAGCGCCACCCACCCAATGGCTGAATTGCCAATGGCTGAATTGGAGTATTGCACTGTGCGGGCACAGCTGCGAGATCCGCGCAGGGCCAGACTCGAGGGAGTAAATTAACTATACTTTTGCTCACACAATATCTTGAATGAATGCGTTTATTTATTTCGAACATAAATTGAAAATAAATAATAATAAAAAACAAGTAATAAACAGATTAAAAAACAAACAAGCAGGAGTATAGAATGCAGTGTAAACGTATGTATTCCTACCCCCTTGATTGATTGATTGATTGATTGATTGAAAACTTTATTAACAGATTGCAGAATGGGTACAATACAGTACGGCTCAATACAGACAATTGTTAAGGGGATGCAGACCAGAGAAAGACTTTCGTCTTGTTTACATCAGGGTCCCCCATTTTCAATTCATCATAACATATGACATACATGACATACAGATAGACAGTATTCAGTATACCTTCACACTATTATCTTATGCAACTCATATTCACTCTACAAACTGAAATATACATACATTGTTGAATGAACAGCCTGTTTCTTGAAGTTAGACTCTCCTCTAAATTGTAACACCCCTCTCTATAACAGCATTTTTGGATGTTACCCGGGAGTGAATTGTTTCGTGCTTTAAACATGATTTGTGCAGTCTTAAATTCAGCCAGGTCCCAGAGTTTCATGGCATGTGATTTAAAAAATAGTGTGTTTGTGTGTTCCAGATATCCTACCTTATTGATAATCAAATCAAAATCAAATGTATTTGTAAGGCCCGACAAAACACACGTTCATGTCCCTTCAGGCCCATGTCCCTTCAGGCTATGGATTTGCGGTGTTTTCCAGCTTATACAAAAAATATATATATTATTTTGGAATATTGCAACTATACTACACAAAAACGTGAGTACACAAGTTCAACTCATGTTCAGCCCTATATTACTCATTAGCACTAAAAGTGATTTTTCTTTATTGTGTACGAAACTTCAGAATGTTATCTTTCAAAAGAGACCAGGCTTATGCATGTGCTATAAGCATAAAGTATAAAGATAAGCTTTGCAAAAAAAGTATGCAGTCCTCAAGTTCAAGTATAAAAAAAGGCCGCTTTTCTGGGTGCATGTTTCCAAACAATAAAGGCATCTTTGAGTAAACTTTGAGTAGAGATTCAAGATTCAAGAGGTTTATTCATCACATACAGTACAGTACACAAGACATAGTGAAATGAAGGTGGCCATGCCCGCTTCGATTGTGCAAAGTATCATTAAGTATCTCGAGGCTGGGGCCAGCATGTCCTCTTTTTTGGAAATCAAAATATGGTCACCCTAAGCTAGCTAGCTTTCTAGCCGGCATTCCCGAAACTCCTAACATGCCCCGATTTAAAATGGTTCTCTCCTCTTTGTATACCTTTGTCCTCACAAACAAAGTATTCTGCCAGGGAACTTATGGACACGACAGTAGTAGTAGTTATAAGGTTTTTGAGCTTGTAACGTTACTTGGCTATCGTGGTATCAATGGGCCGTGTAGCTAGCTAGCTTGCTAGCCGGCATGATGCGTGTGCAGTGCTTGCCCCACAGGTCTGAGAAGAGGACCTGCACATTTTACTCGTTCCCAAAACTCCTAATTGTAGTTCTTTTTTTACGACAAATTAAAAACCTTATAAGTTATAACTACCTTTATTTCAACCAAAAATGCTTAAACAATAATGTTAGTGGTAGAAGGGAACTCATTTTGTGCAAAAATGGAAAGTTTGCCAATGTTCATGCGGCAGAATTGTTACAATAGCCGATAATCCATTTTCCCAATGCTAAATCCCTATACGGGTGGAACAACCAGTGACGTCAGACTACACCTCCCTATAAAGGCCATAAAAATGCCTCAGATTCAAAATGTTGCTGCTGTGGTGCTACCTTCTTAGTTTACTCTTAGATTACAGATTGGACCTTTGAATTAGAACACATTATACATTGATTGCCCCCCCTTTCTGTAGCCTCTAGATGAGACAAGCCAGATGAGTGACCTGCCTGTGAAGGTTATCCATGTGGACAGTGGTAACATCCTGACAGGGGTGGACGCTCCCAGAGCGGGACAGCTGGAGACCTGGCTAGAGATGAACCCAGGGTGAGACTACCTGTTGTGTGTGTGTGTGACTGTGCACGTATATGTATGTGTGCATCTGTATGTGTGCGTCTGTGTATTTGTGTGCAGAGATGATTTGTCCTCATGACCTCCTGTTGGGAAGTTTGGAATTAAAGGAAAATACACCTATTTGCCATCTCCCCCAGAGTCAGACCAGAAGATTGATGTCATCTCTGTGTGTCTAGTAGTCCCAGAGAGAGGTCCAGGTGCATGCTAGCCTAGCTTAGCACAATGACTGGAAGCTGTAGTAAGCAGCTAGCCTAAAGTGAAGAAATACAACTTCCAACAACTCCAAAACTGATGCAAGGAGATTACATTTATAATATCAATCTTCTCATCTGACTCTGGGAAGGATGACAAATAATGTATCTCCCAAAATGTTGGAGTGTTCCTTTAAGGCTTTGGTGTATGTACTGTATATCCATCTAGATATGAGGTGGCTCCCCGTTCAGACAGTGAAGACAGTGAGGAGGAAGAGGTTCGTTGGTTGGCTTACAAAACAACTTTGATACTAAGTCACAATATCTGCTCCAATGGGGTCAGAGACACCTTGTGATTGACAAGCTGTTGGTTCCACCCCCTGGCAGGAGGAAGAGGAGGAGATGCCTCAGCCCCCGCCTCCGCCTCCAGCAGCTCCAGTGGTGGAGGAGAAGAAGAAGATTCCAGACCCGGATTGCGAAGAAGTGTCAGAGGTGGATGTCCACAACATCATCGAGTAAGTCCATGTTTCACAAGTATCACAACCATCATCATCATTGAGTAAGTCCATGTTCACAACCATCATCATCATCATTGAGTAAGTCCATGTTCACAACCATCATCATCATCATCTTCATCATACACAACCAGGGCTTGACATAAACTTTTTGGCTCACCAGCCACTGTGGCTAGTGGTTCCAAAGTCACTAGCCACTAGAGAGAGAGAGAGAGAGAGAGAGAGAGAGAGAGACTCTTTCATTACGCTCAACGCAAGTAAGCGCGCACTGCGTTCCGAGAGAGAAAGAGAGAAAGAAACTCTCATTACGTGCGACGCAAGTAAGCGTGCACTGCGTTCCGAGAGAGAGAGAGAGAGAGAGAGAGAGAGAGAGAGAGAGAGACTCTTCACTCTTCACTACGACTCTAAAACGGTGACACTGCACGGTCTACCCGCCAAATTGGCTGGTAAGAGTGACAGAGTTACACGCCACTGCCGAATCCTACCCGCATTTGGTGGGTGGCGGGTGTTAATGTCAAGCCCTGTAGACAACACATCATTGAGTAAGTCCATGTTCAAACCATCATCATCATCATCATCCACGTCATTGAGTAAGTCCATGTTCTAAACCCACCTATGGTACCATCACCAGCACTAGTATCATCATCATCCATCATCATCTTTATCTTTGTCATCATCATCATCATCATCATCATCATCATCATCATCATCATCATCATCATCATCATCATCATCATCATCATCATCATCATCATCATCATCACTGTGTGTTCTTTCTATAGGCATGCTAAGCAGGATGTGGATGATGAGTACTGTATGTGTTCTCTCTATAGGCATGCTAAGCAGGATGTGGATGATGAGTACTGTACTGTATGTGTTCTCTATAGGCATGCTAAGCAGGATGTGGATGATGAGTACTGTATGTGTTCTCTCTATAGGCATGCTAAGCAGGATGTGGATGATGAGTACTGTACTGTATGTTCTCTATAGGCATGCTAAGCAGGATGTGGATGATGCATACTGTATGTGTTCTCTCTAGTCTATAGGCATGCTAAGCAGGATGTGGATAATGAGTACTGTACTGTATGTGTTCTCTATAGGCATGCTAAGCAGGATGTGGATGATGCGTACTGTATGTGTTCTCTCTAGTCTATAGGCATGCTAATCAGTATGTGGATGATGAGTACTGTACTGTATGTGTTCTCTATAGGCATGCTAAGCAGGATGTGGATGATGAGTACTGTACTGTATGTGTTCTCTATAGGCATGCTAAGCAGGATGTGGATGATGCGTACTGTATGTGTTCTCTCTAGTCTATAGGCATGCTAAGCAGGATGTGGATGATGAGTACTGTACTGTATGTGTTCTCTATAGGCATGCTAAGCAGGATGTGGATGATGCATACTGTATGTGTTCTCTCTAGTCTATAGGCATGCTAATCAGTATGTGGATGATGAGTACTGTATGTGTTCTCTATAGGCATGCTAAGCAGGATGTGGATGATGAGTATGGCAGTGCAGCATTTGCCCGGGGCCTCCAGTCATATTACTCTGTGGCTCACGCCGTCACAGAAAGGGTTGACAAACAGTCCAGTCTGCTGATCAACGGGGAGCTCAAAGAGTACCAGGTACAACGATCTCATCACCATTATTGCTCTTAGTTTTGACAGTATAACGGTATTTGACAGTATTTCGTTTTTCAGTAGAATTTACAATGTGATTTTTTACATTGTTATCTTGTAATACAATTGTCATGGTGTTATTTGTTTTCAAATGTATGTATTTTCTTTAACTTTTTAAAATACTGCTGCAAGGATGTTTTTTTATTTTTATTTATTTATAAACCATACAGTATATATATGTATTAGTGCTGTCACATTATTAATTTACATAAAAACACGAGATTCGAACGTGAATGAAAAAGAAAATATATATATTATAATAATAATAATAATAATAATAATAATAATAATAATAATAATAATAATAATAATAATAATAATAATAATAATAATAATAACTTTTAAAAATAAGGATACCAGTAAAAACGGTAAAACACATATTCCAAATAATTACTGGTCATGGGAGTCGACCAGCACACCGGCGTGACCAAGTGATGTCATTTGTTTGACGAGGTCTGGCGGAGCATTTCCTGAACGCTCATCGAAAGAGCAGGGCCCTATTCCCCGTACCTGGTTCAACTATCGATCAAAAGTCTCATTAGCCAGATTCAATTAACCCGATGATTGAAACCAGGCTATCCCTGTTCCTCAAAGGCTGATTCGGTCGGAAACACTCTCGTTAATTCGAACCAGACTTGAGTACTCAGGATAATTGCACGCGGCCGCCTGAAAAGGCAGCAGATGTCAATCGCCGAAATCCTGATTTTCTAACGGCATTGATTGATTGATTGATTGAAAACTTTATTAACAACGGGCGGCTACGTGGTGCAGTGGGCAAGGCGCTCACCACGAATACTGGAGACGCTGGGTTCGCCTGTTCGAGCCCAGCGCTCCACATTGCTTTCAGTTTAGCTGGTCGTCCGTACTAATACACATTGGCAGTATTAGGGGGTGGGAAATTGATGGGTGGGGATCGGGCGTTGTCGACAACGACTCCTACAGGTCGGTTGGTGCGCCTGCGCAGTAGAATCAGGAAGCGATGGGGGCGGCGTCCCTCCAAAGGGATGGGATGGGAGAAAAATAGAAAATGGGAGAAAAAGTGGATAAAAAAAATAAAAACAACTTTATTAACAGATTGCAGAATGAGTACAATACAGTACGGCTCAATTGCCTCGCTGACAAGTTAAATGCATATCTATAGGCTAATTTTAAGTCCCTCATTACCCCAATCAATCAGATTATATTTCTTTAAATGTGCCTGCTGGCAGTAGGCTTAATGGAATGAATAATCTAATGAGATCTTGCTAGCGAAAAATAATTAGTTCAACTCTTTCAGAATAAGTAGATAAAAACAAGCCCAAAGAGTATCTAATTGATACGAATTAATAGATACTTATGAGGATATCTGTACTGTATGCGCTTAGGTATCATGTACTATATAAATACATGGTTCCCAAATTTTTCAAGGCGCGACCCCCGAAATAATGGTGTCAGAGAGGATTGGAGGCTATTAACAGTTTCACTATTAATCAGGTTTTAATCTGTTTCGGACATCATCCATACATGCATTCAGGGGTGCAGTCGTAATATGGGCGAAGGCCAAACACCCGCGCAAGCGCGTTCCCGCGCGCGCGCATACATGTTCCCTCTGTTGCGCACAAAACAGATGATACACCTTGTCTCATCCTTCCAGTGAAGTCGGGAGATCAAGCAACCCCCCACCACACCTACAGGGCTTGTATTTGGTTGTCGGTATCCTATTATTATGCAAAGTCTAGGTGATAAGTGGCGCGACGAGTCATTTTATCACCTAGACTTTGCATAATAATAGGATGCGCGCACTTCGGCCTCAGTGACGAAGGCCAAACGCCGTTTGACCGCGTTTGCCCAGCACTGCACCCCTTTGGTTTATACCAGTCATGTTCATCACCCACTTGTTCATCATCAGATAACAGTGCTTGAACAGATAAATGCATTTTCTCAAATGCATTCTACAAAACGTCAAAGGCTTGCAATTGCTCATTCACTTTTCTCAAGTCACGTCCACGTAATCAAGTCCGTCAAACAGCGCATCTCCTCAGACATTTTAATCCCAGTTACAATATCACAATAACGTGTGAGTGACAGTGATACAATTCAACAATCCACAGATTCAGATTCCTCGTAATTCACATCCACAATCCACGCATAAAGACTCTTAAATTTATGCTTGAATGAAACACAATCCGGGCGCTCCGGTTAAGCAAATACATCCACAGCGGAGAATATGAAACGAATCGGAGCAAAACGCCCGATAGGTTTCATTCATTAAAAATATCCCGCGGGATTCACATTTGCAATGCTCCGTTATTAAAATAACCACATAGTGTGTGTCGCGACTTGCGAGCGGCGTATAGCTATGACATGCATTATTTAGGACAAAGTAAATCCATAGGCTGAATATGATTTATTATCAGCATTTTAGGTCTATTATTTTACATTTCAAACGCCCCCTCTAGAAAAACAAAGCACAAAAACATAATTCAGAATGGTATAGGCCTAATGGGATCTGTGAGGAAGGGAGCTGGCATTTTTTTGCGAGGGAGTGGCCAGTTTATCCAGCTAACTAAACTAAACCTGCGCTGGAGCAGGTTCAAAAAAATCTGTTGCCATAGTGATTTAGACAAACCTGCTTCGTGGAACCGAAAAGCCTGACTTATGTCAAGTTATCCTGAAGATTAACCGGCTAACTCAGTTAGCCACATACAGGGAACGGGGCCCAGGCCTGAAACTATATAGTAGCTAGTTTTGATTTGGTGTTGATAGCCCAAGAAATAATTTAAACAGGATAATTTCAATTCTATGCTAAAATAAGGTTTTTACGCATGCGTAAATTGTACTCTATTTGTATTATTATCATCGCAGTTTTTGATCACGCTGGTGATCACGCTAGTTGTCGGGTCTTTTGGAGTGCGTTTGGTGTTGTTTCGTGCCGTTTCAGAGGAGGATTATGAGGCGAGTATGGCTGACCCCTATTAGTCGATTAGTCGACTAATTGGTCGAAAGGAGCCTTAGTCGACTGCCAACCTCTTAGTCGAATACAAAAAAATATATATATAAAAAAAATTATACGTTTTTTTTTATCATTCTTTCCAAAAGAAAAGAGGCCTAGAAGCGTGGCTAACGCTAATGGCATGCATACCAGAGGCTAACTGCCTACGAAAACAGGCACAGAGGCACTGAAAGAGGATTTCACCCATCTAATGAACACAGTAGACTAGACAAATATCAAGATGTATCCATCAGTGGACCAATTGCATGCTTTTGCAGAGGACAAGAAGCCTTCAGTCGACTCCTTCAGACATTAACCACCCCCCACAGCCCAAATGGAATGATACAAAAAAAAATTATATATATATATATCTTTTTTTTTAGTCGACCAATAGTAGACTAACGGCAAATTTTGGCCAATCATAGTCAACCATCCAAATCCTTAGTCGGGGACAGCCCTAGAGGCGAGGTAATAAAATAATTGTTTATATATAATTGTTTGTACACAGGGAACCTGAGGGCACATTTTCATTGTTTCTAATGCTTCATGGAGCATGTTTACATTTGCTCAGCCTCATAGTAGAAGAACACATCTTCTAAAATCGTCTTTGTGTTGTATGTACAGCATGAAAACAAATGGTCAGGTCATATAGGTGAGACTGTGCTGAAAAGAATGATACCACGCTGTATTGTGTTAGGATCCCCTCGAAAACGAGATGCTACATCTCAAGGGGTTATTCCGAATAAAGAATTTCAATATATATATATATATGGTAAAAAAAAGTTGCCAACACGTTGAAAATAGCTTAGACTCGAGAGTTTTTTTTACACTGAAATTAGAATTCGAACTTGTCTACAATTCTGCAACGAATATCGAATTAGATTTTTTTCGTTAAAGTGACAGTCCTAATATATATATATACTGTATATGTATTTATTGTTTACAATATGTATATATTGTGGATAGTAAAAATCCATACTTTTGCATGATCCATAAAAACTTGGAGAGGGTGAACTTTGGGTTGTTTCTGCAAAGGCACAATTAATTTAGATTCTAATTTCAAAAGAAACAAATGGACAGTAATACCTTTTGTCAAATTTCTATGCGCTCAGTAACGGATCAATGTACTGTAGCCACAGCCTTGTCACATCTTATGGATGGCTCGACTGACTCAGTATCAAGAACAATATCTCATGTTTCCTCCCTCCTTTCTCTTATTGCTCCATTTCCCTGTTCTCTGTCTCTCTCTTCCTCTCAGGTTAAGGGCCTGGAGTGGCTGGTGTCTTTGTACAACAACAACCTGAATGGGATCCTAGCTGATGAGATGGGTCTAGGAAAGACCATCCAGACTATCGCGCTCATCACCTACCTCATGGAGTACAAACGCCTCAATGGACCCTACCTCATCATCGTACCCCTCTCGTGAGCTGAACCTCAATGTTTGCTAAATCGTATTATTAAAGGAACACACCAACATTATGGAAAATGTGCTTACTGTCTACTGCAGTCAGACAATAAGATAAATACCAGTTTATGATATTTACACCTCTCTGTCTACTCATTCAGTAGAAAGCTATCCAGCTGCATGCTAGCACAATGAATGGAAGTGGATGAGAAGTGGCTAGCTTATCTTAAACTCTGGGAGAGGTCTTAGCTGGCCAACGCCTAGGCTAGCCGATTCTTAAATTAGTATATCTCCATGTCTGACTCTGGAGAAGACTTGACTGAACGGCCCTCCCCCCTTGAACGGAGAAGACCCCTTGAACAGCCATCGCCCCTTGAACGGCCCTTCTAAGGTTTCTCCCCTCCACATTGCCTGTGGTGCTTTTTTCCTATTGCTAGGTTTTTAGTGAGTTTTTCCTTACCTTCGCATGGGGTATGTCTGGGAGTGTTGCATTTATTTATTTTACATTTTATTTTGGATTTCATGGTGATTTTTGTTTTGTTCTTGATTTATTGTGATGTTTCTTCTTGACTTGTTTAACACTTTTGCGGCCACTGGGATGAGTCTAATTAATCTCAAGAGGACCGGGGAATGTAAACAGACGTGGGGCTGTTTGTAGAGCTAAATCTATACTTTATAGTATTGCTATCTGTCCATTCTCATTGTGAATTGAGACCATAAACCGTCCCTTCAAAATGGCTTAAAGAAAAAAATATTTCATCAATACGTTCTCATTTTATAGCGCCGTGAATATAAGCTTTATACCGGATTTGGTCTAGTATATTTCCTGGAAGCCGAGATAATGGGCTAATAACGTTAAATCCAATGGCATTTCGGTTATAGATACGCTCCAGTTAAAACTCAAACTGCATATGATCGGCACGATCCTCACGCATGTATGCATGAAAGGGGGGGGGGGGGGGGGGGCGGGGGACGTTGTTTCTGATTATTGATTACCAATAACCGTGTTCGTCTAACTAGCCACATAGGCCGATCGCCTGGATGGATATCAAAACAAGGCCCGATCGGGATGTACTTTACGTGAAAAAGATCTTACCGTGGTCCGGTGGGATCCCCCCGAGCATTTCCCCGTTATCTATCGCCATCTGGTAGATCGATATGTCCATTGGCTGATGATAAATCCCCTTATTGCATGGTAAAATCTGCGATGCAAAACGGAATCCAAGCTACAGGCTGCAGATCCAGAATCGAGCTAACGGAAAACTCCATTGAAAGTCACAAAGAATTGTCCACCGTTCGGCCACAGGGAACACTGCATTATCGCGATAGCGCCCCTAAGAGGATCTGGCCGGTATTGCACATTCTCGAATTCATAGAGTAGGGTAAATCTGCAGTACCGCTCGGCGACCTCGAATAGGTTATTAATATGGAATAAAAGCAATAACAACTTGCCACGGATTTATCCGTGCTTCTGTCCACAACGGGTGGAATCGAAACACGGATAAATACGTGGTTCGTCCCCATTGTGTTAAAGAAGATGTGTCCGGTCCATGGGGACATTAACGTGTGTTGTCGGGCCTTACAAATACATTTGACTTGACTGTACGCAAATGTCCCATAATGTTGGTGTGTTCCTTTTTAAAGCTGCAATAATTATTTTCTGTATTTTTCACATTTTCAAAACTTCTTATGACCACTTGCGATCTCAAGGTCTTATTGAGTCATGGTGTCCTATTTGATCAACCATGTGCCACCAGCAGCCAGTCTGTTGTTATTCCATAATTTATAAAAAAAAAAAATGTTGACAAAACCTGGCCCACTTTTTCTTTTCAGCTAATATTTTAATTACATCAATATTGTGCTGCCAGAACAGTATTTCCTTTGTAGGAGAAGTTTTTACCTACCTTGTTTAGCAACCAGGAAATGTACTGCAAAAATTGCTGTCATGGCGCTCCTTAGAAGCAGCAGCGGTCTCACCACAAGGACTACAGGATGTAGTATACTCTACTATTCCTATATCAAAATGGCAGCTAAGATATGGACCAATCATATCCCACGTGATTCAAATGTGGCGTAATGTTGAGAGGTCCTGTGCGGTTAAATACCCGTGGCACCTCAAATCTTAACTGGTTGGGCACAAACCTGTTAATATTCCTCAATGGGAGAAGAGGGGAGTTCATACTCTGGAAGATATATATGATAAAAATGGTCTTCGAGCTTTTCAGGACCTAAAAGAGTTTTATGATATACCTGGCGAATCGTTCTTCCTTTACCTACAACTAAGGTTGGCGCTCAGGGCCGACGGTGTACCGTGGGCTCAGGCGCTGCACCCACACCCCTTTGTCGGGCTTATCGGCTACAGAACAACCACAAGAGGGTTTGTCTCAGGAAAGAACCTGAGAATCTCACGGTAATTCACTGGACTTTGCTGGACGTTATTTAGAGATATCGACTGCTTGGGTGGTTGGGGTGGGACAGGCGGGTATTGAAATGTGGACTGCGGCGGCCGAGTTGGGGGGTGGGGGGGTGGGGGGGGTGTCTGTCTAATGTCTTTTGTGTTTGTGGTGTGTTTTTGTTTTTATTTTTATTTGGTATATTTGTATTTTGTATTTATTAGTTAAGTTTAGATCTGTATTTATTATTTATTATTGTTTTGTCATTATTATTATTATTATTATTATTATTATTATTATTATTATTATTATTATTATTATTATTATTATTATTATTATTATTATTATTATTTATTATTATTATTATTATTATTATTATTATTATTGTTACTGTTGATGTTGATATTGTGTTTTTAAATTAAAAAAAATGTGATACAAAAAATGAAATATTAATGATTTTGATTAATTGACAGAACTCTCTCCAACTGGGTTTATGAGTTTGACAAGTGGGGACCGTCGGTCGTGAAAGTCTCGTACAAGGTAGGGTAGCGCGTAATCATTTAAAAGCTACGTGTGGGAATTGAAAGTGTATGCTAATTGGAAATCCAGTGTTTATTTCTTTGGGATGTAATTTTTAAAGCTTCCTCCATTGAACCCTGCTAAAAAATAAACTACAAAATTTGGCATGCAGATATTTACACTTTTTGTACACCCAAGTTCTGAATGGTTTTGACTTGTCTTCTCAGGGGTCCCCTGCTGCTAGACGAGCCTTCGTTCCCCAGCTGCGCAGCGGCAAGTTCAACGTTCTGATCACCACCTATGAGTATATCATCAAGGACAAACAAGTATTAGCCAAGGTGAGAGAGGAAGTACATACGCAAATACAGGAACACATACAAACTCATACACGCACGCACACACACACACACACAAACACATAATCAACCCCCTCTCTCTCTCTCACACACACACACTGGGTCTTTATTTTATTTTTCAGTTCTATTCATCATTTGATTACCCATGACTTTTTATTTATATTTTTTTATTTGTGCTCCCCACCTCCCAGCGCCAAAGTCTTTGTTCCAGCAGACCGATCTGAGTGGCCCCTGTGCTGCATCTCAGTGCTCTCTCTCCTAGGTGCTGCCATACACCATCCACGCATCCCACTGTCATCTGTGGCCCCCACCCTGCTATGCACTCATGTAGTCATAATAGTCTTCCTGACGGTGTTCCCAGGTGGGTGTTGTAGTTCAGGGATGAAGCGATGGCTCCGGCTTTGGTTCTGGGATAACTTGGGTCAAGTTTGGAAGAGACTGGACGAGATATCTGCCTCATGAAGGCTTTGTGTTTTTGGCGGGATTTGATAGACATAAGCAATGAGGCAAATACAGTGGATTTGTCAAACAGATAGTTGATGCTGGTGATGCCTGTCCAATCTTCTCAGATCTCCTGGATTTGAAGGATTGATTCACATGACCCTGGACTGATTAATTCTCCCCTCCCCTCTCCTGTGTCTCCTCTTGCCTTCTCCCCTCTCCCATTGCTCTTCTTCTCACTCCCCCCTGTCCATCTCTCTGTCATCTCTCTTTTCTTTCTCCCTCCTTCCCTTCTTCTCTGCTCCACCCCCAACCCCCACCAGATCCGTTGGAAGTACATGATAGTGGACGAGGGCCACCGTATGAAGAACCACCACTGTAAGCTGACCCAGGTGCTGAACACCCACTACCTGGCCCCACGAAGGGTCCTGCTGACGGGAACGCCGCTGCAGAACAAACTGCCAGAGCTCTGGGCCTTGCTCAACTTCCTCCTGCCCACAATCTTCAAGAGTTGCACCACCTTTGAGCAGTGGTTTAATGCCCCCTTTGCTATGACTGGAGAGAAGGTGTGTGTGTGTGTGTGTGTGTGTGTGTGTGTGTGTGTGTGTGTGTGTGTGTGTGTGTGTGTGTGTGTGTGTGTGTGTGTGTGTGCGTGTGCGTGTGCGTGTGTCTGTCTTTTTACTATAGAGTTGAGAGCTGTACCCTACTGTGTAGTAATAATTATTTTCATCAGCAATTTTCTATAGCCAGGTCGAAATGGCTCTGATGAAAACACTGATGTATATTTAGCAGCGCTATATTACAGAACTATATTTAGCTGTACTTTGAATCTGGTGAACATGCTGCCCGACCCACACCCAGATTTGTGCAGTCCGGTCGGAACAGGACAGACACCACCCTCTCTCGCTCCCTCTCTAGGTGGACCTAAATGAAGAGGAGACCATCTTGATTATCCGTCGTCTCCACAAGGTTCTCCGTCCCTTCCTGTTACGCAGGCTGAAAAAGGAAGTGGAGGCGCAGCTTCCTGAGAAGGTATTACTTACCTGTCTCAGTACACACACACACACACACACACACACACACACACACACACACACACACACACACACACGCATACACTCACGCATGCATGCAAACTCACGCACACAAACGTATGTTACTTTTGTACCAAACAGTAAACCAAACAGACAAGTTCCCAAAGGCCTCCCAATCATGGCCGTAGCCAGCTATGAGGTCACCGAGGTCCGGACCTCGGTAACTATTTGCTAGTGGGCCGTTTGGTCAACGACCGGGGCCGGCCCAATAATCACATCTCTTACTAAGCCTCTCCCCCAATAGGCTGGGAACAGCGGCTATTATGCGTGCTGCGGCCCAATCACATCTCTTAATAAGCCCCCCCCCCCCCAATAGGCTGGGAACAGCGGTCCATTATGCGTGCTGCGGCCCAATCACATCTCTTAATAAGCCCCCCCCCCCTCTCTCACCTGTTTCTCGTGTTAGAAGAACAGATGCGGAAACAGGAAAAATGGAGAAACAGAACATGGAGAAATTGCCGGCGGAAAAAATCTGAAAACTAGAGGTGGTCGTGGATGCTGACAAATATAATAAAATAACAGACATGTTTGCTGCTTCAACGTCGTCATCCACAATAATACTAGTGCAGCCGGTGCAGCAACAAGTTCAACACAGCCTCAGGTAGCCAGCCAGGCAGAAGGGCAGAGGAGGGACGGTGAGCTGGAGGAACCTGAGGTAGTTTGTGTGTGCCATCTCTCTCTGCCATGGTGATGTCGATAATAATATTAATTATAACGTTATTTGGTGAGCATCGCGTTGGCTAAAATAAGCCCAGGTTACTGTCAGTGACCGTCACATCTTAGCTGATCAGCACTTCTAATGAGCCGCTGCCCCCTAGTGGCCGGCTGTAACAAACAAGCACACCATTGATTTAATTGCCATATAACTCGCATACAAAGATCTAACTTACTCCTCTCTGAGCATGAATATAAAACAAACAGGTGATAACTGTGTAAACCTTATGCAATATTCATCATTGATATTTGGATACTTGAAATCTGTATGAACTGAGTAGTTAGTACCAAATGAATGAATGAATGAAGTTAGTATAAAATGGAACAGCTCCATGCATTAATTGAATAAACAACTATTTGCTCATTACCAGTATGGTATTGTTTAAATTGTACAGCTTTTTCACATATTTGTCAGGGAATTCCAACAATTCTGGACCTGAATGTACCAGTTCATTGTAATCATCTCTCTCTCTCTCCTTAATGTCTAGTCAAGCCAGAAATGGACCTCCCTAATTTCTAAACCCTGGCTGGGTGGTGTCCGACCGATTATAGTGGGCCGGTCTGGGCCAAAAAAATAAATGGACCTCCCTAATTTCTAAACCCTGGCTACGGCCCTGCTCCCAATGGTCTAAAAAGAAAATGAAGTGAAAATGTTAATACATTATCTGAGTGAAAACAAAGATGGAGAAAATGTGTGACACAGCCTGCAACCTGGGAGCACATCTACACCTTTGAGTGTTCTTGGTGCTCTCTGCCTCCACGGGTCCTTGAGGAGGTTCCAGGAGGTCCCCAGTGAATCTACTGCGGTCTAATGTGTATCAATGTGGGGGTCTGCGGTCTAATGTGTATCAGTGTGGGGGTCTGCGGTCTAATGTGTATCAGTGTGGAGACACCAAAAAGGTTGAGAACCACTGCTCTATGGCACCCTGGTTAGTGGGATTTGGTTGTTCATATTGTTAAATGTGAGGGGAATATCTACAGCTAGCGCCTACCACGACCAGCCCAGAATGAGCAGATGGCACCAGATAATTGAAAGAGCATTAATTATCAATCTTTCCTCCCCCCCTCATGTCTCCCTCTCTCTCACCTCCAGGTGGAGTATGTGATAAAGTGTGACATGTCGTCTCTCCAGAGGGTTCTGTATAGACACATGCAGGCCAAGGGCGTCCTGCTGACCGACGGATCAGAAAAGGACAAGAAGGTGAGAGGTGTGAATGAATGTGGCAGATTAAAGCCGTAATAACTTACTCAGTCGGTGGATCCGGTTAATACAATTTATTAACTCCGAATGAAAATATCAAATACAATTTACTCAGAGATATATGGCTTGAATGGCTCATCACCAAACAACTAGCTATTGGAATCTGGAAGAAGAGAGCGATTTCACACAAAATGGATCTATTTATACCCAGGAGAGGGCTGGGGGACAATAAACTGGGGTTTTAGGGAGAGGGGAGAGAGAAGGAGGAGACAAAGACAAGTCGTAGGAGGAGACAAGTCCCGTTATTCTTATAACTAACTATAAATAATTCTTATAATTCTTATTCGTTATTTGGCGCCTCCTCACCAAAACAAAAAAACATGCGCACATCAGCCCAGTTTTGGCCTCGTTCCACTGGCTACCTGTTCGTTTTAGAATAGATTTTAAACTAGCCCTAACTGTTTTTAAATCACTAAATGGCACAGCCCCTCCCTATCTATCTGAGCTCTTGCACCGCCACCCCCCCCCCCACCGATCCCTCAGATCAGCTGACCAGCTGCTATTGGTGGTGCCTAGAACTCGGCTCAAGACTAGGGGAGACAGAGCCTTCTCCACCGCAGCGCCTAGATTGTGGAACAGCCTCCCCCTCAGCGTACGGGCCGCCCAGACCGTGCAGGCTTTTAAATCACTTTTAAAAACCTACCTGTTCTCCTTGGCCTTCCCCCCCCACTTAATCACCACTAGACCCCTGGCCCTTCTATCCTCTTTGTTTTACTGTGTCCTACCTGTTTTTATTACTTTCATTGCTTTACTGTGTTTTAATCTTATATCTTGCATCATATTATTTTGTTTTTATCAACCTGCCTGTGAAGCACTTTGGTGTCAGCTACCGCTGCTTGGAAATGTGCTATACAAATAAAATTGACTTGACTTGACTTATTCCCCCACAGAGGACAGACAAATCCACTCTCTCCCAGATGGTGTTCTGAGTAGAACATAAAGGCAGTATGATAGATGTTGTGTTACTGTGTGTTCCAGGGTAAAGGCAATGTGATACATGTTGTGTTACTGTGTGTGTTCCAGGATAAAGGCAGTGTGATACATGTTGTGTTGCTGTGTGTTCCAGGGTAAAGGCAATGTGATACATGTTGTGTTGCTGTGTTTTCCAGGGTAAAGGCAGTGTGATACATGTTGTGTTACTGTGTGTTCCAGGATAAAGGCAGTGTGATACATGTTGTGTTACTGTGTGTTCCAGGATAAAGGCAGTGTGATACATGTTGTGTTGCTGTGTGTTCCAGGGTAAAGGAGGTACTAAGACCCTGATGAATACCATCATGCAGCTGAGGAAGATCTGCAACCACCCCTACATGTTCCAACAGATCGAGGTAACTGCTGGGCTCATGTACCCCATAGAAATCATACCCTATATCTAATAGAAATGTGTAATATTTTTTTTAATCAACTAACATTATATTTTGAAATCAACTATATCAATGATACAGAATTGTGACGTTATATTTGCAGGAATCCTTTTCTGAGCATTTGGGATTTTCAAATGGGATTGTCCAAGGGTGAGTGCTATTATTAGCATACAAGATTCAATGAGAACCACCTTCACACACCTCTCTCTCTCTCTCTCTCTCTCTCTCTCTCTCTCTCTCTCTCTCTCTCTCTCTCTCTCTCTCTCTCTCTCTCTCTCTCTCTTGCTTGCTCTCTTTCTCTCTCTCTCTCTTGCTTGCATTGCTCACTTTCTCTCTCACTTGCTTGCTTGCTCGCTCTCTTTCTCTCTTTCATTTGCTTGCCCTCTTTCTTTATTTCTTTCTCTCTTTCTCTCTCTCTCCCCCTATTTCTCTTTCTCTCTCTTTCTTTCTCCCTCCCCACTATCTTTCTCTCTCCCTCCCTTCCTCTCTCTCTCTCCATCAGTAACAAGGCTTTCTCTCCTCCAGTCCTGATCTGTATCGAGCGTCTGGGAAGTTTGAGGTGTTGGATCGTATCCTGCCCAAGCTGAACGCCACCAACCACAAGGTGCTGCTGTTCTGCCAGATGACCACGCTCATGACCATAATGGAGGATTACTTTGCCTACCGTACCTTCAAATACCTGCGCCTGGATGGTGAGAGACAGACAGACAGACAGACAGACAGACAGACAGACAGACAGACAGACAGACAGACAGACAGACAGACAGACAGACAGCTATATAGACAGACAGACAGACAGACAGCTATATAGACAGACAGACAGTCAGGTATAATTTAATTGTGTCTTCTCCTAGCTGTTTAACTTACAGTAGCCTACTCTTCCTCCCTCTCTCTTTTCCCTTCATATTTGATCCATAACACTTGATCTTTCTTTCCATCAACCTCTCTCTTTCCATACCCTCCACCTCTACCCCCCCCCCCCCCCCCCCCCCCCCCCCCCCCCCCTCCTGTCTCAGGCGCCACTAAGGCTGAAGACAGAGGCATGCTGCTGAAGACGTTTAACGACCCAGAGTCCACGTACTTCATCTTCCTGCTTAGCACCAGGGCTGGAGGCCTGGGCCTCAACCTGCAGTCTGCCGACACCGTGGTCATCTTCGACTCCGACTGGAACCCACACCAGGTACCATCAGTATGATGCACGTTTATTCAAACACACACACACACATACATGAGCAGTAGGTAGATACAGTGGCAGCCATTGAGCATATTCACATGGTAACCATTTTGCTCTTATGTCATGGTCAGGTTGGGATTCCTTTCCAAAATTGCCGCATGTGAATATGGTAAATTGCGCAAGTTCCCCATCTTGCATCTATCCTGCATTAGTACAGGGGTAGATGCTCCATCCTATCCCTTCTCAAATCAGGGTCAATGTCTAGAAAATCTGTAAAAGCATGTCAAATTAATTTGATACATACAACAGTTTGGGTTCTGTTGTTCGGTTCTGATACACAAATGACTACATATTGTCATTCTACATACTGTGATAGCCTTTGTTGTTGAGAGTTACGTTGCCCGGACGCTGTCGATATACATCCTATTGAACACTGAGCAAAATCTACAAATCCAGTCAGAAAATGAAAGATCTGTGTAGATGTGTAGACTAGAAACCTTATCAAATGTGACCAGGCACAGACTCGGGCCTTTGCTCTACACCATATTTACAAATGACATGCCTCTTGTCCTAAATAAGTCCTATATTTCAATGTATGCGGATGATTCAACGATTTACACATCAGCCTCTACAGCCAATTAATTAAATATGGTCCTAAAGGCAGAGTTGCAATCAGTGATGGAATGGATAAAGAATAACAAACTAGTTCTAAACATATCAAAGACAAGTAGCATCATTTTCGGTTCAAACCATACTCTAAGAACGAACCCAGTCTTGAAACTTTTGATAAGTGATGTGGTAATTAATCAAGTCCAGGAGACTAAACTCCTAGGAGTAACATTAGACAGTAAATTGTCATTGTCACACCATATAAACAATATAGTAGTGAAAATGGGAAGAGGGATTTCTGTTGTTAAAAGATGTGCTCATTTGTTACCACTAAATTATATCAAACAGGTTATTCAAGCTCTGGTTTTGTCAAATCTTGACTATTGTCCTGCAGTATGGTCGAATGTAATGACGAATAAACTGAAAAAATCGCAAATGGTACAAAACAAAGCAGCATGTATAGCGCTTCGCTGTGAGTACAGAACTAATGTTGCAGCGATGCACAGTTGTTTAACTTGGTTACTTGTCAAACATAAGTTACTCTGCTCACTCCTTATATTCACTAGGAATATTCCTGTTACAAAGATCCCCTCAATTTTATATAACAATTTATCTATAAGTCTTGACATACACAACCATTCCACCAGACATGTTTCTGCACGAGGTTTTACACTTCTAAAAGTGAGGTCGAACGCAATGAAGCGAACTGTCATGTTCCGTGGTATGCAGGAATGGAACTCTCTTCCCAGACATGTTAAGCAGGAGAATAGTAAATGTCGTTTCAAAATCTTGGTAAAACAACATTTTCAACCAAATAAATTGACATTCCCTAATAGATAGTGTGTACGTAAATGAAAATGTATGTGTCTGATAAAGAGAAATAGTATATTATGCTGTATTGTATTATGAATTGAATAGGCGGAAATATGCGTCGGCAACGGAATTTCGAGGCGATCGATGTGAATCTCTGTTCAGGCAGGAGGAGGAGCCCTTAAAAAAAAGAAAGGGAAAACGTGTATCCATGCCAAGCCATTCCAGTTCAAAGGTAGGCGAACGAGCCAGGGACGGCTAGAATTATCCGGATGATGATTTAGAACGGGGATCAGAAGAAAAAAATCAAAGGATCTAAAAATGAGTTTACTCGTTATTGGCGCTGAATGAGTTATGATTTTAGAATATTTCAGCTAATGAAGTTAAATCAACTTCAATCCAGTTCGTTTTTATAGTGTAACGTTTGGCTACTTGAGAGAGAGAGTGTTATGGTTTGTATAGCGACCCCAATAGCACGACACAGACAGGTAATCAGAGTTAGCCAAAACAAGGGCATGATTTATTATATAAAAAAAAACGGCACTCAGCCTTTAACACTTTGAGTGCCACGAGGTGGCGCCAGATTTGGCGCTTCAATGCCACCATCGGCGCCAATGTTACGCTTAATATCGCCTAATCTATGTTTTAAATTATGGCTATGTGTCTAATCTGCCCGTCGCTTATCAAAGAATCCTTTTCCAGTCAGTGCTGTCAAGGCAGATTGGTTTTTTATCGCTTCATTTCCGTTTGAGAGCATTTTGAAAAGCACCCGTTTTGAGGTAAAAAACAGTTCATTCTAGACCATTCTATGATAATCGTCTTTTACTGGAATATTCCAGAACGTTGATATTTGTCTGCCTATTTATGAATCGTTTTCAAATAAACGCTAGATGATCAATATTATACGTGCACGCAAGCACATTCGAGCCGCGCACGGATAATCGCCGTGTTCATTTCCTCTTGGACTTTTACAGTGAAACCGAAAGAGCCCATTTCACAAAACAGCTTATATCTTCATCAAAATTAGTCTGATTATCCTAACACTGATAACATAGATTCCTTACCTGACATCAGATGGTATCCAACTGGTATAGTCCAATTCCTGATCACCATTCGAAAAAATCGATAAGTGTATGGATCCAACGTGTGTACAGTGCAGTACATGATTCCGCGGGTCTCAGAGGCTCCAGAATGAACTGTGATAACCCCGGCTGCATCAGTGGACTGGAAAATGTGGAGTACAGGATTTTTTTCCCCATCCATTTTCATTGAGTCCATTCCAAAATCCGTTATGTCATCTGGGAGACGATAGGGGGCGCTTTTTTCCCACATCTGATCGCCGGCGGCGCTCGGGTATACTAGGGTAGGCTCGCGTGATGCAATATGATTTCAGATCGCTAAAAAAAATAAAATAAAAAAATCCGAGAAATCTCGTGAGTGGCTTTCAACATAACTATCGGAAACCCGAGATATCTCGTGAGTGGCAGTGAAAGTGTTGAGGGGGAAAAAACACCTAAGTCCATAAACACAAAAAAGGCGGCACTGTGCCTTTAACGGGCGAACAGGCAGGGAAAAAAATAACAGGAATCTTCTTCGTCCCTACACCGAGTAGGGCTCTGCAGCACTGCCAAGGAATCTTCTTCCTCCCGACCAGACGCTGCCGACGAGCAACGCAGCACACAGGGGGTCCGAGGGGAACGGGGTGAGAACACGGGCATCCTCCCGTGGAGTAATAGAGAGCGATGGCGAGCCTCACCCCAGGAACGAGGACCATGAAGAGGGAGTAGGGAAGTAGCCGGCACAACGTCTGGAGTGGGAACACTGGGATCCTCCCGTGGAGTAATAGAGAGCGAAGACGGTGTCCCACTCCAGGAAAACGGCAACAGGTGGTGAAGGGTGGCACGACGTCTCACGCCGGAGACGCGGCAGTAGATGGTGGTAACAAGAACGACCCGACAAGGAGTGGAGGGGAGTCTGCAATACTAGTACTCTCCCGAGCTGATCGCAAACTCCTCTCAGGTGCATGAAGGAGAAAAACGGCACGCCCCCTCGTTGGGCTGCATGCAGGATTCCTCCAGCCCTCACAGAGAGACTCGTGATGCGGGTCCCAGCGTTAACGTTAGGTTATGACTATAACCAAGTTCTGTTAATTAGGGGTGACGCTCGGCATCACTCATGCACTGTCCTCGCACACGTGCACGCGCACTGAATAAAGACCACAATGTACCTTTAATCCCAATATTTGTCTGACCACACCCCTATCAGCTCACCTACATAAGCAGGTGTGTGGTCACCTGCTCTCCTCCTTCCCAAGCTTTCACCACAAGGTGAGGTCAAGGGCTGCAGCGGCGTCGGATGCCGAGCGTCACCCCTAATTAACAGAACTTGGTTATAGTCATAACCTAACGGTCTGTATCATTAGGGGATCCCCCCTATGGAGGGCACCCCCCCTATTAGAGGTTTCCCGGAAGGGCGACGGACCCGACCGTGCGAAGAGGCACTCAAGCAACTCAACGCACAGGGTGAGCAGCCGTGGCCTGACCCCACGACTACACACACGCACAACCCGCATGCCACCCGGGAACGAACGGAGGGAACAACCTCGTTACTGCCCCCAGAAACACGGGGTCAAGGGCAAACCCAACCCCGTGGCAAGGCCGTAGCAGCGGAGCGCGAAGGAAGGCCCAGACCCACCAAAGGGACTGGACCCCCTGGAATGGGGGCCCGGAGAAGTCCATGATGCCAGCATCAAGACCCCACCAGGTGGGCACTTAATGACCCCGCCCCCCACATCGCCAGCGTATTCGGACAAAGGCCCCTCAGCCGAGCGGGCCCTGTCCCCCCAATAGTACACCGCCTGGCACACTGACCCTGCAGAACAGGCAGTCAGCATGGCCGTAAGCACACAAAAAAGGTTAACCAACGGAAGCAGGCAGCGCACCGGGGAAAAACCAGGCAACAGGCTGTTAACCCGAGCCTGGAGACTGCGGACGAGACAGGAGCCAGAGGGGACAGCTGAACACAGCCGCCCCGGCGGAAGGGGCGTATGCTGGCGTTGTTGCATGACCAAGCCTCCATTTAAAAAAAACCCACCCAGAGGGGTCGAGGCAGAGAAGGCTGACACGATTGGCAGACGTCATGAACGTGCAGGGGCACCCTCAACCGGTGAACCCGGGAGTTGACACTGCTCCAACACACCAGGGAATCAACCACCTTGGTGTTACCCAATGCGGTGGTTGTTCCTATAACCCCTCAAGAAAAAACTCCAAAACACACCTGCGGGTATACACCGGCTATACCGCAGTACAAGTGTTTCAGTTTCCAAAAAAGGGTTAACCCAGGCCTACGGGTCGACGAAACATTACTTCCGACCGGGCCCGGCGATACGGGAAGCACAGGGTCACCAGAGGAGGTCAAAGACCACCCCAACAGGCCCCTCTTCGCCATGCGTGAGAGAGGAGCGAAAAGAATGGAGAACCAGCCCCAAGCACACCGTACTTGGTTTTCCCAGGCGGTCTCCCAACCAAGTACTAACC
This sequence comes from Notolepis coatsorum, assembly GCF_963971535.1. Lineage (NCBI taxonomy): Eukaryota > Metazoa > Chordata > Actinopteri > Aulopiformes > Paralepididae > Notolepis > Notolepis coatsorum. Next base: position 45,308,976 of record NC_140171.1, read on the forward strand.
AGGACCAACCTGTGTAGCGGCCGAGATCTGACGAGATCGAGCGTGTACAGGTTGGCATGGCCGTAAGCCATTACGACAGTGCTGAGTAAAAAATGTACCCAACCAGGGTCTCCATGAATGAATGAATGAATGAAAACTTTATTTAACAGATTGCAGAATGGGTACAATACAGTACGGCTCAATACATACAATACAAGGGGATGCAGACCTGAGAAAGACGTTAGTCTTGTTTCCATCAGAGTCCCCCATTTTCAATTCATATCCATAGCACTTAACCCTGTGACACCCGGACCGACCTGGCATTTTTCCCCCTGAAAAAAGCCCAAGTCCCTCAGGGTACCAGAACAGCAGATCTGCATCCCCGGCGGACAACGGGTTCAACTGATCCGGACCAGCGTGACCAGAACCAGTCCCGTGCCCTAACCACGCCGACATGCCTACTCCAGGAGAAGGGGCAGATATGCGTGTTGATCTTAAACATGAAAAGAAGGCGCCACCCAGACGTTCGGGGCGAACCGCGCCCGGTGGCCCACCCCCAGGGCGTGAGACCCCTCTACATATGTTCAGATCCATTCCGTCATCATCCCCCAGATATGAACGAGAATCCGTCGACAACCAAAACAGGTCGTCGGAAGAGGAAAAATCTCCATCCCAGTTGCTTTATAAAAACGCTGTTTTAACCCCAAGCAACCAAGGCGTGCCAGTCAGTCGCCTGATTACAGAACACCCCGAGCTAGCACTATGCGTGCGTCGGGACACAACCACATCAATTAACAGGCTATTTAGACCTGTCATTGAATCCCCAAGGCACCCAGGGGAACGACAAGAGGGGTGTGATACTTCCTAACTCCAACTCTTTTTAAAAGAAAAGAAGGAAGCACCAACAGTATGTATCCCAGTCTACACAGCCGGGGGTAAAATTTTTTTACATTTTTACATTCCACCACCCTCCCATAGAGAGGAGACGGAAATCCCCAGAGAGACTTCCCACGCGAGCTGTACAGATTGAAAAGAATATATTGCACCTTGAGCCATGTAAAAGTTTGGTTTTAGGGCTCTCCGGGGAGGAGGCACTGAACCCATACACACTCAATAATCGAATTGAATCGAATACACACACAATAGAGTAGGACTCCTTCTTGAGGTTCCACTCACCTTATCAATCTGAGGAGGAGGCTCTGTACTCTGAGGAGGCTCCCTCACATGGAAGGAGAGTCCCAACTCACAGAAGGCCAGAATAGGAGCTTCGTGAGGAGGAGCCCTGACCACCCCCCGTTTTAAACAGATCCATCATATGGACCTGAACAGCACACGGAAGTCCTACCAACAGAGACGCGCACGGTGACGTACTCTATGGCGGGGGGATTTCTGCGGTGCACACGCCCAATATTCCAGGGCGTGGGACCAGGAAACTCCCCCCCCCCCCCCCTCACCCTGTAACGTGCCGAACCGCAACGTGACAGGAACCTTGAAGGACAGACGGGTTTACCCCTGACCAACAGAAAAAAGGGGAGGAAAGTAGGGCTGGGCGATATGGCCTAAATATGATATCACGATATTTTCTGACCTTTCGGCGATACACGATACGCATCACAATGTTTTTCTTTTTTTCCCCAAAATTCATTATGAGGCTTACCAAGACAGTATTTGAGTTTGCAAGCTAACATTAAAGACAAAATAAAATACCCATGCATTTAGCATTTTTATATTATATATTAGATTTAGATTATTGGATTATTAGATTATATATTGCATATATTTAGCAATGAGATATATGATTTAGATATGAAATATGATGAATTGAAAATGGGGGACCCTGATGTAAACAAGACGAAAGTCTTTCTCTGGTCTGCATCCTCCAGTCCGCTGTTGACTGTTGTTGTATTGAGCTGTACTGTATTGTACCCATGCTGCAATCTGTTAATAACGTTCTCATTCATTCAGTCGGCAAACAGAATCATTTTGATTGACAGTCGCGTCTGCCAATTACGTCACACCGCTTGCACCCGCCCTGCTGTTCTTAGCACCAATCGGCAAGCGCATATTCATTTTTTACTTCCGCCATTGGAGAGCTCAATGACAATAACAATGGCAGCCGTAGCTCGCCGCGGCCGACGTTTAGCTTTTAGCTCCGCAGAAGGACTAAACGACTGGAGGCATAATGATTTTACTGCAACGGATGTTATAATAAAAGCCTTTCCATACATCTGTCTGATTGAAAACTTTATTAACAGACCGCAGAATGGGCACAACTGAGTCAGCACGGGCTGAGATATGAACGACTAATGCTTGCTATATAGGTCGACCTCGGTCGTTGCTATGTAAATACGCTGATGTTATTGAAAGTGTAACTATATAACGTTAATGCCACAAAACGAATGCCTTTGTTATCATAAGTAGTAACTTTTGATGCAGTAGTGTGTGTGTGGGGCGGCGCTGTTCAAAAGTGTCAACGTGTGGACCAGATTGACGCGACACAAGCCTCTTGGGCAAAACATCACGATATCCACGATACGTTTAAAAAGTGTATCGTTAATGAACTGTACCCGATATTTATATAATATCGTCATATCGCCCAGCCCTAGAGGAAAGGTTACCAGTTCACCCCTTTACGACCCCACACCCATGATACGATGTAATGACAAAAGAGAGTATGACACAGTCATAGTCAGCTCCATGAAGCGTCTAACAGCTTCATACAGCGCATGTGCTAACCTGCTATCTGATTTTTACTAAGGAAAAAACACAGAATAGAGAGGGCTCTCCAAGAGCCCCGGTACCAAACTTACACATGTGCTTCTGTGGCCAGCCCAACCCAGTTGTAGGTCACATGACACACACAACCCATCATCACCTACAAAAAATGGCAAAAACACTCTACAGAGGAACGCCGTTTTTCATAATGAGAGAATACATAATTCTCGATTAGTATCGGCCACAGGCCTTGCTAAGCACACACGAAAAGCGACCAAACAATTTTTTCTTTTAGGAAAATAAAGTTTCTCAAGCAGTGTTTAGCACAACCTCAGCAATCAAGCTAAGGGTTACATCGTATCCCTACCACACAGTGACACAATGTAGTGCAACAACATGTCTGAGAGGAGGATGAAGAAGTCCCCAGGGAACCGGGGGGAAAACATAAGCCTCCTACTTTACCCTTAATACGGCCAGTTGAACAGGTAAACCTGTTAATATGTGAACACACTGTTCATTGTCATTACAGGCTGAGAAAAGAATCATTCTTTACTCATATGTCACTAAGCATAGGTTAGGTTAGGTTAGCATAGGTTAGTTTAACCCCCTTAGTTGTGAGTACACAGTACATATACAAACCAGATCATTTTCACATCTGTAATAAACAACCCGTTTTGCATGGAGAAGCTAATACCAGTGACAAGACAATTCACACATAACTCGCATCGTATCCTAAATGTAGTGCAGCAACACTCGTTTTGGAAAACATCGTTATTTACAAAACATTTAGAAGGGAAAGCAAGAAGAAGTGCTCAAGGTCTGGTCAGACCTGGCCTACCTTGAGCGCAGATCAAGCGAAACTGCAGACTCCAACAAGGCACCGTAGTAAACACAGCCGTTCTGTGTTGTCGACCTGGGCAGCGTTGCCGCTCCATCCCGCCGCTACGGTCCCCCTTGTTGACGCAGTCCTTGGCGTCCTGGCCCAGGGCAGGTTCGACGAACATCCTCTGTCAAAGATGACGTCGTAGTCAAGAGTGTTTAAAACATGTTATAATCAAAGCACGTTCAACAGTGTAGCATTAAGCTAACGGCCGCTCTAACCGTCGGGCGCTACCGCCCCTGCCCGCGAGACGCCGAGCGAACGGCGCACGCGACCAGAGGGGAGACTTCGATTCCCCCCCGCCTCTCCCCGTGAGGGAGAGGGGAGTTGGGAACCGCGGCGGCGCGCGAGGGGCCGGAGCCACCCCGCGCTGGGCCTTGGCCGATAGCAGCAAGCTAACGTTTCCTAGCCTAGCCTAGGTAGGCCACGACTAGCACGCAAGCTAACGTTTCCTAGCCTAGTGATCACAGCAGGCTAGCGCCGCAGCTAACAGCTGACTGGCTAACAGTAGGCCACCACTAGCACGTAAGCTAAGCAGCTATCACCTGAACTTGCACACAATGATATAACACTCACTCAGACAGGCCGCCGTTCTGAAACCCTCCTCACTTTTTAAGAGAAAAGAGAAACAAGATGTTAACACAGTTTTACAACGGTGATTTTACCAACACCCGACGGAGCCAGCACAATACCCAACTGGCCTGTAGCTGACTTGAACACAGATCTTCCGCTAACGAACATCCATGCCCATATTTCCTCGTGAGGGAATACTCTCATTTGGATATGAAAGACACACGGTGACAGAGAAAACATCCACTCGTCCAGAAAACACAGGGATCACCAGTGTTAATGGTCGTGGCCCACTAGTTAACTATAATGGGCTTCAGACCAAGGTCTTCTGTCGCCTAAGAGGCTGAACAAAGGACCCTAGTCTGGGGCCGGTTTTCATAAACATTGTCAACTAGCCCCCATAGCACTAACAGACAAGTGGAGCTCGCCAGCAAAACATAACTCACCAAACCTGGAACCCACCGCTTCTCACAACAGCGGCGCGTCCTACAGCCCAGCTGTGTCTTTACCGCAACCAGCACACAGCAAGGACTGCAGTTGGAAAAGCATGTAGCAGCGCGAACTCCCAATACGAAAACCGGTGGAGGATTTTTAGAATGATCATCATCTTCCAGACACTCCAGTACGAAGACAATATCGCCGTATTTTCTCGAATATAGTGAGAGAGAAAATAAAGATATGATGTCAACGTATCCTTGTTTTCCAACTCTTCTCCTACCATCACATCACGTCAAGTGGGGATCTACCGAGGCACTTCCTTGTGGTGAAAGCGAGAAAGGAGGAGAGCAGGTGACCACACACCTGCTTATGTAGGTGAGCTGATAGGGGTGTGGTCAGACAAATATTGGGATTAAAGGTACATTGTGGTCTTTATTCAGTGCGCGTGCACGTGTGCGAGGACAGTGCATGAGTGATGCCGAGCGGATCCCCTAATGATACAGAACTCTGTTGCCTCAGAATGGATTTGGTAGAGAGAGAGAGAGAGAGAGTCTCCATTATGCCAGGCTTTTATGCTATACGGAGAGATTCAGATACAATTGAACACAAACGGTTCCAAAGATATTAATGTTTCACACCGCCAACAAAGTTACTGAGTCAGTTTTCTCGGAATGGAAATTAGCTGTAATTTCTGCGCGTCTCCGACAGAGTATTTAACCACACCCCTCTGACACAATGTAGTTCATTCTACTGCGTCGGAATAAATACTGTCGGACAATCTAACAATAATTAACACATTTACAAGTCATATTCAATTTTGAAAATAAGGAAACGGATGTAAAATGTAATCGAGAAAAACACTAGAAGTTGCGAATATAACGTTTTTGACCTATTTCTGAATTGCGCAATGTTTTTGGCATTTCTGAAGGATCCTCTCTTGCGAGATATGGTGGCCTAGACCGTGCCGGGTCACAAATGTTGTGTAGTAGAATGGAATCGACATCTTGTAACCCAGTACATATGCACACTGAATGTGGCTGCACACACAGACTCCAGCAGAAAGACTCACGCCACGGGCACATTGAACGCGCACAAATTTCACGCACGGGTTCCTAGCGGGATCGCGCGCCTGGCCAGACACACAGAGTCCAACTTCAGAGCGCGCTGCAGCGCGGAGCCCTGATAGAACCAGCAGCAGCACGAGCTCTCTCTCTCTCCTCTCTCTCTCTCTCTCTCTCTCTCTCTCTCTCTCTCTCTCTCTCTCTCTCTCTCTCTCTCTCTCTCTCCCTCTCCCTCTCTCTCTCTCTCTAGAGAGAAAACAAGAAAGAAAGAAAGAGAGGGGGAGAAAGAGACTGGAGAGAGAGAAAGAAAGAAAGAAAGGCAGGGAGAATAAAGAGAGAAAAAAAAGAGAGAGCTGTACTGTATTGTACCCATTCTGCAATCTGTTAATAAAATTTCCAATCAATCAATTAATCAATCGCGTGGCGCACGCCTCCCGCGCCGCCTCGAATCCGATTGAAGCGGAAAAGATAGCTTGCCGCCCGGGAGCCGCCCGCGAGGCGCGCTCCCGCTTGCGGCCAGTGTGCACAGTAGCGTCCGTTAACATGGGAGCGGAAGTGAAGCGGCGGCCGCCTGTCCGTCCGTCCGTGTTCATTCGTGTGCTGTGTGCTAGGGCCGTAAGACTCTAATCAGTCCCAACCCATGGCTCAAGTTGGAAGTAATATGAGGACAATAGAGCTTATTAGTGGACTAGAAACAATGTAAATGTCAAAAGACAGAGATTAAATTCCATCAGCTAGTAGTGGGTCAGATGCTGGTCAAATGTTGTATAGTAGAATGGAATAGACATATCTTGTACATGTACATGTGCACACTGCATGTAAATGGTAAATGATGCATTTATATAGCGCTTTTTCTCCAAAGCGCTTTACAATTTGTTCCTCACATTCTACCCATTCACTCACACATTCACACACCAACGGCAGAGGCAACCATGCAAGGTGCCAACCTGCTCATTGGGAGCAGTTAGGGGTTAAGTGTCTTGCTCCAGGACACTTCGACACGCTGCCCAGGACGACCGGGAAACGAACTGGGAACCTCCATATTACCAGACAACTGCTCTACCTCCCGAGCCACTGTCGCCCCATGTGTGTGTGTGTGTGTATTAGTGGTCTGCAAGGGCCTTGAAATAAAGCCCGAGCCCTGCCCGAGCCCGTGAACTTCAGGCCCTGCCCGAAAATAAGCCTGACTGTAAATAATATTTTAAGCCCTAGCCCGCGTGAAAACCAGAAAAAAATGTATTATTATTATTATTAAAATATAATTTTTTTTGTATTTGTTTTAAATATTCTAAACACTTTATATATTAACTTAATAAATAAACAAAAACGAAAATGTCCAATAGGTCTGCCTAAATAACGCATATCACGCTGAAAACTAAGAAGCATTTATGCCTCCCTCCCAGTGCTCGCTTATAGAGCAGCCTCGTAAAACGTATTGAAGGCTATAGAATCTTCTTTGACACACACACACACACACGACACACAATAGCCTACTCAGTCACTATACAAACAAACAGAAATCAGATTTCGAGCAGAGCAACATCATGAAAAGCACAACAAAACAGGTAGCGACCCAGCAAATAATAAACATCACTCACCACGACGTCAGCAACGCGTTGAACAACTTTAACAAAACTTCGCCAACCGGCTACATACATCGAAGTACAAATAAAACGTTCGCCAACTGGCTATATTCCAACACAACCAATCGAGTTGTCCCCGGCCTGAGTTCTTCTTGCGCGCTGCGGTAATTACATCCAAATGTTTCTCTGATGACAGCTTGGCGCAAAAGAGAAAACAAATCTTAAGGAAAACGAAGGTTATCCTATAACCCTAGTTATATAAAAAAGAAAAAAAAATGCAATACAATTTTTAAAAAAAATAAAAAACGGCGGTGCCCGGGCCCGGCCGAGCCCGATTTATTTATTAAAAAAAAAGTCCTACCCAGCCCGAACCAGCCGGGCCGGGCCGGGCCCCGTCGGGCCTGGCCAAGGTTGCAGTGCACTAGTGTGTATGTGGCTGCACACACAGACTCAAACTAAAGACTCTGGGCGGGATCCACAAAGTGAGAAGCCGGTGCATATCACTCTCTGAAACTCTGTTTAGTATCCACAGAGGACGCGCAACGGGTGAAATGAGGTGGCGCATGCGTTCTGTCAGCATTGCCTCCGGTGCAATTGGCGCGTATTTAAATGAGGTAATATGGGCGGAACATGTCCACTTTCTATGTAAATGAGCCTCGTCGGAATCTGCTCGGTATCCACAACGCCCGGCGTCAATTGCACCGAGCACTTATTGCTACCGTCTTCACAGACATGGTTGTGAATAAGCAAAGCCCTAAACGCTACGGCCGTGTACACATCTGAAAGTCCACGGATAGTCCGGACTTTCTGGTGGATCAAATGTGAGAATGATACATTGTTTGATTTTGGTTTGCGTTCACACTGCCCTTTTTCGAGCGAACCTAATTTGTAGTTGAGTTGAGAGAGAGAGAGAGAGAGAGAGAGAGAGAGAGAGAGAGAGAGAGAGAGAGAGAGAGAGACTGTCATTACTTTTTTGTCATTCATTCTATTGGACAGATCATTTTCGGGAAAATCCCGCTTGCACACACACACACACACACACACACACACACACACACTCTCTCATGCTCGCTCGCACACACACACACACACACACACACACACACACACACACACACACACTCTCTCATGCTCGCTCGCACACACACACACGCTCTCTCAGTCGCTCGCTCGCACACACACACACACACACACTCTCTCATGCTCGCTCGCACACACACACACACACACACACACGCTCTCTCAGTCGCTCGCTCGCACACACACACACACACACCACACACAAACACACACTCTCGCACACTCTCTCATTCACACTCACTTCCAAAATGATTAGGTTGTGGCGATAAGAAAGTAGTGAGCCAGAGACGTAGGTCGAGTTGAGTACTTTACTTATCCTGCACATAGCATTTACAATAACAACAACCCGTCACCCGAAACCGGAAGTGGCATTTAACCTTTCCCCTAACCAGTACAACCCACACTCTTAAAGGCACCAGCCCACCTTGGTGAATGTCTCTTAATATAGGTCACCACACAGGCCCCCCCAGAATTCACCAAAACAAAAACTGCAACTAATTAATAGCCAGTGATCAGTCCATCAATGAACAGATTACCGCATGAAATAGTCAACGTGGAGGGGGACGGATCAAGCGGCCGAACCGACTGCGCTTAACCAAAGGGGGATTAAGGGAGAGAAGTGGGACCAGCGGCCGGGCCACGGGAGGGGCCAAGGCCAGAACAGAGGACGGGGCAGGGGTCTGAGCCGAAACCGGGGGGCGCCCCCGCCGCGGGGGTAGGGCCAACTGAACTGGTTCGTCCTTGTCCAAGTGGGCAGGCTTAAGAAGGTCTATAGTGACCCGCTCCGGCCTGCCCCCCATGTCCACAACAAAGTTTTTAGTGCCTGCCTCCAGGACACGGAAAGGCCCGTCATAAGGGGGCTGCAGCGGGGTCCGATGGCTGTCGTGCCGGATGAACACATATTTGGCCAATGGCAGGTCCCTGGGGATGTAGGACTGGGGAAGGCAGTGGCGGGATGTTGGAATGGGAATAAGGGCATTGGCAACACCCCGGGACACTGTTCGATGGGAGGCGACGGACCAGGAAGCTGTGGCCTCCGGAAGAAACTCCCCAGGGACCCGCAGCGGCTGGCCATACACCAGCTCGGCGGACGAGGCCTGGAGGTCCTCTTTGGGGGCAGAACGAAGACCAAGCAAAACCCACGGGAGGCGGTCAACCCAGTTGCCATCCGTAAGGGCAGCCCGAAGAACGGCCTTCATGTCCCTATGGAACCGCTTGCAAAGCCTGTTGCCCTGCGGGTTGTACGCCGTAGTGCGGTGGATCTTCACCCCCAGGTGCTCTGCAACTGCAGTCCAGAGCTCCGAAGTGAACTGGGGGCTCCTGTCGCTTGTGATGTCCCCCGGTGTGCCAAAACGGGCCACCCAGCAGCCGATGAAAGCCCGGGCCACCTCCGCTGCCGTAGTGGAGGACAGTGGAACAGCCTCCGGCCACCTGGTGGTCCTGTCCACCATGGTGAGGAGGTGAGTATATCCGCGGGAGGGGGGCAGGGGGCCCACCAGGTCCACATTCACGTGATCGAACCGCCTCTCCGGCACTATAAACGGTGCCAAAGGGGCTTTGGTATGGCGGTGCACCTTGGCGCGCTGGCACGCCACACATGAGCCAGCCCAGGTCCTAACATCCTTCCGGAGGCCAGGCCACACAAACTGTTTGCTAAAAAAGGCCAGTGGCTGCCAGGCCCCGCCCACCCACTGCTCGCACACCGCCCCCACTGCATAGTCAGAGGCGTCTGTCGTGAGGGCGACCGGGGCAGTGGGAGAGGGGTGCGCCAGCAGAGCAGCGTTGGCTAGCGCGGTCTTGGCAGCCCCAAAAGCGATGTCCATCCCCGAGGACCAGTCTTACTCGTCCTTGGGCACCTTGCCCCGCAGGGCCTCGTACAAGGGGCGCATGAGGTGGGCAGCATGGGGAAGGAACCGGTTGTAAAAGTTCACCATGCCCAGGAACTCCTGTAGAGACCGTACGGTGCGGGGGCGAGGAAAACTGGCAACGGCCTCCACCCTGGCGGGGAGTGGGGTGGCTCCCTGTGGAGCGACGTGGTGTCCGAGGAAGGTGATGGAGGACTGCCCGAACTGGCACTTGGTCGGGTTGACGATGAGGCCGTGTTTACTGAGCCGCTCAAACAGCTGCTGGAGGTGTGTCATGTGCTCCTCTATGGATGCACTGGCTACAAGAATGTCATCCAAATACACAAACAAAAACGGCATGTCCTGGAGCACAGAGTCCATCAGCCGCTGAAACTTCTGCGCCGCCCCCATGAGTCCGAAAGGCATTCTTAGGAACTCAAAAAGTCCAAAGGGTGTAATGACAGCTGTTTTGGGCACGTCCCGTGGATGGACCGGCACCTGGTGGTACCCGCGCACCAGGTCCACCTTGGAGAAGATGACGGCCCCCGCCAGGTGGGTAGAGAAGTCCTGTATGTGCGGGACAGGGTACCGGTCGGGGGTTGTGGCGTTATTAAGGCGACGGAAATCGCCGCAGGGGCGCCAACCCCCGCCAGCTTTTGTAACCATATGTAATGGAGAAGCCCACGGGCTGTTCGAGCGGCGCACAATGCCACGTCGCTCCATGGTGGAAAACTCCCCCCTGGCGATTGCCAGCTTGGCTGAGTCGAGATGCCGAGCCCGGGCATAGACTGGGGGGCCTTCGGTGGTAATATGGTGTTCCACCCCGTGTTTGGCCACTGCAGATGAGAACGTGGGTGTGGTGAGGTCAGGGAACCCGGCGAGCAGGCGTTCATACGGGTCCCCGGTGGCAAGTGTGTTCAACAGGCAGAGAGCTCCGCCCCCCCCCCCAACCGCCCCAAGTGTGCAGGGGTAAGAGGAAAAAGAGAGGGCATCGATCAAGCGACAGTTTTTCACATCTACCAACAGACTGAAGGCACAGAGGAAGTCTGCTCCCAGGAGCGGCGTGGACAGGGCCGCCTGGGAGAAATGCGAGGCCCTGTGCGAGATTAAAACGCGAGCCCCCCCCCCCCCAAAAGGTAAAAATACAAATATATATAATTTTTTATTTTTTTTTCATACAGTCAACATATTCTTAAATAATAGCGCTGCCCGAGGCTGGGCATGATACAGTCAACATATAGCAAGAGAGAGAGCGAGAGAGAGCTCCCGTTCTACAGTCAATATACAGTGTTATCGCTGCACAGACCCGGCAATGCCCCTGACCCTCCACCAGAGCAAGGCCAGAGAGAGAGAGAGAGAGAGAGAGAGAGAGAGAGAGAGAGAGAGAGAGAGAGAGAGAGAGAGAGAGAGAGAGATTGGAAAGAAACAACCCAACACCAGAGCAAATTGAAATGCTATTTGGCCTTAAACAGAGAGTACACAGTGGCAGAATACCTGAGCACTGTGACTGACTCAATACTAAGAAGATCCTTGACTAGGTACAGACTCAGCGAGCACAGCCTAGCCATCGAGAAAGGCCGCCATAGGCAGACCTGGCTCCCAAGCGAAGACAGACCCACTGCACACAAGATGAGGTGGAAACCGAGCTCCACTTCTTAACAACCTGCCCACTATACCAAGACATACTTCCCACAAATTGCAAACACCCAAAGAGACTTTGAAAACATCGACAATAACTCAAAACTCCCATACCTACTGGGAGAAATACAAGAATGTGAAATAAAGCCCATTTGAATTGAAGAGAGAGAGATAGATAGAGCATGTCTGTGTGTTAGAAAGAGAGAGATAGAGAGAGAGCATGTCTGTTTGTGTGTGTGTGTTAGAGAGAGAGCATGTATATGTGTGTTAGAAAGAGAGAGAAATATAGAGAGAGCATGTCATTTTGTGTGTTAGAGAGAGATATAGAGCATGTCTGTGTGTGTTAGAAAGAGAGAGAGAGAGCATGTGTGTTTGTGTGTTAGAGAGAGAGAGCATGTCTGTGTGTGTGTGTTAGAGAGAGAGCATGTATGAGAGAGATAAGCAAAGATGAGCCCCTAAAGGATATTCAACTTTTAATGGAAGAACAAAACAGAAGGAAAAGATAACTTCACAAAGGCAACATGAATATACATAGATCCAAAAGGACAAAGATCAACACTTAAATCCAAAGAGAAGAGGGTCTATACCAGAGAAAACAAAGTAGCAAGAAGCCAATGGCCGACATCACCTAAATAGGCTAACTGCAAATAGAGTAGCCAGGTACTGACACCAGGCCACACACCGTTAGCTACTACAACAGCTAGCCGGCCCGTTTGGCTCCCGAGAGAGAGAGAGAGAGAGAGAGAGAGAGAGAGAGAGAGATATATCCATGGCGGGAATAGAATAGAGTGCATTAAAAACTCACCAAACGTCCAAGAGGATGGAGACAACCGCGTGGAGTTGACGAAGTTCATCTGCCGAATGACCGTCCTCTTCATCTTGGCATAACAATGCTGCACGCGCTCTCTCTAGGTTAGCTAACGCTAGTAAGCCTTTAGCTAAGCTAGCTACTAGCCGACATCAACATGGCTATCCCGACTGAACCACACGTTAGCACTCGATATTATAACGTAGCTAAAGCTAATTAGCTGTCCCTGCCTTTAGCTAAGCCGACATGGCTAGCCTGATTGAACTGTCTAACATGCAACAACTTTCATCTTCAGTCCATCTGCCGAATGACCGTCCTCTTCGTTTTGGCTGGCATAACTAAGCATAACCTCCAAAGCTGCACGCGCAAAATAGTCAAACGCAGCTGACGCACGCCGGTGTACACATGATGTAACCCCTCCCTTCGTTGAAACCAATAGTATGTCTGCTGCAGAGCCCCAGAGCTCCAATAGTGAGTATGTCTGCTGCAGAGCCGCAGAGCCAGGAACATTCTACAAACGTGTTTAATGTGAAATATATAAGCATATAAGCAAAACTAGATTTTACGTCTGTGATGAAAAAGGGCCTCGCGGGAAGGGGGGCCTCGCAAAAAATTATAAAAAAAAATAATAAATAATTTTTATATTTTTTTCTGCGAGGCCCCCCTTCCCGCGAGGCCCTGTGCGACCGCACTGCTCGCACACCCCCTGAGGCGGCCCTGGGCGTGGACACCGCAGCCATCACAAAACCCCAGCCGAAACGGCGCCCCCAAAACACACCTCCACATACCTGGTGCCGTAAGTACGTATGGGCGTATCGTTTGCTGCGTCAATCTGGGGCCCGTGTTTGCCGTCCATGGTGTCCACGCCCTGTGCCGGCAGGATGCTGCGTTGTGCGCCCGAGTCCACCAGCAGCCGCCGGCCGGACAAGGAGTCAGTGATGAACAACAGCTTGCAGTCATGGCCGGCACCCACAGCCACTAATGAGCGCCGGCCCTGGCGTTTCCCTGCCCCTTGAAACTGCATGGCTTGCGACACTGCTTGGCCCTGTCCCCAAACCTGGCATGGTAATAACAGAGCCCGTCGTCGGGTTGGCGTCGGGCTGTCACCGCAGCCGCGGTGTCTGTATAAGCATCCATTGGTGGGGCTGAGGTGCCCTGGTGGGGCAGCAGTGCATGGACAAACTGCTGCTGCCTGTTGGCCAGGAAAACCCTGTCTGCTTCTGCAGCCAGGCCGCGATAGTCTTTGGTGGAGGAGAGGAGGGAACTGGCCAGTGCCGTGCGCACAGGCACTGGAAGCTGCCGTAGGAAAATGTGCGTGAACAGAAAGGAAGGATCTGCTGATCCCAGCACAGCCAGCATCTTCTCCCATCAACTCTGATGGTTTGCCGTCACCGAGGCCGTTGAGGGACAGCAGGCGGTCTGCCTTCTCTAACTCTGACAGTTCATACAGCTTCAGAAGGAATGTCTTTAGCGCATTGTACTTGTCAGCTGCCGGCGGATCCTCCAACAGCATCATCGCCCGTGCCGTCGTCGAAGCATCCAATGCCGCCACCACATGGAAGTATTTGGTTATGTCCTGCGTTATTCCTCTCAGCTGGAATTGGGCTTCGATGTGTTTAAACCACGGCCGGGGATTATGCTGCCAAAAGTCGGGCAACTTGACGGTCGCAGCATAAATGTTTGCTTGCAACATATTAGCGTTGTTAGCATTCGGCGCGGGTGCTTGCGGTTGCGCGACGCCGTTGTCTTGAGACATAATGCTAATGTTGTTTAACGTTAACAAATGTTCTTCACAGGGTCACCAATGTGGCGATAAGAAAGTAGTGAGCCAGAGACGTAGGTCGAGTTGAGTACTTTACTTATCCTGCACATAGCATTTACAATAACAACAACCCGTCACCCGGAACCGGAAGTGGCATTTAACCTTTCCCCTAACCAGTACAACCCACACTCTTAAAGGCACCAGCCCATCTTGGTGAATGTCTCTTAATATAGGTCACCACAAGGTACTATATATATTTCGATTGCGTTCACAGTACACCAAACAGCAAACCGCACCATGCTCCACTTTGAAAGGGACCTAGTCCCAACTTTAATCAACAGTATTATGGCGTTTATACAGTTTGTTTAAACAAGTGAACGTCCTCCGAGCTCTCTCTCTCTGCCAACAGTGCTGTCAGGTGCACTGCAGACCCGTGAGCCAACTGTGCTGGAGCATATCAACACATAATGGGCGTGTCTGCGCTGGTATCTCATCCACGCAATGTCCTTAGTGGATAGGTCGCAGAGACGGAGCAGAATCCGTGTGCAAACCCCGCGCAGTTAAGGGTGCAATTCCCACCGCGCAATCCATTCTTAGTGGATCCCGCCCTAAGACTCGAATCAAATATCTAATGCTCTTGAATAATGAGTCGGTGGTTGGTTTGCTCATATACAATTTGGCTCATAAATTATGGGGATCTTGTGGACATAAAACATCTACATTACTCCCTAATATAAGGGAGATGAATGCCATCATTTGTAATTTACATTTACATTTAGTCATTTAGATGACGCTTTTATCCAAAGCGACTTACAAGTTATTTACGACAAGTCATCAGGAAGGGTACAACTCCATCAGCTGAGTAACAATGTTCATCAAGTGTTGAGTGCTACAGTGTAGGTTCATTTATTAGGACAAATGCATGACTAAGGTTAGTTAGGGTTAGATTTTTTATATATTTTTTCTATCTTTTATTTATTTTTATTTCAATTTGTGTCCGTGACGCCCTAAACATCCATTATGTACTCATACACACGTACCTCTAGTAATAGTTTAAAAACGTCAACATACAGTATACTCGTATTTTTACAGTTACACACACACACACACACACACACACACACACACACACACACACACACACACACACACACAGGCTCTCTCTCTCTGTTCCTCACCCAGTTCTCTCTCTCTCTCTCCCTCTCCTCCAGGACTTGCAGGCCCAGGACAGAGCCCACCGCATCGGGCAGATTAATGAGGTGCGTGTGCTGCGTCTCTGCACTGTCAACAGCGTGGAGGAGAAGATCCTGGCGGCTGCTAAGTACAAACTGAACGTGGACCAGAAGGTCATCCAGGCTGGCATGTTTGACCAGAAGTCCTCCAGCTGTGAGCGCAGGGCGTTCCTCCAGGCCATCCTGGAGCATGAGGAGCAAGATGAGGTCTTGGGTCAAGTTGTCACAGACCAACATTACCCAGTTTAGTAAAACAACTCAGCTCTAGAGGTAGCTACAGACCAGCTAGCTATGGCATGGACTATTTTGACTAATGGCCATAAATGCCATGTGGGTCAGGCCTTGTCGTTCACTCTGACGAGCCATAGTGCTGGCTCCGTATCTGACCAACATGAGCGGTAGTGTACCGAACCAGTCCCCTCGACGGATCAGTAAAAATAGGCACGCCAATGTAGATAATACTTTAAACAATCGTTAAACGGAATGCACGCGACTGAACGGGAAACACGTCTTGGTGGCAGGTATCCCTGCCTGGCCAACATGCTGCCGTCTTCATCCCACCAGCGTGAGCCACATCGCTGCACGGCACAACGCACCTCTCCTCACAACAGTCGGAGGAAGGACGTATATCAGGTTAGGCCTGTCCCCAATGACCCCAGTCAAATAGCCCATTAACCGTACGCTGGCCTGTGACACATACACATTATGCACAAATACGTTTTTTTAATGTGTGACTAGAAGCTCTAGGTCACACAGCATGGAGGTGGATGCTGACGTGTGTTTCCTGTGTGCTCAGGAGGAGGACGAGGTGCCAGATGATGAGACAGTCAACCAGATGATCGCCAGGAGTGAGGAAGAGTTTGACCAGTTCATGGTCTGTGTGTGTGCGTGCGTGTGTGTGTGTGCGTGGGTTGCGTGTGTGGGTACCAGGGATGGAATGATTTTCCAAAACAGAATCTTCAGGGTATTGTATTCTTGTATTTATCACATTATATGGTTTTAATACTGATGGTCTTGGACCTTTATCACAGAAAAGGGGGTCCGTGTGTGTGTGTGCATGCGTGCGTACAGATTATTAATCATATAAGGCCATTTTGATATTTATATTCTTCACAAAGCACAAGTTGTACAATTAACAACCTCAATCATAGGCGGTCAGGTGGCGTAGCGGAGATTGTGCTCGTCACCAATGCAAGAGGCTGCGGTCTCGACTCCCGGAGAGTCAGCATTGCCTTGGCTTGGGCTGATCGCTATACTAACTCGTTTGGCTGAGTTAGGGGGAGGGAAGCCGTGGGTGGGTCCTGGGCGTTGTGGACAGCGACCCCTACAGTTCGGTCGGGGCGCCTGCACAGCGAGGGTAGGATCTGGAGAAAGGTAGTGTGACCTTCCACACGTTACACTCTCCCGGTGAGAATCTGCGCTGCCAGGCTGGCTGCCGGCTGGCTGCACATGTGTCGGAGGAAAACATGTCACAGTCTCCGGCCTCCCGGACCAACAGTAGGGGGGGGGGGTGCGCAACAACCAGGAAGGGGGTTGGGAATTGGCATAACGACTAACAGTGGGATGGGAGAAAATCGGAAAAAAGGAGGGGGGAAAAAGATAATAAAAAAAAAAGAATACCTCAATCATCACTTGGAGCGTGAATGTGATTCATCACCTGAAAGTACTCTTCTTCTGTACTTAACTTTGCATGAACACAACACTCCAACTTACTATCTTTAGATTAGGTTCGGTTTTTAAACACTGTTCATCTGAAAACATTAAACAAATGTATAGGGTTCTTTCTGTGGGATTAAATTATCCAGCCCACCTACCCTATGGAGAAGAGTCACAATCAGCCCTCTCACTCACTCCTCCTCTCATTGTTCCTCTTTCATCTGTCCAGAGATGCTTTAAATACCTCACCTTGTGGGCCAGGTTATTCACAACTTGTCCTGACTGAGCAGCATATTAAAGTAAAGAGGACATATTATGGTCTCTGTATGGATTTGGCAGTCTAAAATGTTATTTAGGTGCTGGGAAAATGAAATTTTTATACTTATATATGTATAATTAATACTTTAACGTGAAAATGCTATCTGAGCTTCGCTGGAGGTATCGCTGGTTTTGGCATAGGCCAAGGAACCTACTTGCGGACCCCACCTGCACCCCTGTGCCTAGGGCAACGCAGCACCACAAGCGATATGATTGGCACACTTGACTTGAGCCACGCCTTTCTGCATTTACCTTGCTCTCATGTGGAAGAGTTGTTAGCAAAAAGGTTGTGTGGAACTATACCCTGCTTGTGTGGAACTATACCCAAACCCCCACAACCACTGCAGATAAATGTGTGAAAAGAAAGAGAATTTGTACATGAGATATAGACGAGGCTCAAGCTGTTGTCACTAGAGTTACTTCATTGCATTATTTGAGCATCTCTGTCTTGCACAGCGTTGTCTTCAGACAGAGGTTCTGAATGCAGACAAGATGGTAGCCAGCAGTCAGTCCCAACCCATGGCTCAAGTTGGAAGTAATGTGAGCCTGTGAGGACAATAGAGCTTATTAGTGGACTAGAAACTATGGAAATGTCAAAAGACAGAGAGATGAAACTCCGTCTGCTGGTAGGGGGTGCGTCCACACCACTATTTCCAACATGCCTGCGTTCAGTTCAGTGAAGCCTTCATTAACAGTTCAACACAGCCTTGTTTAGATCTAGCAGTATCAAAGTATCAAAATCGCACATAGCTGGGGCGGCTGGGTAGCGCAGCGGACTACCACCGCAGAGACTCTGGGTTCGAATCCAGCTGTCAGTGGTACCTCCGGCTTGGTCAGTTGTCCCTACTAACACAATTGGCAGTGTTAGCGGGTGGGAAGCCGGTGGGGTATGTATCCTGGTCGTTGTAAACAGCGACTCCTACTGGTCGGTCGGGGCGCCTGCTCAGCGGGGAAGGGATCTGGGGGAGGTAGTGTGATCCTCCCACGCGTTACACTCCCCCGGTGAGAGTCCTTGCTGTCAGGTGAAAATAAGTGGCTGGCTGACTCCACATGTATCGGAAGAGGCATGTGACAGTCTTCAACCCTCCCTAGACAGGTAAGTGGGGGGGAAATGCGCGCAACGACCAGGAAGGGAATTGGCATAACGACAAAAATTGGGATGGGAGAAAAATACGGAAAAAGGGGGAGAAAAAATAGATTAAAAAAAATGTATCGCACATAGCTGCTAATGAAACATTATTAACCTGCGATATAAGATTTCAAAATAGAATTGTGTGCGCGTCACGTCGGCCAGCCAATTGAATGCCTCTCCCATCAAAAAGACGCAAAGTACATTTCCTTATTTTCTTTCTTTCTCTTCCACCCCCACCATCTCCTAGCGTATGGACCTGGACCGGCGCCGCGAGGACGCACGTAACCCACGCCGTAAGCCCCGTCTGATGGAGGAGGACGAGCTGCCCACCTGGATCATGAAGGACGACGCCGAGGTGGAGCGTCTCACCTACGAGGAAGAGGAGGAGAAGATGTTCGGACGAGGCTCCCGCCAGCGCAAGGAGGTGGACTACAGCGACTCACTGACGGAGAAGCAGTGGCTTAAGGTTAGTTATGCAGATGTCATAAGACGGGGTCAGAGAACAGGGTCAGAGATAGTGAATATCTAGAAAGACGTGGCTCTGCCTCTGCTTCCTGTAGCCACATGATCACCGTCAGAAAGCAGGAAGTCCCCCAGTGCCGACCAGAGTGGACTTAGCCCTCTGTTGCAAATATCTTATGCTCATTGTACTATATCTATCTATTGAGCTATATTTAACTTAGTTTATATCCCACATAATTTTATTCAACCTCTTATACAGTCGTACAGCCCTGGCCTATATTTTATTTCATAAATATATTATTCTGGCGGCTGGGTGGCACAGCGGTCTAAGCGCTCGTCACAAACACGTGAGACACCGGTATCGAATCCGGCTGTCAGCGTTGCCTCCGGCTTGGGCCGGCCGTCATACTGACTCAATAGGCAGAGTCAGCGGGAGGGGAGTCGATGGGTGGTAATCTGGTCGTTGTAAACAGCGACTCCTACAGGTCGGTCAGGGCGCCTGCACAGCAAGGACAGGAGATGTCGAGGGTAGTGTGAGCCTCCCACACATTACACCTCGCCAATGAGAGTCCGCGCTGGCAGGTGAAAAGAAGTGGCTGGCTGACTCCGCATGTATCGGAGGGGACATGCGATAGATTCTTCAACCCTCCCTACGACCGACCAGTGGGGGGCACATGCGAGCAATGATCAAGACAGGGGAGGGGGGAATTGGCACGACTAAATTGGGATGGGAGAAAAAACAGAAAAAGAAGGAGAAAAAGTGGATAAAAATATATATATATTATTCTATTGTGCTTAAATTTCATTTTACTTTACTCCACCACTTTATTGTATTATCTGTCTGTTAATGTCTGTCCACTAATGTTGCACCAGTAACGTCCAAAGCAAATTCCTTGTGTAAAGTATACTTGGCAATACCATTCTGATTCTGATTCTGATTCTCACAACATCTAAGGCCAATTCAAGCGCCAAATCGTCCAGAAGGTTAAAGTGTTGTATCCTACCAGGGAGAATAAAGATCTTGCCTCACGCTCCCCTAACCCTAACCCCCAGGCAATAGAGGAAGGCACGTTGGATGAGATCGAGGATGAGGTGCGTCACAAGAAAACGAGCCGGAAGAGGAAGCGGGACCGTGACGTGGACCTCCCCGGTCCCTCCTCCTCTTCCTCGGGGGGCCGCGGGCGAGGGGACAAAGATGAGGATGGGAAGAGACAGCGAAGACGAGGACGCCCCCCTGCCGAGAAGTTGTCCCAGAACCCCCCGACGCTCACCAAGAAGATGAAGAAGATTGTGGACGCTGTCATCAAGTACAAAGACAGGTAGCTTTGTTTCTACCTGCAGTATGTGTGGCCCACTTGGAACTGTTGACAACACGCTGACATAATGTAGGGCTTTCCAACATCAGTGTTCAGCTGTGAAGACTATTTTATTTCATTTCAAACCTTTATTTAAACTCGCAACTGAGGTTTTATTTACAGTCACGTCGAGTGTCCATACACAGGGTTAAGCAGAACATACAGAGTTAAGCCCAAAAAAAGGCATGTAAAATCACACAGCATATACAATCATAACAATTAGGCAAGTAAGGATAACAATCAATTAAAACGTGTACAACTTGATTGACAAAAGTTGGAGATCAAGGTTTTAAAACTCTGCAACAGAGGGGAGAATCTCAAGCTTTAAGGACTGTCGGAGTTCATTCCATGAGCTCTTATTAAACTTAAATTGGTTCTTAATGCTAGTAAAACTAAATTGATGCTGTTTTCTAGAGCCAGAAACATTGAATATGATGGTTTACACATATCTACCGTAAGTGGTTCTAGCATTGAAAGAGTCACTGAATATAAATATATTGGTGTGTGGCTCGATGAGAAATTTACATTTAAATTACATGTGGACAACCTTGTCTCCATAAACCAGCTTTCCTTTGATTAGTAGGAAGAGAGTTTTTTTCTGATCAGTCCTGGACTATGGTGATGTAATTTATAGGCATGCTGTGGCCTCAGCCCTTAAATCATTGGACTCTGTATATCACTCTGCCCTCAGATTCATCACTAATGATAAATACGACACTCATCACTGTGTCCTTTATGAGAAGGTTGGTTGGTCCTTGCTGATGGAGGCACAACACATTTTTAAGGCCCTTATTGGTAAGCTACCTCCTTATACTACATCATTATTGGAATGGAATATTGGTACCTATGGAACCCGTTCTAGTGACTGGCTGGTCCTTAACACTTTGAGAGCCCACCACGTGATAACACGTGTTATCAGCCCGACGCCTGAATGCCCACCACGACAATTAGCATGTTATTTTTTTATTAGCGATCTGAATTAATATTTCATCAACGGAGTCTCCCGTTGGTAAACCAGCCCCATCAGGAGCTCAGATGTGAAAAGACCGCCCCCTATCGTCTCCCAGATGGTAATGCACCCTTTTGGAATGGACTCAATGAAAATGGATGAGAAAAGAAAAATCCGGAATCCACATTTTACTTCTCAGGCATGTAACCCGAGCCGATCGGATTCATTGTGGACCATCAGAACAGCGTGGAATATGTGTTTACAGTATGTAGCGTTGGATCAATAAAAGCAATAGATTTTTGGAATGGCGATCAGGAATTGGAATGATCTTTTTGGAGAACATCTGATCTGAGGTAAGGAATCTATTTTACAAGTCTTGGGATAATCAGAGTTGTATTCGCTGAGCTCTCAGTGTTCGCCCTATGTGTGTGTGTGTGGGCGATGGCTTTGAGGAAATCAGAGAATCGATTTTTCAGATCGCCTATATAGCGTGCATACGTACACATATACCATCGATAATCTAGCGTTTATTTGAAAACGATTCATAAATAGGCCGAAAAATTACAACGTTTTTGTGTATTCTAGAATATTCCAGTACAGGGCGTTTATTATGGAATCTTTTTATTTTCCTTGAAAACGAGGGCTTTTCAAAATGCTATAAAACGAAAATGAACCGATAAAAAAACAATCCGCTTTGACAATGTTGACTGGAAAACGAGTCATTGATAAGCGACGGGCAGATTAGACACATAGCCATAATTTAAAACATAGATTAGGCGTTATTAACGCTAACATTGAAGTGGATGGTGGGCATTCAAGCACTAAATCGTGCGCCCCCTGCTGGCACTGAAAGTGTTAAAGGTCCCCTATCTTATAAATGGCCTTTTCCAGTGGTTTGCATTGTTTTATAGCAATGTGGGGTTGTACCAACACTGACTAGATCTGAAATTCTCATTCAGTCCCATTCCTCCAGTTCAGATGAGACAATATCCTCCCCCACTAAACCAAGCCATTCGAATTTACTCGGATCTGTGACGTGTGACGCCACTGCCCGCCCACAATCAACTGTGATACGTTTATATGAGCAGCGAGTGGAAATAATGCGGAAGCGGTTATTTAGCAGAGACCTTCAGCTGTTCACACACACACACACCATGAATCACACACAACAGTGTGTGACAGTGGCTCAGGAGGTAGAGAAGTCGTCTGGCAATCCGGAGGTTCCCGGTTCGATTCCCGCTCCTCCCGGGGCAGCGTGTCGATGTGTCCTTGAGCAAGACACTTAACCCCTAATTGCTCCCGATGAGCAGGTTGGCAGTGCACCTTGCATGGTTGCCTCCGCCGTCGGTGTGTGAGTGAATGGGTAAAAATGTGAGTAACAAATTGTAAAGTGCTTTGGATAAAAGCGCTATATAAAAGAAAACCTGCCATTTACAAGAGAACTTGATAAAACGGGTGGGAGGTAATGGGACTGGGGGGGAGCTCTCTCTCTCTCTCGTATCAGCACTCGCTGTATCACCGTCAACCTGTTGCAAAATATCATAGCGCACGCTCCCACGTGCACGCCCGTATTCCGATCCGTGCAATAATATTCACGGGGTATATATTGTCCTTTGAAACAAGTTACCGATGCATTGTCCCATGGGATTATGCCCCCCGCGGCGAAATTAATTAGTCTCTCTCTCTCTCTCTCTCTCTCTCTCTCTCTCTCTCTCTCTCTCTCTCTCTCTCTCTCTCTCTCTCTCTCCTCTCTCTCTCTCTCTCTCTCTCTCTCTCTCTCTCTCTCTCTCTCTCTCTCTCTCTCTCTCTCTCTCTCTCTCTCTCTCTCTCTCCCCCCCCCAAAGGTATCTGCCAGTGCATGTGGGTGACTGTCATTGCGCATTGCGAGTATGGGCGGAGCCCAGCCAACGTTATTGACAATTTTCACGATGTTTGCAGACCCATCGTATATTCTATATTATAGCTATGGAGACAATAGTATGCCTCATTTGACAGGCACTATTTATAGTCCAACATTGACAAACCAGTTCATTTCTACATACTTTCGTTTGTGCGCTATTTCACGCTAAACGTTGCCCCGTTTCAAAATAATCCAGTCTTGTTTTCTAGATAGTGAGATGTGACGTATTATATGCGCAAATCATTCGTGTTGCTCGCCTGAAACCTATATTATTTCCAAATCAAAGGGTATATACCATATATAGATGTTTCTTCACAAAATCATCGGGGGGGGGGGGGGGGGGGGGGGGGGGGGCATTTTAACTGAAAACTGTGATCGTTACCAAAAGCAAGTTTTACGTCCGATAAACTACGACACTGTGATCGGTACAGAAGTATGGTTTACGTACAAAAAATACCAGCTACCTAAGATAGACCTTACCTCAGTCAGAAAGTACTCCAAAATGAATAACTCCCAGTCGATCCCATGGCGATCGCAATTACTTGTGTATATTGGGCATGGCTACCATATGGGAAATAATAGCTCTGAGGCACCAAATCTTCCACCGATTGCTATGTTGTGATCCACTCTCATGTGGATCACATGATATCCCCAGTTATAAATCGTATAGCTTTACGCTCTGCTCTATTGATACTATCCCTTTAATCATTCTATCAATCAAAAAACGTTCTCCACATGTACACCCCCACTCACCTCTGCCTGGCCACACCCACATCCGCTCCTATATAAGCGGGGTTGTGGCCTCCTTCCCTACTTTCACCACCGTGAAGTTCGTGTATATCACCACTTTAGTTTAGTGCTAAAAGTAGTTAGTTGGTAAAGAAAATAAAGCGATAATGTCTTCACCACCGGAGGGCCTAGACGATTACAGTTCTACCCTCCACCAGCGCTTCACTGCCGCGGCATCCTCCGTGCGTCGTGGGGCGTTCCTGGCTCCACGGTTGTGGCAGGCAGGTGCGTCTGAGCGGTGCCCGGAGGGGAGTGTGCTTCGCCGAGGGGCCGTTGAGCTCCCATCTCCTGTGAGGTGGCCGAGTTCCGGCTCTGGTTCCCCCGCCGGAGGGCAGTCAGCCGATAGGCGGACAGTTCCTCTGGTGGCCGAGGATTTGCGTCGCAGACTCTTCGCCTCGGCTCGTTCTCGTCTTATGATGGCGAACAGCGGGGGTGAACGGCCTAGTGGCAGTGTTGTGCTGGCTCCGAGCAGAAATTCCCCAGCCTCTTCTCCATATCCGATGGAAACGGAGGATTACATGGAGGAGGCGGGGGCTTTCTTGTTCGAAGGCCCGGCGGAGACAAGACACTCTCCCCCTCGGGGAGTGGCAGAGGGTGCTATGTCTTCCTGGGGACCCTCATGCTCCGGGACTGGGTTAAAGTCACGAGATGCCCTGCTATCTGCCGCATCGGATGCTGGCTCCCGCTTATCGTTTGGAGACTGTGTGCAGCCTCCCGAACGCGAGGGACGCGAGTGACGTGGAAGAAGGTATGCAAGGGGAG
Organism: Notolepis coatsorum; assembly: GCF_963971535.1. Lineage (NCBI taxonomy): Eukaryota > Metazoa > Chordata > Actinopteri > Aulopiformes > Paralepididae > Notolepis > Notolepis coatsorum. The sequence continues at coordinate 45,333,889 of NC_140171.1, forward strand.
TTGCTTGTCTTGTTCCCCCGAGCTCATGGCGGCCGCTGCGGCCGCTAATGGTGTGGCGTTGCCGCAGCCACTGCCGGCACCTGTTCCCGATGACATGATAGGTCATCTCTGGCACGCCGTCCTGTGAGGGAGGTAGGTGTTGTCTGCCCATTCTTCCCGTCAATGGAGGCTTACGTGGCGCGGGGACAGGTAATTTCCCGCATCGTCGGCGACTGGAGACGTGAGGCGGAGACAACGCCGTCAGAGGTCTGCGGCGGTTGCCACCGTCACCACCGCCGCTGCTGGGCCTCCAAGGAAGAAGGCCAGGAGTGGAGGAAGAGTCGCTGCCGCTGCAGCCAGTCGTCCTGCACCCGGGGTGAACGGTAGGGATCGACGTGGCCAGACGGCTCCCTCCGGGCCGGCTGCCCGTGGGGGCAAATGGCATCCTGCACGCGGCGGGCGACGCTAGTGACTTTCCCCTGTTTGCCCCTGCCCCCCCCCCCCCTCAAATATGATTTTGTTATTAAATAAAGGGTCCCTCCTGTTTACAAAACGTGTGTTGATTCACTGTATATTTGGGGATACGATACATGCAATTTTTAAAACCCACAGCTAATGCTGGGATTGCGTGATGAGAGTGGTGCAGTTTTCTCTGAAAATTGCTTTGGTCGCTATTATGTATAAACTTAGCAAGGCCTGTAGCTAGCACTCGGTCGAGGACTTATGTCTTCTCTCTTCCTGTAAAATGGCGTTCTTCTTACGGTAGTGAGAGTGAACTTATGCCTTTTATTGTGTAAAGAGGGTTGTGTGTGTTCGTGTTTTACGTTTAAGTACTCGTAGCATTGAGTCCACAACTGGGTTGGGTGTTAGCCTGCAGAAGTGGTGCATATATAGCTCTTGAACCGAGGTCCTTTGGTCCCTCTCTTTGGTCTGTTATTTTTTCTTTACTCTTTACCATCATTATACCCAGTCTGCCACCGCTGTAAGCCTATGGAGATGTTTACCTTCTTTGCAGGGCTATAACTTTTTAAATATTATAGCTATATCTGCATTACTATGGCCCATTCAACATCAATTATCTATCGTTCCGGATGTGGGAACGTTATATTTTTTCATTCATACATTGTTGTGTTAATACCGTCTAGAATAGTATGTTTTTAAGCTTTTCTGCTGTAATTCCAAAAACGCTAGTTATATACTCGTACTGGCATCGCGTCCCGCTCTTAAGCCATACCGAGATATACCTCATCTCATGTACCTAGTGTACTCCATCAACAAATAAAAACCAATACACCCAGCACCTGCCAGGCCCCGCCCTACTGCCGTACTATATAGTACTAGGCGTGGCCACCACTCACTCTTCCTCTATTTTCGTTTCCATCATAGCGGATGCATGACACCCTATGCAACTAGTTGATATGAAAAGTTTAGAGAAATTAGGTTGAGTGCTTACCGAAGATTTGCCTACCCCTGAAATCTTCGTGGCATGTTCTGGCGGCGCATTTCAGCGTTGAGTTCTGTAGTCTCCTTGTCTTGTTGACAGCAGACAGAGGGACAGCGTGTGAGGTGTAGCTATCGAGCTACCTCGCACAAGGTAGGACTTGCGCCACTAGGCATTATCGCTGGTGTTAGTAAATGCTGCTTGTTGTGAGTTGTATATTTGCGCCAGGGGCAGGATGTTTGGGTAAACGTCCCTCTGAGGGGACGTTTCCCAGGCTGTCCTGGAGCGCGCTGCTAATACTAAGGCCCTTGTTACACACACTGTTTTTGTGCTCGTTTTTATACGTTTTTGAATACGTTTGCTGTCCCTATTAGATGGAAATGCCGTTTTTGCCGGAAACGTTGTGGCCCTACTGAAAACGCTAAATTGTGTTTCCGTTTTGGAATAGCGGTAATGTTGTGTAATCTGCGCGGAGCCGTTGTTGCTCAACGCCCATGCGCAGTAGATACCATCTGCGTGCCCTTCCGGTGACAACAGAGCTGTCCCAAATAGCTGCAGCTACCATGTGTTGTCAAGTTATTGTTATAAGGACCCCAGTCCAAGCTACAACAGTCTGCATTCCCTTAACAATTGTTTGTATTGAGCTGTATTTTATTGTACCCATTATGCAATATGTTAAATAAAGTTTACATCCATTCATTCTGCTAGCATTACCGATTGCATGAGCACTGCCGCTGGCTAACGTGAGCTAGCATTAGCTATCAGACCCTGTTAGCTCAAGCTCCTCTTTCAATGACTGTGTATGAACGAATAATGGACTCTGTGAAGCGCTCTGAGTCAGAGAAGAGCGCTATATAAATCCAATCCATTATTATTATTATTATTATTATTATTATTCAATCTTAACAAGCATTAAACAAAATGGCCCAGTCATCTATTCACCTTTGTTTAATACACACGGCGTTGTCTCTAATGTTATCTAGCTACTGATAGCTCCCGATATCATCAGTTTGGTGCTGGCTGGTTAACGTGAGCTAGCGTTAGCTTCTAGCCACAATGCTATACTGTTATACTGGCATATTCCATTCACGTTAGCATGTAGCTAACAATGTAGCTAACAACATCGCCGATCCTTTTTGAGACTAAACTATCCGCTCTTGGTGGTCACTTGTGTTGATGTTCGTTTTGTTTCATCAACAAATGGCAGAACAGAAGGCAGAACACACAGTGAATGTATCCGTTTTGTTTATTGCACTTTTATTACACTTTGCTGAAAAATAAGTGCTGCATTGGGTAAATAGGCATTTAAAAATGGCGGCGCCTTGTTGACATTTTCTTTGCAGGAAGTGTATTGGCACATTCAAGTTCTGATTGGTTGAAAATTGCCTTCATGTTCACCACCTACTGCCACCTACTGCTTTGGCAGTGTACTACATCACTGTGCTCAGGTTGCAAAACGTATGTCTCACTCGGCTACCGCTACGTTGCGACCTGGAAAAGCGAAACTCATCTGAAAACTAAACGAAGGTGTAACCGCAGCCTAAATGCTGGGTCACTGTTCTACTGTTCCCCGCTGTGGGATGTCACTAGGCATGACAATGCTGGCGTTTGTGATGTGCTCGAGTTGTCCCGAGAGACAACCGAGTTGTGTATTGGCGCAAGCGGCGGGATATCTGGGTAAACGTTGTTGTTTTCCCCGTTATCCTGGAGCGCGCGGCTAACGCTATGCTATATTGGGCTACTGTTTCTGTTCTGTCTCTCTGCTACGGGAATGTCTGTCTATACTACAGTCTTCCCTCCTCTCAACCATTCATGCTGACGGTCAATCGGTGTCTACTGGGGGAGTATTGCGGGGGGGGCTTTGTTTACCTTTCATGGGTAAATGGGCTGAGGTCTAGGGCTGGTGTGCTGTTGTGAATATTATGAATGAATGCGGGACTGGTTCTCTCTGGTCCGCATCCCCTTAACGTTGTGTGCATGGGCTTGCCCATTCTACAGTATATTCGTGGTGTTAGTTCATTTATTCATTAACCCCTTCATGGTGCACACCACAGTGGAGGTTGCTGGTTGCTCCGTGTTAGCAGGGGCGGACCTTCCTACAGGCGATATAGGCGGTCGCTTAGAGCGCCACCAAGAGGGGGGCACCAAAAAAAATTTTTTTTTTTTTTTTTTGTGCAGTTTTGGCGCCCCCCTCTATATCTGCAACCATTATTTTTACATTAAAAAAATTCTAACATAAGGGAAAATGAGCCAAAAATCTAAAACGGTCGGTCGGTCTGAGCCTCAGCTTTAGGTGTTCACAGTCAGAACATGCTAGAGCGCTGTGCATTGATGGGTATCGGTCAAGTGGTTATAGAATTGAACGTTGAGGAAAGAAAGACTAACGTTAGAGAACTATGAAGAAAAAAGCCAGTGGTGTGCAGTGGTGAATCTCGCCTAGGGCGCCAAATGGGCTAGGTCCGCCCCTGCGTGTTAGCATCAGTCCTTTGCTTTTGACATGTTGAAACAGTGCCCCGCCCGGCCGACGCCATGAGGTGGGTCGGCCCGGCGAGTGGTTGGTGGGCTGCTAAAGCCTGTACCGCCACGGTATGGAATTGGCAGCGATTAGTAACTGTGTTCGAATTGCTGTTTTTTCGATCAAAAAATGGTGTCTGGTGGCGGGGCCTTGAGGGCCAGCCGACGTCGACACATCGCGCGAGGTGGTTGACGTTATTAGCTTTGACCTAGCCGCAAGCTATAACCGCTCAGGGCTCCCCTCTCCGCAGAGGATCTTGGTCTTCTGCTGGACCGGTATCAAACCGGCCCTTTCTGTCGGGGTCCCCCCTTGGGTGCGATTGCCTCGTGGGTAGTGTCAGGGTCAGATGTCCCGACACAGAACGCTCTGCTCTCTACAGGTCCAGGGTTGGCTACGCACAGCGGGTGGGACCGGGCCGCCTATCTACAGTTCCTAGCGGACCTGCGCCACATGGCGGCGGGTGCGTTGGGAGTGTCATCACATATGGCTACAGCAGTACCATATGTCGAGGTGGATGGAGAGAACGCTGAGGCGGGGACTTGTATTTACACAACCCCACCCGTTTTCGGGTTTGGTACAGACCCTATTGTCAGGGTCACCAGCAGTGACAGCTCTGGTCAACGAGATCCAATCTCTGTGGACGAAGCAAGCCATCGTCGTGGCGTTTTCCTCCCGGTGTTCTCTGGTGCCTGAGAAATCGGGAGGGGGGGTGTCAGACCCATGCTGGACCTGTCCCATGGGAAGGTTCAGCATTTTTTGGATCGTCTCCTACCTGTTGAACACTGTCAGGTGGGGGTCTGGTTCTCCTCCATAGACCTGTAGGATGCGTATTCGCATCCCCGATCTTCCATCCTAGGGCTTACCTACGCTTCCTTTGCAGGGTTAGCGTATGAGTACCAGAGGCTGCCGTTCGGCTTTTCTCTGGCTCCCTGCATCTTCACCAAGTGCGTGGAGGCCGCACTGGGGCCTCTGCATCGTCAGGGGTTACGAAGTGTATTCTGCCCTGACGACGTTCTGGTCCTTGGCGGTCAAGGTGGATCGTCAGGTCTCGTACCAGGCAGGTTCCTACCAGCCTGGGGTTTGCTGTAGACGGGAAGTAGAGTACTCCTCTTCACAGTCAACGGGTGGAGTGCTATGGGCATCCCTCTCAGAGCGTGTTGTGGACACGCTCGGGAGGCTCTGTCCTAGGACGTTTACGGCGCTGTCCGTGATACGCCTGCTCGGTATGATGGCATCTGCTCATTCCGTGGTCCCTTTTGGCCTCCTCTTCACCCCAGGAGGGGGTTACGGAGGTGGGTTTTCCAGTATGGAAATAGACCCGGTGAGAGGCAAGTGGAAGCAGCTAAGGTTCCCGTGTCAGTACTGGGGGACCTCGCCCCTGGGGAGGGCCTGGGGTCCTCACCAGGGGGGTCCCCATGGGCAGTAGGCTGTCACACGTCACGTTTTTCACCGACGCCTCCCTCGCTGGAGACGCGTCGGGCCAACGCAGTAGCTGGCAAGCCATGCTGCCCGGTCTGCGCTACGTTCAATGTGTTGGTATTGAAAGCGGTCCTTCTGGTCCTCAAACGGTGTTGATCAGGACGGACAATACGACGTCAGTGTCGTATATCGACAGACAGGAGTACGCTCCCCCCGTCTGCACCGGGCGGCGGCCGGCTGGCTATGGACGTTCTCCATCTGCGCAGCCTGAGGGCTCTCCACATCCCCGGCAGGGTGAATGTGGGTACAGGTGTAATGTCGCGGGCGGTCCTCACCCTGACGGGTGGGGATTACGTCCGGACATAGTCAGGCAGGTCTGGGACCGATGCCGTGCCGCCTGGGATTCTTTCCCCCATACATCTGTTAGGTCAGTTGTTGGGGCGGGTACGTTGAGGAGCGCAGGTCCTTGATCCTGATTGCGCCGGACCGGGGCGCAGCTGTGTGGTTCCCGGTCCTGATCCAGCTCTTGGTATCCCGTCATGGTCTGTTCCTTGGTCATCGCGGGCCCTCTCTCAAGTGCACGGGTCTCTGTGTTAGTTCCCAGTGCTGGGCCAGCTGCTGGTGGGTTGGCTGGTGAGAGGGTGAGTCTGGAGAGGATGGATCCTTCTGTGGTTGGTACCATCCGGAACGTGCATGCTCCCTCCACTATCGCGGGTTACGCGGGTAGGTGGCGTATTTTCCAAGAGTGGTGTAAGGCCACCCTCTTGTGAAGCGTTTCCTGCTTGGCGTTCGACGCCTTAAGCCGGTGAAACGCCCTTTGGCTCCGAACTGGGATCTTCGATTGGTCCTCGTCGGTTGTCCTTGGCCCCGTTTGAGCCTCTTGAGCAAGCGCTGTTGGAACAGCTGTCGTTCAAGACTGCGTTCTTGCTGGCCATCACCTCCGCTAAACGCGTGGGTGTGCTTTGTGCTCTCTCGGTACGGCCAGAGTGCCTGTCTTTTCGTTCCGATAGCGGTGCCACTCTGCGGCCTAATCCAGCCTTCGTGCCTAAAAATATCCGGAGTGCTTTCCGCTCCAGGGATATTATGGTTCAGGCGTTTCATCCGCCTCCCTTCACCTGTCATGTCCGGTCCGGGCTTGGGGGTTTGCCTCAGCCGTACTCAGGGCCTCAGGGCTACCGATCAGCTCTTTGTCTGTTACGGTGGCTCTCGTGCTGGTAAGGCACTGTCGAAACAGCGCCTGTCCCATTGGTTGTGCGAGGGCATTGCCCTTTGCTTCACGTTGGCCGGGCTGGCTCCCCCTGGGGGCGTCAGGGCGCACTCCACTTGTGGGGTGGCGGCCTCTGCCGCTCTCTTGGGTGGGGCCTCGGTGGAGGACATCTGTGCTGCGGCTTCATGGTCCTCACCGGGTCCCTTCGTAAGGTTTTACCTCATGGACATGACCGGGGGTTCTGTCTCCCAGGCGGTTCTGAGGTCTGTGGCCTCTCCTGCTTCCCGTTCTTTGGTAGGGTAGCAGGCGTGTGTGGGTGTGGGCCACAATGTGTTGTGTCACATGTGGTTCCGCCTGTGCTGTGCGTTCAAGAGGTTCTAGTTCCCTCTTGTTCGCACTCAGGTAGAGTTGACTGCCGCCCCCTCTTCATTAGGAAGAGTGGGGTGACGGGACTCCCCTCCCCCCTGATGTGGGCTTACAGGTCCTCAGGGGGTGCATTTGTCGGGCCTCGCGTCCGCTCTACCCCATATCTCGGTATGGCTTAAGAGCGGGACGCGATGCCAGTACGAGTATATAACGACAGGTTATGTATATAACCTAGTTATATGAGTACTGGCTAAGCGTGCCGCTCTTAGCGTGCCCTGAGTTCCCTTGGGGAAACTTTTCTTTGGAAACGATTTTCCGAGGAAGAGTGAGTGGTGGCCACACCTAGTACTATATAGTACGGCAGTAGGGCGGGGCCTGGCAGGTGCTGGGTGTATTAGTTTTTATTCGTTGATGGAGTACACTAGGTACATGAGATGAGGTATATCTCGGTATGGCTTAAGAGCGGGACGCTTAGCCAGTACTCATATAACTAGGTTATATACATAACCTGTCGTTATATACTCGTACTGGCATCGCGTCCCGCTCTTAAGCCATACCGAGATATGGGGGTCGTTATAGGCCCTGACGCATATGATAGATTATCGATTGGCGTTTCTTTCCTATACACGCTATATTAAAAAATTCAAATGTATATGATCGTATACATTATGCTTCATCATGCGTGAAGGAAAGGGGGGGGGTCGTTTATAATTCCTTGATCGTCAGTAACGGCTTTATTTAGTATGGGTTGATATATTGATCAGACTGATTGCAAACAAACAAATGGACAATCGGGCTGAAAATAACGTTAGTGTCCTCTTACCGTTCGCCGATGAGACTGGAGGAAAAAGATCCCAATTATTTGACGTCGATCTCCTAGATCCATTTCCGGTTTGTATGGTGCAATAAACGCCGAAATCATATAGATTATTGCGTTTCGAAAGTGATCCAAATGCACTCGAGTGTTTGTCTGGACCCATGTAACAAGATATGACTGCCGGAGGGATTTCCTCGATGCACCGATCGCAGTGTAACTCGCCCGACCATCCACCAGGCGGCGGTATTGAGGCGTTGCAATCTCAGACAGGGTGCCGCTGCAGTCCGGAGGGAGGCTGGATGAATTCTGAATGCCATGGCGAAAAACGAGGTTATCGTCTGTGGCTGGCGTGCAGAATGTGAAGCTATTACCCTAGCAGGTATATGCGCTTTCATGTAGCGCGCTACAACTGGTGTCATGGCTCTGCTTTGTTATTGCATCGTAACAGGGGTGAGGGGTCATGAGGGGTGGACTGATAACCCCCCCTTTTTTCGGATATTGTTGTATCCTTTACGACACTGATTGGCCAGGAGGTTGGTCCTCCTACCTGTCAGTCTCCCTGTCGGGCTGAGAGAGTTGGCACGTCACAGGGAGGGGGGGGGGGGGGGGGTTCCCTGGGTTCCACTCCATATTAGGATGGGTGGGTCACAGGATTTCCCCGGCCATGGAAGACGTCACTGGGCGTGTTTTCCTATTGGCCATGAGACATATCCGTGAGTTTCAGGGTCTGTGCTGCAGACCGCTGTCATTGTCAAAGTTGGATGATGCGATGCATTCGAAGACTGTTTGTCTTCTGCTCTGCTCTCACTTGGTCCAATTATTACATATATCTTTTTCAATTGTTTACTCACGTAGAGGTCTCTCTGGGGGAACCTCTGTCTTTTCCTCTTACATAAAGAGCAGAATTGACGGTTGTTTACCCCCAGGCTTGTCATATGAGACCCGTATCTGTGTCTTATAGGCCGGCTTCCTGCTGCTCGTCCCAGACAGCATGGAGGAAACGTTGTGTGGTGTTTCTTGTTAGAAATTCACCGTCGCTGTTTTCGGGTTCTCGACGAGCATATACGCTGGTTTATGAAATCAGCGTATGGTCTTTCGAGACCGATTGGCGCTGGCCCTGGGTGCTTTTTATGTTAAAACCACCTTGTAGGCCAGCTCGCCTTGGTTGACAAAACATCATAAAAACTGTGTTTTTTATGCGGTTGGCTGGGAGGAAGACTTGTCTCTACCGAGCGCCAGTGCACTAGGTTAGACTCGATGGCTCACGTACATCTCCGGGGGAGATGACGGAGTAGATCAAAACGTTGGTGGAGGGGTCTCACGGCCATTAGGTGGGCCACCAGGAGCAGTGCGTTCGCGTACTGACCGTCTTGGTGGCGCCCTCTGTGATGTTTTGGATCGACACGCGTACCTACCCCCCTCTTAGGACTGGGGATGGCGGCGTGACTAGGATACAGGACTGGTTCTGGTTGCGCCGGACCGGATCAGTTAACCCGTTGCCTGCCGGGGCGCAGATCTGCAGTTCTGGTACACCGAAGGACTTTGTGCTTTTCTGGGGGGGAAATGCCGGGTCAGGCCGGACGTCGCAGGGATTGATATCATGAATGTGTGTGTCATATGGATGCCACCACGAGTTGCCCTTAACAGTGACGTGATTGGTCCTTACTGTGTTGTACCTTGCACTATGTTAAGCGACTCGGTCCTTCGCCATTTGTTTCACCCCTCCCTCCCTGCTAAGCCGGGGATGAGAGGGGGCTGTCGGGGAGGTTGCCTGTCAACTCCTCTATGCATCCCTGTGTAGGTCCGGGTCCGCCAGGCCCAGGTCAGGCCTCGTCCTCGATAACCTGTTGGCCTGGGTTAACCCTTTTGAAACCTGAAACGCTTGAACTGCTTGTATAGCCTGTGTATATGCGCAGTTATGTTTCCGGGGTTTCTTAGTGGGTTAAGGGAGCAACCGCCTCCTGTTAAACTAAACATAGGGGGGTGGTTGGCTCCCCGGTGTGTTGGTAGCAGAGTCAACTCGTTTTTTTTTATTACATTGGATGCCATTTTGTCACAGAAAAGATTTGCCTCTAGGATGGAACCCAGGTATGTAATTTCATCTTTCCTTGTAACAATATTGTCACCCACTGTAACAGAGAAGCCGTTGGTTTTGCTGAGTTTGTTATTTGATCCGAAGAGAATGGACTCTGTTTTACCCAGGTGTAATGATAGTTTGTTACATTTCGTACTAGCTCTCGCTCTGCTCTGCTCTGGGATGACCTCTTTGTTACGTAACCTGAAAGCTTCCGCTACAATGCACCTACACTTGTCTGGCCACGCCCACTTCCACCCATGCATTTAAGCGAGGGGTGTGACCGTACTTCCGCTCATCCCTCTTCTTTCACTTACGGAAGTGTTTTTGATACAGGCACACGTCAGCAAGTGTTGTTTAAAGTATTCGATTAGATTTTGTGTTGCTATTTTTTGTCAAAATGGCATCACCACTGGGGCCTGGGAAACGCTTTTCTGGGCTCCACCAGCGGTTCACCGTCGCAACCTCCTCCATAAGCCGCGGGGGCTCCCTAATCCCACGCTTGTGGCAAGAGGGTGAGCCCCAGCGGCATGCAGAGCTGGGTGCATGCCGCCCAGCGGCCGTCGAGCATCCCTCCCTAGTGAGGTGGCCCTCCGGCTCCAGCGTCCCCATCGGGAGACCTCCGGCCAGTCCGGCGGTCTCTTTGGTGGGTGACGACTTGCTGCACAAGCTCTCCACCTCTGCTCGCTCCCGCCATTCGGTGGTGAGCGGCTGTGGCGGGTGGTCTGATGGCTCGTCTCTTCAGCAGCGTCAGGGCAGCCCCTGCCTACCAAGTGGGTTCGGCCCACCAAGAGATGCGAGCACGGCGGAGGAGAGCAGCAGGGAGAGCTCATGGCGCCAGCAGCGCGGACCAACGGCATTCACATCCTGGAATGTTGCATGGAGGGGGCGGGGGTTTTCATCTTTGATGCCTCGCTGGTGAAGTCAGGGTTCGGTCAGAGCCCCGACCCCAAATGGCGAGAGGCCTGAGACGCAAGACATAAACACGGAGAGAGAGACGGCAGTTGGAACGCACCTCGAGGGGGATACACACCGACAGCAGGTAAGGGGGGATAGGCCTGGGATGCTGTATTCCCCCTTTTTCCTTTACCTCTCTCTCCCTCTGTTGTTTTCCTCTCTTACACCTAAACCCCCATATTCCCCCCCAAAGAAAACAACTGCGTTTCCTTCAATGAAGAGACCCTCTTAGGGTTTTTTATTGAAGCAATGTGTAAACTTTTCACTGAATGTGTTGTGTATACCTTGAACGTAGAGTGTGAGGGTAATGAAGGAGCTGGGCTCTGTTCCCCATCTACCCCTCTCTCCTGCCTTACAGTTAACCCCTCTATCCCCCCCCCCCTCAAAATACTACGTTTTAAATAATAAGTCAGATTTCTTGTTGTAACGAGACCCTGAATTCGCGATTGGTGTTGCTATTATGTGTTTAGCTTTGCAAAGCAATGTACATTAGCACATGGCCAAGGGCGCTGCCCCTCTCTTCACCCTGTCTGTGTGTTGCTTTATGTGATAAGGTGAACACATGGCAGGCGACACGTTTTTCGCTTATGAAACGGAGCCGTGGGCTTCGGGTGGACGCGTCTTTTAAACAGATGTAGCCTGACCCCACGGTTTGGTGGTTATTTGTTGTGTTTGGTTGTTCAAAGCAATAAAGCGAGCACACGCTTGTATGTGTCTTTCATTTGTAACACAATGCACGGCTAGTAGCGCTGCTCCGTGTTTCACCTCATACATGTTTCGTGTTTACGTGAGGTTGGTTGGGGGGGGGGATAAACCCTCCCCTGGGTATGTTATATCCTTGGTAAAATACTGACGACGGATGGGGAGGACGTAGCTCAAAACGAGCGCGCCAAACCAACCAAGCACTGGAGACACAGAAGCTACACCTGGATAAAGTAGAAAGCCGGGTCTCAACAGCTGAAGACACTCTGACAACCAACAAGAAGACAGCAGACGGTGCAAATAAGAAGATACAAGCGTTAGAAATTAAATTGGACATACTAGAAAACAAAGAAAGGATGAAGAGCTTGGTTCTACTGGGTCTCCCAGAAAAATCCAAACGTGGACAAGAACTCATTGACTACATTGAACAGAAGTTACCACATTGGCTTAAGATCCCCGGCAAACGAATCAACCTAGAACTAGCCATGCGCTCCGGCCGAACCCCACCTGAGCCAGGAAAACCACCAAGACCAACATTGATTCGTCTCCTACGGTTCAGAGATGCGAAACTGATACTACAAACGGCAAAGAGGACACCAATGCAAGAAAAGGGAATCAAACTCACCATTCGTCAGGATCTGCCAAAAGAAGTACGGATTAAACGCAGATAATTCGACGAGGTGATCAAAATACTCATCCACAAGAATATCTTTCGAGGGTTTGCATACCCACACCGACTACGCGTCCTTCAAGAGAACAACATCATCCTCTTCAACAATCCAAAGGCGGTGAACGTTTCTCGAGACGCTCAAACTGTTGTTGTAAGATTCACATTAACTCTGCATTCTGCCACCAAGAGTGGAGGTAAGACGTTGTTAAATCCCCTCCTCATGAAAATCGTGGAGTAGTAGAAATATCCATCTACGAAAAGCTGGTGTGTGTTGATTGTTTAGTCTAGATCCGCTTGAATTGGTTTTGTATACACCGTTCTGCAGTCACGTTTGTGCTCATACTTCCTGCAACAACGAGTGACGTCACACGGACCGTACCATTTGAAACGGGTTTACCCCACGATAGACGTCAACCCTTGTAAGATATAAATATAATACTATCGCAATGACTGCTTCTCTCAACTCTACACAATTAAGCATGGATGAAATTGAAGAACTATTTTCATGATGGAAATGGGGGGGATGAGAGGTTAAAATAAATGAGGGTAGGAGCTCCGGGCACCACACCATTTATGAAAACGTTAGCATTCTTTAGTCTTTATTTCTCTACTGTTTTCTTTCTCTGGCCTACTAAAAGTGAAGCCAACACAATGTTGTGGGTTTTGGAGCCACAACAAGGGTGGGTATTTGTATGTTATTGTCTTTTTCTTTCTTGTTTTTTCTTTTCTTTTCTAAATATCTCAATGCATACAGTGACAATATATGCTTTCGAACAACTTGACATATTCATAAGTAATATTAATAAGATTTTGCAACCATTATGTCAGATTTGATAATAAACTCATGGAATGTCAAAGGCTTGGGTAATCCCATTATAAGGGCAAAATAATTATCTGTTCTAAAAGAGAAGAAGGTACATATAGCTTTCCTGCAAGAAACATTCTTATCAGAAATTGAACATCTTGTGATGTACCGTGGGTTGGTCATCATTATTACTGTATTTGTGACACCATGTGAACATCAGATTAGTATATGTAATATGTGTTATGCTTTGTATGTGTGTGTGTCATGGTAGCTAATGCCTGTCCCTTTCTTTCTTTGTCAGGTGCCGCCCGTCCCTACACTGAAGAGTGCTGATTGCCTGATGAGTGGCAGCTGACGGCAATCGCCTCGAGGGGCGGGTGGATAAAACCTGACAGCACACACACCTGGGCGCCTCTCTGTGTCAGTTGTCAGTGACCAGGGTGTTGGAGGTTGCCTTTGTTTTCCACTGTGTGGATGCTATATTGTATTGGCCTTTGATGCCAATTGCCACTTTGTGTGGGTATATATATATATTTGGCTCTGTGCCTATTTTTCACTACTGTGTGGCACTGGATTCCCTATTGTGGGATTACTATATATATGTTGTTGGCCTCTGTGCCGACTACCCCTATTAAGGGAGCATGTGTATATTGTTGGCCTTTAGGCCATTTGCCACTGTTCCATTTAAGTGGAACTACAGTAAGTTATATATATATATATTGCGTTGGCCTTATTGCTGGGTGGTTCCCCAGTGCCAACCATGTAAGCGGCTTGTGTCCTGTGACATTGATAGTTTGTGATTACTCTGTTTATTCGTGTTTATTGTACTCACCTTGTTTGTTCTCCCCTTACCTTTTCCCCTGTTTGTCTATTTGTTGTGGGTTTAATTCCCCTCTTTTACTATAATAAATATAATTTACGTGGGTGGCTACGTGGCGCAGTGGGCAAAATAAAGTCCTTACCTCACATCGGATGTTCTGCAAAAAGATTAATCCAATTCCTGATCGCCATTCCAAATATCGATCGTGTTTATTGATCCAACGTTAGACCTCGAAACATAATCCACGCTGCTTTCGGTTGCCTCAATGAATGCAATAGTCTCAGGTTACATGGCTCAGAACTTAAATGTGGAGCCCGGAGTTTTTTTTTCTCATGCATTTTCAATGACTCCAATCCAATGGGTGCAATACCATCCGGGAGACGATAGGGGGCGGTATTTGCCCTTTTCGAGATCAGAGCCAGTCCCAATGATAACGTGAGGCTGGATGGATGAAAAATTAATGCATATCGCTAATAAAAGAAATAACGATTAAATAACGAGATTTCTCGTCATTGGCACCCAATGTGTTAAGAGGACATTATATCATACACATCATTTAGTAAAAGGGAAGAAATCACACACACAAAAGAACTAGAAAAAGAAATTGAAAGATGTGAAGCCCTCCATAAAGTTGCAGCAACAGAAGACAACTGGAAACATTTAGTAACTGCCAGAGCCAAATTAAATATTAAGACTACAAATATAATCATGCAACAAATGAATCATGTTAGACAAAAACACTATGAATTTGGCAACAAACCCAGTAAACTATTAGCCCACCAACTAAAGAAAGAACAAGCCGAAAGGACTATAAAAGCAATTCGGTTTAAGGGCGAGATCACATATCATCCAAAAGAAATCAATCAGGCATTTCAGGAGTATTACAATATACTATACAAATCTCAAGGTAATTACACACAGGATGAACTGGATAGATTCTTAGAAGATATCAAAATGCCAAATCTTTCCGAATCCGATCAAGAGAGTCTTAATGCACCCTTTACCGAACAGGAAATACTAGCAACAATTAATTCAATGCCTATAGATAAAAGTCCAGGGCCCTCATTTATCAACGTTGCGTACGCACAGATATGTGCGTAACCCCTGCGTATGATAATTTCTAAGCAAAGTGTGGGACTTATCAATTTGAACGTGTGCTTGACTTTGTGTGTATATCTACGCACAGCTCGGAGCATGCGTACCGGTAGAATATGAAGACTACAACGCGGAAATAAGCTTCCGTGCATTAGTTTCAACACTGGCGTGTTCTGTATGAACCGTAATTCATTATAGTTCATTGTAAAATAGCAACAGTAGTGTAATTATGGTCAAAACCCTATAAATAGCATTTGGAATAATAGGTATTTCTCTCCGAATGAATGCAGCATGGTTTATAGCGTTATCGGAATATACGGGGTGTACTGACTGACTGTGCTCCGCGTAACTCAACTTGTTATTATTTTGCGCACAGACCGCAGAAACACGGGAACGTTTTGATTATATTTAAAAGGCTTTGCCATAACGTTAAACGAAACAAGTGGAATTTCGAAGCTGTAAGCAGAATACAAGTCATATGAACACCCACGATATAGTGTTCTTCCCCCTTCCTACTGTATAAGAAAGAATAAAAAAACGCATTGCAACGAGAACAGAGGTTATTTGTTGAGTATTACAAAACCCTTGCAATAAATGTGTCTTAAATGAATGAAAAGCATACATGCTCTGGATACAGAGCATATATCGTGTGGGTGATATGACTTGTATTCTGCTTACAGAATTCCACGTATTTAGTTTTACAATGTCAAAGCCTTTTAATATAAATCAAAACTTTCCCGTATTTCTGCATAACGAGTTGAGTTCTAACAAAGAACGTATTACATGCTGGGTAGGCTGATAGAGTAAACTATGATATGAATATGAATAGGAATATGATATGATATAAGGTATACTGGTCTGTCCGCGAGGATAGCGAGGAGTCGGATAGCCATTAAATGCCATTTGAGAATATTAATATTATATTAATGCAAAGCGACGGCCTATAGCCTATACATATTATTTAATGTTTTCATAAGCGTAAAGATACAACAGCTAGATTAATGATCAAGTTAGTTTACTGTGCAGGGTTCGCAGGGCTGTGCCATGTGCTATTATATATGCGCAAGTTACTGTTGCATAATGTGGCTATGGCTATATGTAATTCATATAGGCTACCTAATACCGACAACAAAATATGCCTCTACAAATCATATTATAGCCAATCGAACACAACTAATAAAGGCATTCATATTCCAGCATGGTTATAATGACACACCAACGCCAAACAGTGGTCAACGAATGGTCTTTATTAGTATTTTGAGCTGTCCAGGCAGAATTGCAGCAATGGTCTTAGGGAGCCGTTGATATCTGACATCACCATGTACAAGTCAGCCTTTTATTTATCCCATAACACGGGTTGTGTCTTCTTGGTTCCGTGAACAATCTCTCGTGAAGTTTCTCATAGTTTGCTCGGGTCAGTCCATTATTGCACATCCCATGGGGGGTGTTTCATTACCATATATGGATAATCATGCACGAGCATTGACGGTAGAACAAAGAGGTATTTATCAACACAGAGGAGCGTAGGACCCGTGTACGCACGGTTGATAAATCCCAATATTTCTGTGCGTACACACATTCTAAATTCTGTGCTTACGTATGAAAATAGAACACTTTCTAAGAATTGTTGATAAATGAGGGCCCAGGACCAGATGACTTCCCGGCACAGCTATATAAGGAGTACTGGAATGACTTGAAACCCATTTTTATGGGAATGATCAACAACTTTGGACGCAATAAGGCACTTCCTCAAACAATGAGCTTGGCAAACATCACGGTACTGCATAAAAGTGGTAAGGATCCATTAGACTGTTCATCATATAGACCCATAAGTCTTTTAGATCAGTGATTCCCAACCTGGGGTCCGCGGACCCCCTGGGGTCCGCCAGGGGGCGCAGGGGGTCCGCCAGACCACAGATGATTTGAGGTCTTTTTTAAAAAAAAACATTTTTTGTTGATTTTTTTTAATTTTTTTTTTTTTTATCATCAGAAGCATGAATAGTCTCTCCACTACAATAAAAAATAAAGATAAATAAATAAACATCTAGACATGATTTTTGAACGTTAACAGTAGGCTACCGGGTAGCCGCTAAAACGCGAATCAGTTGACTGTATCACTTTCTGTAGCTAGCCTAGCACGCTAGTTAACTTTCTCGGCTCGTCTGCAGTCAGCCGCCAGAGGCGAAAATGTGTGACAAACGAAAAGGAGATGACGGCAGCTCATCTGCAAAAAAAGTTAGGACCTACAGCAATCGCGAAAATTACATCACCATGGGCTTCACTGAGGGACCAGACAAACGACCTGAGTGTGTGATTTGTGGAGAAAAGTTGGCAAACTCGAGCCTGAAGCCCAGCAAGCTAAAGAGACATCAGGCGTCTAAGCACCCAGAAACCGTTGGGAAGGATCCAGACTTTTTTCGGAGGAAAGAACAGTCTCTCAAGGCGAACAAGCCTGTTGATGTTAGAGTAGCGTGGAGCAGGGGTGGCAGTGATTTACAGAAGGCTACCGAAGCCTCCTTTGAGTGTTCGCTTTTAATTGCAAAAGCAAAGAAACCGCACAATATTGGCGAGCAGCTCATCAAACCAGCCTGCATCAAAATGGTTTAGAAACTGTGCGGCCCACAGGTGGCGGATAAACTAAAATCAGTACCACTCTCGAACAATGTAGTGAAAGACCGAATTGATAAGATGTCAAGTGATTGCGAGCAGCAGCTGTCAGAAAAGCTTAGAAAGGGTCCATTTGCCATACAACTTGATGAAACTACAACTGTTGCAGACGAGGCTGTGCTCATCGTTTATGTGCAATATATTGAAAATGAGGATCTGAAGCAGGACATTCTCATGTCAGTCAACCTTACTACCACCACTCGAGGTGAGGATATTTTTACTGCAGTGGATTCTTACTTCATTCAACATAAATGCAAACCGTTCACCATTAGGGCCTGATTTGAGAGGATGAATACAGGATTTGAATATTGGCCAAAATTTTGAAATACATATGGTGCAAGATTAGATTTGTTGATTGAAGGCACAAGTCAAAGAAGCATAGTGGGTCTAATTATGATGCATATGCCTGTGTATAAGCAGTTTGTTATTAAAATGACAAAAAAAAAGGTATTAAACCCAGCTAGGACAGATTCTCTCTGCTACTGATTGGAATTTCCTGTCTCATATTTAGTTTAATTTGTTGCATTGATTTGTTCCATAAATGCAAACCGTTCACCATTAGGGACTGATTTGAGAGGATGAATACAGGATTTGAATATTGGCCAAACATTTTGAAATGCATATGGTGCAAGATGAGATTTGTTGATTGAAGGCACAAGTTAAAGAAGCATAGTGGGTCTAATTGTGATGCATATGCCTGTGTATAAGCAGTTTGTTATTAAAATGACAAAAAAAAGTATTAAACCCAGCTAGGACAGATTCTCTCTGCTACTGATTGGAATTTCCTGTCTCATATTTAGTTTAATTTGTTGCATTGATTTGTTCCATAAATGCAAACCGTTCACCATTAGGGCCTGATTTGAGAGGATGAATACAGCATTTGAATATTGGCCAAACATTTTGAAATGCATATGGTGCAAGATGAGATTTGTTGATTGAAGGCACAAGTCAAAGAAGCATAGTGGGTCTAATTGTGATGCATATGCCTGTGTATAAGCAGTTTGTTATTAAAATGAAAAAAAAAAAGTATTTTATGGTATCTTATTAGGAGGGGGTCCGCGAATTTCATCAGAGATGTTTGGGGGTCCCTGGGGGGAAAAAGGTTGGGAACCACTGTTTTAGATCATGATTATAAGACTATCACCAAAGCATGAACAAAAAGACTTGAAACCATCACGCCGAAATTGGTAAACCCAGATCAGGCTGTTTTTTTTTTTTTTTTTTTTTTTTTTTAGATTTTTTTTTTTGCGTTTATCGCTTTTTACTACTGGGCAGTCCAGTAGAGAGAGAGAGAGAGGAAGAGCGGGAGACAGAGTGGGGGGGAAGACATTCGGCAAATGACGCCGGGTCCGGGAATCGAACCCGGGTCGGCCGTGCCACGACGCAGCGCGTTACATGGTTCGCCACTTGGGTGCCCCGGATTTGTTAAGGGAAGATATGCTACCAATAATATCGTACGGTTATGTCTATAACCATAGTTATATGAGTGTAGTGCCGCTCTGCGTCTACTGGAATACACTTCCATATCAGTACTAGCACCAGTGATGCCGGTAACTAAGTAACGCGTTATTGTAATCTGATTACTTTTCCCCGAAAATAGTAATCTAACGCGTTAATCTTTAAAAGCCAGTAATCTGATTGCAGTTACTTGTCCAAGTGGCTGTGCGTTACTATTTCGTTACTATCTCATCATAAATTCATAATGCAGGCGGAATGCAGTATTTTATTTCTTTTTCGACAGTCAAAAATACATTTTTGAGCTGTTTTTCTTATTTGGGAGTGACGTGGTGTGGCAGTGAAAGGGTTACACAAGAATGTGTCCCGCGGCGTGACTGGACTCTCTGTCTGTGAGTGACTCTGCTTTGGCCCAATCACATTCCCCATCCACAGTCTGCGAATCAGAGGCAGAGTAGGGCGGGTCTTCACAGCACGTCATGTGACATATGCGCCAATCGTGTGACAGCAGGGCTCCGTTGCATTCGTCTGAGAATTCCACCCCAAAACGCTTACAGGAAGAAAAAACGCTGCTTATTATTATTACCGAGGCGCGCGGCTTATTATATTATTAAAACAGCTACTTGTGGGCACTCATAAAAACACCGTGGTCTACAAGTTGTTTAGCGAGAGGATGGTGGTAATGTGCTTCAATAGAACAATGGATCAATGCCATGTCAAAACTCGGCTCCGCTGATCTGAAGGGCTCCGCAGTACACACACAGACACACACACGCGCGCGCGCGCACACACGGGATCGCAGCAGCCACACACACATTTCCACTGTCCAATAGACAAGCGCCCTTTTCGACCGCGTGACATTGTTCAGAAGGTCTCGGTCCGCCTCTGTGTGAAAGCAGGCGAACCAAATGAAGAATGCAACAATGTTGCAACTTCACCCCCAGAACCGCACCGAGTCCACCAAAACTATATGTGAAAGCGACCTAAACGTAAATACTGTCTACCGCTAAAAACAGCACATCCAATTGCATTGAAAGCATCTGGAATCACAACACTACGACACTTCGACTAGGTACAGGAGGACTCGGAGGCCAGCCAAACATCAAAAGAGAGAGATTGTTTCTTTCCCTATTGATTAATGTATATTTGATGGTGGCAGAGCAAAAGCTCTTATTTGCCAGATTTACAGTTAATTTACATGTTAAAGAGAGACTGATTGTATGTTTATAGAGAGACATTTATAAAAACAATTTAATAGTTACAGTTGATATAATTGAATAGTTCAGCCTGCATTTGTTAGATGTGAATGGATACACTGGTTTTGTAAAACCACTGGCTGGCTGCTCTAATGCTGTGAGCATCATAGACTGTTGCTTTACCATACTTGATGGTACAGAAGCTGAAGCACTAGTTTAACAATTTACGTTATGTGCAGAGAAACAAGTTAAAAACAATTTATGCACTTTCAATAAAGCGTTTTAAAAAAACTGTTGGGGGAACGACGACGACTTCGTAACCTAGTTACTTTCAAAGTAACTAAGTTACTCTGATAATCAAGTAATCAGTAAAGTAACTTGGATTACTTTTTAAAGGAGTAATCAGTAATCAGTAATCGGATTACTTTTACAAGTAATCTGTGGCATCACTGACTAGCACTGAATACATTTTCACATGCACCTTTACACACCCATCCGCCTGGCCACACCCCCATCCGCTCCTCTACATAAGCAGGGGTGTGGCCATACTAACACCACACCACTAACACCAGTCTTTCACCACAAAGGCGAAGACCACAGGGTCCTCAGCGAGTCCGACTCAGAGCGTCACTACACTCATATAACTATGGTTATAGACATAACCGTACGTTATAAGTCGTGTAGCTCCGCTCTGCGTCTACTGGAATACAGGAGCTGAGCAGAGCGGAAGCTCGACAAATGTACCCGCTGAGGCCCCCCACAACCATCAGAACCGGGGAGGACCCGAGCCCCCGGACCCCCCTAGGACCCAACGCCCGGGCCGACCCGGAATTTCCCCCCCGAAAAAGCATAAGTCCCTCAGGGTACCAGAACAGCAGATCTGCGCCCCGGAGGACAACGGGTTAACTGACCTGGTCCGGCGTGCCCATAACCGGTCCCGTGCCCTAATCACGCCGCCATCCCCAGTCCCAGGAGGGGGGTAGGTACGCGTGTCGATCCAAACATTATAGAGGGTGCCACCCAGACGGTCAGAACACAAAGCACCGCGCCCGGTGGCCCACCCCGAGGGCGTGAGACCCCTCTACCAATGCTTTGATCTATTCTGTTAACATCCCCCAGAGATGAACGAGAATTAGTCGAGACAAGCCTAGTATACTGGCGCTCGGAAGAGACAAACTCCATCCCAGTTGCCCCATAAAAACGCTGTTTCAATGATGAGCAACCAAGGCGCGCAAGCCCATGCATGGTTCCTATCAGAAGCACCCAGGGCCAGCACTATATACACGTCGAGACCCAAAACATATCAATGGACATTCTAACAAGAACCCAGATACCGTTCCTCCAAGCCGCCTGGGAGAACGACAAGAAGCCGCTTTTTTCACAGAAAAAAATATGGACATGGGTCCCATATGACGCGGCTGAGGGAAAACAACACCCCGTCAACCTGCTCCATAAAAGAGGGGACGGGGAACCCCCAGAGAGACTTCCCATGTGAGCAATAAATTGAAAAGTTTCCTCCCAAGTTTCCCCACGTGACCAAAGGCTCAAGATACATATATACCGAGCGTAGCAGAACTCTTGAGTTCCTATGCACCGCAACACCAACTTGACAACAACAGAGATCCACACATGGAGCCTGTAAAGAACTCACGGAAGTCGGCAAACAATAGAAACGCGCCCAGTGACGTACTCTATGGCGGGGGGAATCCCATGACTCAACCGACCATTACAGGCGAGGAGTCAGGGAACTCCCTACCCCCACCCCCTACCCCGTGCCGCGCTGACCAATCAGCGCGGCAGGGCTGAATGATAGAAGGCCCAACCTCCCGACCAATCAGAAAAGAGGGAAGGAGGGGTTTATCCGTTCACCCCCTCATGATCCCATACCCCGGATACGATAGTAAACAAGCCATTTTAGCGATGATACCTACTGTATGTAGCCAGCATGCTAATGGAGCAGCGTATATCCTATCAGGATAAGCTAACCCAACGCACGCTAGCCACAGACGACAACGCGTCTGCGAACAGGGTTTATAAACAAGGCCGAAGGCTTATGTGTGAACACGACACCTGTGTTTCATGTTTCAAGAAAAAAACACAGAAGATTGAGAGAGGGTCTATAAGACCGTGGTACAAGCTACACACACGAGCACTTCTGCAGGCCAACACTCCAAAGTTGTGGACTCAATGCCACTGTTTCCAATGTAACAGAACACACAACCCCCTCAGACAACGGTAAACATTTACCACTATAGGAAGAAACATATTTCTTCAGGATGAGGAAAGAAAAAGCCTTTCGACCGAGTGCTAGCTACAGGCCTTGCTAAGCACATATGTATGTAGCGACCAGCTAGTGACTAAAAGTCCTGCTCTCCTATCAACCCCACAACTTAGGCGAGGGTTCTATACATCGTATCCCCAACATTTACAGTGAATAAACACACAGTTTGTAACAAAAAATAGTCCCTCACTAGGAGGGACCCTTTATTAATGTAACAAAATTATGTTTGGGGCGGGGAAGGGAACAGGGGTAACAGGGGGAGAAAGTCACTAGCGGCGCCTGCCGCGAACAGCTCGGTGTTTGCCCCCACGGGGAGCAGGCCCAGAGGGACGGTACTGGGGTGCCTGGACACGACGATCCCTACCGTCACCTCCGGGCGTGGGTCGGCTGGCTGTGGCGGTCGAGGCACCCTCTCTGCTCCTGGCCTTCTTGGCCGAGGGCCCAGCAGCGGCGGCGGTGGTAGCGGTGGCGACGGTCGCTGATCCCAGACGACGTGGCCTCCGTCGAACCTCACCGGCAGCGTCGGGTGGGGGAAAATGGGGCTGGAGCACTGCACGCTCCTCCTCCATGTCCCTGCATGCAGCCGTCATCTGCTGCATAGCAGACCCGAAGAGCCCAGCATCGGAGAGGGGGGCCGTGAGCAGGGGAAGCCTCTTCCGCTCCGGCACCCGCGCTTGCTCCAGCCAAAGGGGGCGCTGGGTTAGAGTGGCCAGGGCACGTACTTTCCCAGCGGCGATTGCCTGCAGCTGTACCAGGTGCAGGATGGCTCCAGCCGCCTGGGCATGTAGGAACTGATGGTGATCGTCCAACACCGCCCCGCCCGCCATCATCCCCGACATGAAGCGTGCCAGCTGCGCGATGTTGGATGTCGCAGCCAGGCTCTGTGTCGTGGCGATGAATGACTGGTCACTCCATTTGGCCAACTGCCTAGCCGATTTCCCTTGGGGAACCGGCTTCCGCAACGGCTCCCACACCACCTCAGGACAAAGAATAGATGCCATCGGGCTATCAAGCCGAGGCACCCCTTCCTTCAATCCCTCGATCAAACCCACCACCCGCGTGACTTGCACGTAGGCGGGGGTAAGGCCGGTGATGCGGGAGATTACCTGTCCCTGACGCACGTACTGTATGCCTCCATTGAGGGGAAGAATGGGCAGACAACGCCCGTCTCCCTCACAGAACGACGTTGCCAGAGATGACCTATCAAGTCATCAGGGACAGGTGCAGGCAGTGGCTGCGGCAACGGCACGCCATTAGCGGCTGCGGCAGCCGCCATGAGCTCCGGTAACAAGGCACGCAATTCCCCATGTGCACCTTCCTCCACGCACCTTCCTCACGTACGGGAGGCTGCCACTCATTGTGGCGCCACCATCCGATGCGGTTGATAGCAGGGCATCCCGTCTCCGAGTCGGAGGTTCTAACCCAACACCGAAGGACGAGGGACCCCAAGGAGACATACCACCCCCTGCCACACCCCGAGGAGGAGAGTGATACGTCTCCACCGGGGCGTCAAACAAGAGCGCCTCCGCTCCCTCCATAAAAACCTCTGTATCCATCGGACAAGGAGACCGAGCAGAAGCACCCTCGTCTGGCTCCAGCAGCTCTCCAAAGCCAGGCCGTTCGCCCCTGCAGCTCACCATCTTATGACAGGAGCGAGCAGAAGCGAAGAGCTTGCGTCTCAGATCCTCCGCTACCAGAGGAGCCGTCAACCTATCGGCCGACCGCCCACTGGCGGGGGAACCAGAGCTGGAACTAGGCCATCTCACAGGAGAAGGCCTTGGCTCAACAGCTCCTCGGAGAGGCAAACTCCCCACCGGACGCCGCTCGGGTGCGTCTGACTGCCACGGCCGCGGAGTCAGCGCAGCCCCACGACGCACGGCGGAGGCGGCAATGGAGAACCGCTGGTGAAGGGTGACGTTGTGAGCGCTCGAACCCCTTGAAGAAGACATTATAACTTAGCTTTTTCTCTAAAATTGGTGAGAGAGAAAAAACAAGTAACAATGTCAACGCAGCTCCTCTTCAATATTTCACTAATCTCAAAGTGGTGTATACAGACACTCGCCGTGGTGAACACAAAGAAGGAGCTGTTAGTATGGCCACACCCCTGCTTATGTAGAGGAGTGGATGGGGGTGTGGCCAGGCGAATGGGTGTGTAAAGGTGCATGTGAAAATTTATTCAGTGCTAGTACTGATATGGAAGTGTATTCCAGTAGACACAGAGTGGAGCTACACGACTTATAACAGAAGGTTATTAAACATAACCAATCATTTGAATCTAAAACAGAGGCCCTCTCTACTCCTATCTCTGGATGCAGAGAAGGCTTTTGACAGAGTATGAAATAACCTCGAGTGCATTGGATCGCTTTCGAGACGCAAGAATCAATATGCTTTCGGCGTTTATTGCATCATACAAACGGAAAATGGATCTAGCAGATCGACGTCAAATAATTGAAAAAAATATTTCTCCAGACGCATCAGCCAGAGTTAAGAGGAATCTAACGTTATTTCCAGCTCGATTGTCCATTTATTTCATTGCAATCTGTCCGATCAACGTATGGTGTCTTACTAAAGAAAGCCGTTAGTGACAATCAAGGAATCATAAACGAACCCCCCCCCCCCTTTCCTTCTCGCATGATGGAGCATAATGTATAGCGATCATATGCATCTATTTTTTATATAGCGTGTATAGGGACGAAACGCCAATCAATAATGTATAATACGCGTCGGGGCCTATAGCGCGCATTCTAGGAATTACTGCTGTACAGTCTAAAAACATACTTATATTCTCGACAGTAC
The DNA here is from genome assembly GCF_963971535.1 of Notolepis coatsorum. Classification (NCBI taxonomy): domain Eukaryota; kingdom Metazoa; phylum Chordata; class Actinopteri; order Aulopiformes; family Paralepididae; genus Notolepis; species Notolepis coatsorum. The sequence continues at coordinate 45,359,151 of NC_140171.1, forward strand.
TAACACGAATGGAAAAATATAACGTTCCCTCATCCGGAACGATAGATACCCGATGTTGAATGGGCCATAGTAATGTCGATATAGCTATAATATTTCAAAAGTTATAGCCCTGCAAAGAAGGTGAGCCACTCCATAGGCTTACAGCACTGGCAGAGAGTGGTAAAGATGGGCATACTGCATGGCACCCAATGTGTTAATATAGGGTCAAATTTTATCCAGTGGATTAAAGCAATTGATCAAACTCCAAAAGCAGCAGTTATTACTAATGGTAATACATCTGATCCGTTTCTCTTGATGAGAGGAACAAGACCGGGTATTATGGCTGCATCTGTAAATCAAATCAAATCAAATTTATTTATAAGGCCCGACAACACACGTTAATGTCCCCATGGGCCGTACAGGTCTTCTTTAAACAAGTCAAGAAGAAAACATAACAATAAGTCAAGAACAGAACAAGAACACCATAAGGTCCAAAAAATGTAAGATAAATGCAAATAAATGAAAGAATGCAAGCACTCCCAGACATACCCCACGCGAAGGTAAGGAAAAACTCACTAAAACCTAACAATAGGGAAAAAAGCTCCACAGGCAGTGTGGAGGAGAGAAACCTTAGAAGGGCCATTCAAGGGGGGATCTCCCTTCTTAGATGTTGGTGATAGTAGTGTTGCAGACGGACAGTTGGTAAGCATGCACTCATGTGTGTAGTGAAACACAGATGAGTGCATGCAATAGCAACTGAACATTTTGAAAGATTAAAGATAGAGCTAATAGCGATAGCAAATGAACATTTTGAAAGATTAAAGATAGAGCTGATAGCGGATCTATTTGAGGCACAGGGGCGGCGCAAAGAGGGTCACGTCCTCCCCGTCTTAGTCACGGGACATTCAACACTCTGGTCATTGTTCAGGGACAGCCGGAGACAGGGAGATAGGGGGCGGCGCAGAGAGGGTCGCGAACTCCCCGACATCATCGCGGGACGTCCGGCACTCCGGTCACCACTACGAGACCTCCGGAGACAGGGGGGCACGCAGAGGGGGTCGCAACCTCCCGGCCTTCATCACGGGACGTCCGACACTCCGGTCAGCACTCCAGGACAGCAACTCACAGGGAGACAGGGAGACGGGACAGGCGTTAGACAGCTCATGTGATTGTAGTGGGCGGACATAGCAATAGATACAAGTGGTAAGCATATATGTGAATGGAGTAGATATATAAAGTAAGCATATTATGTGAATAGAATAGAAGTACTTAACCCAGCAATGAAACCGTGTTGACTGTTAATCTGTTAACAGTCTGTTAATACTGTTAATCAGTTGACAGGACCACGGACAGACGACGGTAAATAACTGATCCAAGGCCTCGGAGGTGCATGTAGAGCAGTCACTGCAATCTTGGCCAAGACCCCGAGGCATCCATCACCTTAGTCAGCGCTAGGAGACGGGCACTCAGAGAGATGGGGGAGGGAAGGGGGGAGGGAGGGGGAGGGAGGGGGGAAGGGGGGGGGGGAGAGTTAGAGAGTTCCCATGTTTGTGGTGCTGCAAAAGAGCAGACATGTAGTACCCTGTAGTGCCATGTAGTACCATGTAGTACCCTGTAGTGCCATGTAGTACCCAGCGTTTCCGTTAGCCGGTAATTACCGGTATTTGACCGGCAAAATCTGTTGAAGTCCGACATATTTAATCTCTCCGGTCTTAATGTCCGGTGAAAATAATTCCCTGAGTCTAAGCACAATTTGATTATTTGAATTGTATTAAAATAGGCAAAAATTAAATAGCCTATGCGATGAACGAAACGATCATTACATTTGTTTCCTCGTTGCTTCTAATAATGACAACGACGTTGTCAGCGAGAGCTTAGTGCTGGGTGTGCGAACTTTTGTGAAGCTGCAGAGCCGGAGCAGCAGCAGCACAATGCAGTATTCCAGCAGTACTCCAATTCAGCCATTTTCAATTCAATGTTGGGTGGGGGGCGCTGCTGTGCGGTCCCCAGAAAAGAGCCAATAACAGCTGAATCAGCTGCTCTGCAGCGCCATACTCTTTGCAAATAAGTCGTTGCGAGGTGGAGAGAGTCGTCACGCAAACCCACAATAATGTTGCCGTCTCTCTCTGCCAAATTTCTCAGTTCTTCGCTTGATATAATTAATACAAATGTCCAATATAACGGAATTCGTTAGCTCATAAAAATGTGATTATAACAGACTGTTGTTTATTAATGTCGGGCGACTGCCCACAGACACCTATTTGATTTAAAGTCGGCAGCAGCACGAGTCTCGGGACTTATTTTATTTGGAATATAATGACTTTATACGCAAAAGTAGCCTAGTTTTAAGTAAAAATATTATAAATCTACATGCCTTGATGATGTCATTCTTTTGTTTTGTTGTCATTCTTTTGCCTATCAATTGTTTTTAAGCTCAATAAACTCTGACTGGAATTTCTCTCATTTGACCGGTAGATTGAAATCTACCGGACACTGAGGCCGGCAACAATTTTTTCTAACGGAAACCCTGGTAGTACCCTGTAGTACCCTGTAGTACCCTGTAGTGCCATGTAGTACCCTGTAGTGCCCTGTAGTACCATGTAGTACCATGTACGAGACAACATTAACATAAAAGGAGTGTATATCGATAAGGTTGAACATGAAATATCTTTATATGCTGATGACATTGTTCTATACATTGAGCAACCAGAAAGCTCCTTATTACATCTGTATAACACAATTGAACAATTTGGAAAGTACTCAAAGTAGTCAGGATACAAGATAAACTATAATAAATCGAATGCATGTCTCCTACACATGAAACCAACAAAAGAAATGCAGAAATCCTACCCATTTCGATGGTTTCAAATACTTGGGAGTACACTTTACACCGCAATTAAATGATTTATTTGAAGAAAATTACACTCCTCTTACAATTGAGATTAACACAGATCTAGGTAGATGGGACAAACTACCCTTATCCCTTCTAGGAAGGATAAATGTCATCAGGATGAATATCCTTCCGAGATTGAACTTTCTCGTTCAAACTGTACCCTCCTACCTATCTATAACATATTTTAACATATTGAATAACCGTATCTCACAATGTATTTGGTCCAATAAAAAACCAAGGATTAAATTACTGACTCTTATGAAACCTGAGTCCATGGGTGGTCTAGGTCTTCCCAATCTCCAACACTACTACTGGTCAGCCCAACTTCGAACTATAGTATCATGGTCATTGGGAGGACCAGACTCACACTGGATACAGATAGAAGCGGGACATGTTTATCCTTTACCTCTAGACTCTCTTATATTTATAAAGAATTTTGATCAAATAGAAAATATAAAGCAATACTTCACGGTTGTGAATACCCTGTCTGCATGGAAAGATTGCTCGAAAAAGTTTGGCATAACTAAATGCATCTCTGTTTATTCACCTATTCATCAAAACCCTGACCTAAAAAAAATTTTTTACTCAACTGATATAAACAAGTGGAGACACTTGGGGGTAGCTCAACTTAAAGACCTTTTTCACAAAAACTGGAAATTAAAAGCATTTCAGGAGCTAAGAGAATAATATAATATTCCTAACTCAGACTTCCTAAAATATATGCAAATTCAAAGCACTTTAAGTTAAGCTTTGAAATGACAGAATTGGAAGAAAAACTAACTACCTCATCCACAATTAAAGGCAAGACATCTGTGATCGAACTTTCTTTCCCTTTACAAGCAATAAGATCAAAGAAGGTAATTTCAAATGTATTCATAAATTCTACCTTACTCTAAATCTCAAAAGAAAACTCACCGAATTGCCCAAGATGTAAAATTAAAGAAGGAACATTTCTGCATATGTTCTGACAATGTAGCAAATTGAAGCATTTCTGGAACAAGATTCACTTACTTACTAAATTTGTCATGGAGCTGGAATTTGAGTTATCACCATGTGTTCCATCTATTAAACAATATAACAAACTGTCACTTAGACCAAAAGAAATGCAGACTGTTGGTATACTTCTTCTATGGAAAAATGAAATTTCACCAACATTCAATATGTTCATAGAACAAATATCTCAGTTTCTTCCCTTAGAAAAGATAATGCTTGAAAAGCACAACCAGGGTCACTTATTTCAAGAACTTTGGAATCCACTCTATACTCAACTGGAAATTCATAATATAGTTTATATAAATGTGTCACATCTAAGTGCCTGGTTGCCTGTGCGTGGCTGTCAAACCCCGCCCCCACGGGGTCGGGTCTGGGAACGGGAGCTGAACACGCAGCGGCCCGGACCCTTCCCTGTCGGAGTGGCCATCGATAAGCAGGTGTGAGCAACCGGGTGCTATAAACTGTCACTGTTTACAATACCGACATTTGCACTTTTATTTCTTATTACTTATTTACTTACGATTTATTTATTGTCTTTTTATTTTATTTTTTATTATTATTATAATTTTTAGTTTGTTTGTTTATTTGTGTATGTGTGCATATGTGTGTGTGCGTGTGTACCTGTGCATGGGCATGTGTGCGTGCGTGTGTGTGCCTGTGTGCCTGTGTGTGTATGCCTGTATGCGCGTGTGTGCGCATGTGTATGTCCCAGTGTGTGTAAGCGTGAGTGAGAGATGGGAGAATGGATTGAGTGGGGAGCACAGTGAAAATTGTTCATGAGAGTGACACTGAACATTTTGTAGATCTGTTGATTGAATGTGAAACCTCATGAAAAAATGTAAAGATTTAAAACAAAACGAGCGTGCCTTTTTCACTCGGGTATCCCTCGTGCGCATTGGGTCATCACGCTAGTACGGAGGATTCCTCCCCGTCAGCTCCCTCGACGTCAGGGCAAATATTTGCATATCGAGGGGGGGGGGGCAGGAGGGGTTCCCCATACCCACACCAAACTTAGAGGGTGGGGATGGGGTTCCTGGCCATTGTAAACGTCACAGGTACCCAGGTTGTTTTTTGGTTGGAACAAACATGAAGCGATGTCACTCAAATATGCTTGAACGTGCACCTGAAACGGGATATAACAAGGGTTATTCTGTAACCCTAGTTATATGAGTTCATGTCAAGTAGGCAATTGTCTATCTATCTTGTGAAATGAAGCCTCCTCCTCAGAGTGTGTTAAAGCCCCGGGGACCCCCATATGATGGGGCGTGTCCCGTGGCAGGAGGTGTTGGGCGTGGGACCGAGCCTAAACCGTCTGTGAGCCCCCTTCCCCCCACCCCTGCCATAACGACGTCACTGGGCTCGCATTTTCTTATTGGCCCAAGAGATATGTCCGTGAGTTGAGGTCTGCGTGGCAGGTCCCGACTCACGTTGTCAATTGAGAGGTCTCTCCGGGATAAACCTGGCGTCTTCCCCTCTCGTGTGAGCGGAATTTGTGACGGATGGTTTTTTTCCCCAGGCTCTGTATGTAAACCCTGTGTCAGTGTCCTTGCGAGGACCGGTCTCCTCCCGTTTTTACCCAGACAGGGGGGAGAGACGTTGTGTTGGGAGCTCTTTCTTGTTAGAATTCGCCCACAACCGTTCTCGGGTCTTACGAGCCTACACGCTGTTTGATATCAGCGCTTGGTCTTACGGGACCGATATCAGCGCCTGGCGTGTTCACAAGTGTTTATTTGAAACAGCCTTTTTGGGGCCGGCGCGCCCTGGTCTGTCCAACGGCATAACAACGTTTTTATGCGGTCAGCCGGGAAGGAGTTTTTATCACTACCGAGCGCCAGGTCACTGCCAACGGAGAAGGGCCTTCACCTGTTGTGCCCTGTCCGATGCGCTTGCGGTGTAAAAGGTGATGTCATGAGTAAACACCTGAAGAGGTCTTGATGCCACGGCCTCGTTGACCTCACCAGGTCCTTTTTGTCAGGTCCTGGCCCCTGGACTCTGCGGTAAGCCAGCCTTGAATGTCCATGGGGCTGGGACCTCCTCCGCGCCCCGCTGCTAAAGCTTCGCCCTCAGGGTCGGGGTTTGGGACCCTGACCCCACGGGAAGCCTTGTGGGCAGCGTCAGGGTTTAAGCTTCACGTACGTTCCCTGGTAGCGAGCGGGGCGCGTGGTCGGGTAGTCGCAGGCCCTTCTGTCCCACGGTCTGCTCACCCTGTGCGTTTGTTGGGTGCTATCCCCTCTTTCGTACAGTCGGTGTCCTGTCCCCCCCCCCCACCTCTCACTGGGGACTCGCTTAAATGCATGGGCAGAAGTGGGCGTGGCCGGACAAGTGTAGGTGCATTGTAGCGGAAGCTTTCAGGTTACAATATGTAACAAAGAGGTCATCCCACTAGAGCAGAGCGCTCGCTAGAACTCATGTAACTAGGGTTATAGGATAACCTTCATTATCAGCGAGCCAGGTGCAGATTCTGCCGAGTTCTGAGCTGTGGGTTTTTTCAACCTGTAACTTGTTCTTGTCAGAGACCAGCAGGAACAAGTTGTAATCACAAGCTGACGATACTGCCACCTGGTGAGATTCGATCGTCATTGCAATTCCAACATAGGCAGATGAGCCAGGGAGACCTAGGGAGCTCCGGCTGAGTGTATAGAACGGGGATCAAAGGAAAAATATCAAAGGATCGAAACCAGAGTATACTCGGGTATGGCGCTCAAGGCATGGCGGCGAAACCCGACTATACTCGGGTATGGCGCCCAATGAGTTAAAGGGGCACTTCACTGAAAAACAATGCTGATTTATTTTGCACATAATCTTTACATATCCCAAAACTATTAACGGTTTTGCTCACATTCATTTAGTTTGACAGTTATTGAGAATCTATGAGTCTGGATATGCAATGTCATTGGATGACATTGAATAACTGTCAAACTAAATGCAAAGCAGCTTACAGTTTTGGGATGTATAAATAAATCAGTATTGTTTTGGTGAAGAGCCCCTTTAGGGAAAAGCACTCCACTACAAGTAGCCTACCTCAGCCTAAATTGTACTTAGGTACAGTACTTGAGTAAAGGTGCTTAGTTACTTTCCATCCTTAAAGTGGTTACAGGCTAATGTGTGGGTGTAGCACACACCACATTTTAAATTCATTATTTCCTTCCCTGCCTGGCTTCCCCACAGCCAAGAGAAAGAAAACGTTTACTAACTGGGCAGTAGATTAGGTATTTCTACAGGCTGGAATATAGACAATTACACCTCTCTTCTTGTCTCCTCTCTGTTTTTACCTCAGTGCCAGTGGGCGCCATCTGAGTGAGGTGTTCATCCAGCTTCCGTCTCGTAAGGAGCTGCCAGAGTACTATGAACTGATCCGCAAGCCTGTGGACTTCAGGAAGATCAAGGTTTACACCCCCCCCCCCCCCCACACACACCCCCCCACACACACACGCACACACACACACACACACACACACACACACACACACACACACACACACACACACACACACACTCATAGATACCCCCACACACACACACCCCCCACACACACACACATTCTCTTTCTGTTGTGTAACATTACAAAGTAGTAAATTTCTGTACAAGATAAATGGAGATGTAAAGAGACAGGGGAGCTGTTTAGTGTTTCCTTCTTCTGTGTCCACGCTGTAGGAGAGGATCCGGGGCCACAGGTACCGCAGTCTGGGTGACCTGGAGAGAGACGTGATGCTGCTCTTCCAGAACGCTCAGACCTTCAACCTCGAGGGCTCACTGGTGAGACACTGTTATAATCACACACTCACTGGTGAGACACTGTTATAATCACACTCACTGGTGAGACACTGTTATAATCACACACTCACTGCTGAGACACTGTTATAATCACACACTCACTGCTGAGACACTGTTATAATCACACTCACTGGTGAGACACTGTTATAATCACACACTCACTGCTGAGACACTGTTATAATCACACTCACTGGTGAGACACTGTTATAATCACACTCACTGCTGAGACACTCTGTTATAATCACACTCTCACTGCTGAGACACTCTGTTAAAATCACACACTCACTGCTGAGACACTGTTATAATCACACTCACTGGTGAGACACTCTGTTATAATCACACACTCACTGCTGAGACACTGTTATAATCACACTCACTGGTGAGACACTGTTATAATCACACACTCACTGTCACTGGTGAGACACTGTTATAATCACACACTCACTGGTGAGACACTGTTATAATCACACTCACTGGTGAGACACTGTTATAATCACACACTCACTGGTGAGACACTGTTATAATCACACTCACTGGTGAGACACTGTTATAATCACACTCACTGCTGAGACACTCTGTTATAATCACACTCTCACTGCTGAGACACTCTGTTAAAATCACACACTCACTGCTGAGACACTGTTATAATCACACTCACTGGTGAGACACTCTGTTATAATCACACACTCACTGCTGAGACACTGTTATAATCACACTCACTGGTGAGACACTGTTATAATCACACACTCACTGTCACTGGTGAGACACTGTTATAATCACACACTCACTGGTGAGACACTGTTATAATCACACTCACTGGTGAGACACTGTTATAATCACACACTCACTGGTGAGACACTGTTATAATCACACTCACTGGTGAGACACTGTTATAATCACACACTCACTGGTGAGACACTGTTGTAATCACACTCACTGGTGAGACACTCTGTTATAATCACACTCACTGGTGAGACACTGTTATAATCACACACTCACTGCTGATACACTGTTATAATCACCCTCACTGGTGAGACACTGTTATAATCACACTCACTGCTGAGACACTGTTATAATCACACTCTCACTGCTGAGACACTCTGTTACAGGGGTGTAAAAAGTACCCAGAAATGATACTTAAGTGAAAGTATGGGTACCGTCTCAAAATCTGACTCAAGTAAAAGTCAAAGTATCTGGCTAAAAACACACTTGAGTAAAAGTAAAAAAGTACTACTTTTAAATGTACTTAAGTACTAAAAAGTAAAAGTACATTTTTTTTAAAGGGATAGACCAGGGGTCTCAAACTCAGTCCATTGTGGGCCAAGTTTTCATTTTAACTATACATTGCACCAGGTGAGTTAGTTGAAGAGGTGAGCCAATTAGTGAAATCATCAGCTGGTGTTTAGGAAAGGCTGGAATGAAACCAAGCATACACTCTGCCCACAATGGAATGTGTTCTGCGATAGACAATGCTGAAATGAAAGAACAGAGGACACTTTTTTTGCATTAAAATTATTTAATGCACTTCTCCATTGAAGGTAAACTAACATGGACGTCATTCACATCACATCATGAATAATATCACAATATTAAAAACAGAATGGTGTATCCTGAATAATATGACAATATTAACCACAGCATACTGGATTATCCTGAATAATATCACAATATTAAAGGCAGAATACTGGAGTACCCTGAATAATATCACAATATTAAAGGCAGAATATTGGAGTACCCTGAATAATATCACAATATTAAAGGCAGAATACTGGAGTACCCTGAATAATATCACAATATTAAAGACAGAATACTGGAGTACCCTGAATAATATCACAATATTGAAGACAGCATACTGGATTATCCTGAATAATATCACAATATTAAGGGCAGAATACTGGAGTACCCTGAATAATATCACAATATTAAAGACAGAATACTGGAGTACCCTGAATAATATCACAATATTAAAGACAGAATACTGGAGTACCCTGAATAATATCACAATATTAACCACAGCATAATGCGGATCTGACTGTCTATTCTTCTGATAGCAGGTGTTTAATCAAAGATCCCCGCTTTCTAGTCTTGCACAAGGACCAATCAGCATGGGTATGGGCGGGTTCATTTTCCATTGATGGGGATTTGATTGGCTGTTTACCTGCGGTCGCAGGATTAATAACGTTAATGTTAGGTCGGCCAGATAAACTATTAAAATATATTAATTAAAATGGTTGGACCTGTGAGATTTGTACTTTGTACTTTGTAGGTCTGCATTTTAAATGTAAGGAGTAAAAAGTATGTTTTTTTCTCTGAAATGTAATGGAGTAAAAGTACAAAGTATACAAACCTAATAATACTCGAGTAAAGTACAAATCCCCCAAAACAGTACTTAAGTATTGTAACGAAGTACAATTACTCAAGTACTTTACACCCCTGCTCTGTTATAATCACAAACTCACTGCTGAGACACTGTTATAATCACACTCACTGGTGAGACACTGTTATAATCACACACTCACTGGTGAGACACTGTTATAATCACACACTCACTGGTGAGACACTGTTGTAATCACACTCACTGCTGAGACACTGTTATAATCACACACTCACTGGTGAGACACTGTTATAATCACACTCACTGGTGAGACACTGTTATAATCACACACTCACTGGTGAGACACTGTTATAATCACACACTCACTGCTGAGACACTGTTATAATCACACACTCACTGGTGAGACACTGTTATAATCACACTCACTGGTGAGACACTCTGTTATAATCACACTCACTGGTGAGACACTGTTATAATCACACACTCACTGTTATAATCCACTGTGATTGACATAGCAATCCACTAAACCAATTGTCTTTTAGGTGTGATTGACTTTTAACCACTAAAACCTGCATGGACTATAAGGTATATTATGACCAATGGGGTACAGACCCTCACCTACACCTTTGTGTATACTGTTTACTTTTATTCATAGTTCATATTAAAATAAACAGTTTTAATTGTCTATAATTATTGTAACATATATTATGACGGATAGGGCATACAGACCCTACTGTTTACTTTTCTCATATTTTATATTCCGATTACATTTTATTGCCTATATTTTTGTCTTTCTTCGATTACCCTGCCTATACTTGTACCCCCCCCCCCCCCCCCCCCCCCCCATGCTGCTATGATGCCCGAATTTCCCCAAGGGGATCAATAAAGGAATATCTTATCTTATCGTATCTTACATACCGATCCACAAATCCAACCGCAACAACGCAGTTTCCACTGGTAAATTTTTCTTATTGTATCATATCATTATCTCATCTCTTATCTTGCCGTATCTCAATCACGTCCTTAGTCATCACTGATCTGACGCCACATGTGTCAGTTTGACAGTTAGTCAGACTTCGCTACAGTAACTAATGGAGGAAGGACTTGCAGAACAGTAGATTGGACTATTTCATTTTGACATTACTATGTGAAAACAACACATGTTGCTGTTGTGTGAGAGGGGGTTAATGCCACTCATTGAAAACAATAGGAACTGTATTGAAATTACCTTTTGTAAATGATCAGATTAAAAACGATTTCTTAATTTTAGTTGTAGTGATTGTGAAATTAATTGATAAATGTGATATCTAAGTGTCTTCTGATTTAACATGGCTTTTGCAATAGCTAAAAGTCACAAGACCCATTCATTTTGGCTAGCTGACCTCCATAAATCAGACCTATCCCCTTTAAGTACAGAGGAACTAAAGAGGAATTATATATTAATAAAATGTAGGAACCCCTATTATTGAACTGATTGTTAACTTTTAGGATTAGAGGTACAGTAAGCTCCAAACGGGCTGTTCTTTACTATGTGTCATTGGGAAGCTAAGTACTGTAGCTAAATTCCGGAATACGTCAGAAAACCGACAAGTACAGAAGGAATCATGGGATTTATTCAAAAGTGTATAAGTGACGTTGTCGCCACAAAAACAATCCGGGTATTCCTCAATCCAGATGGATTGATAGCTGTGCACGAGGGCACTAAAGGCGAGAGACGCTGCTTTTTCCTCTGGAAACAAAGAGAAATGGAAGGAAACACAATACCATCTCCACAGGACAATCACAGTAGCCAAACGGGAATATAAAGAGCAAATAGAGACACAACTAAGTAGTAATGACTCACGCAGCGGCGCCTGGCAAGGACTACACACAATATCAGATCTTAAAGAGAAAGCCAGTAGTGCCTCCCTACCGGATGAGCTGGAAAACCTTTATGCCTGGTTTGAGGTTAAACACACCAACCTCCCAGGGAAAGCCCTCCCTTTGTGGAGGCCGACATGCACAAGGAATTCAAGCACATTAACGTACGCAAGGCAGCCGCATCATCCCAGGCCGAGTGATCAAAATGTGTGCGGAGCAGCTGGCTGTTTTTTTTTTTTTGTTTTTTTACTTTATTTTTTAGCGTTTATCGCTTTTCTGGTCAAGCATGAGCGACAGAAACAGGTTGAAATGGGATGTAGAGCAGGGGAAGACATTCTGAGAAATGACGGCGGGTCCGGGAATCGAACTCGTGTCCCCCAGATCCGTGACGAGCACGGTTTTCCCCGACGCAGAAATAGCGCCGAGATATGCGGTGAGCTACGGGAGCTCCCTGGCTGGTGTTTTCACTGACATATTCAACCTCTCCCTCTCCGAGCATACAGTCCTGTCCTGCTTCAAGTCATCCACCATTGTGCCAGTACCAAAAAAGATAATGCATCTGAATGACTAGTATCCTGTTGCCCTCACTCTCATAGGGGGCTTTCTCATTAGGAACGGGTGCTCCGCTCCGTCCTCGATCTGTCTTTGAGTGCGAACTCCCCCCCTCCCTCTCCCCCCTCTGGTTTGTGTATACACTGCAGTCTTGGTTCGCTCCGGGTTTTGTTTACAGTTTGCGTTTTGAGCGTGTAAGCTGCCGTAGGCGATGATGTCACACTCGAACATCAACACATCACAGTTAAACACACGGTGATGGAAACTGGATGCCCGATACAAAGAAACGAATAACCAATAAATATGAAGTTATCTTTGAACCTCTGTTGTCAAGCCTTGTCAATATAACCCACCCCCTTTTCTCACGAATAGAACTGGTGTGGAGTCCGCTTTGAGTGTTTTCCAGGGTTAGCGGCTAACGCTAGTTAGCTTAGCCTAGTTATTGGATAACTGTTAGCAGCTAACGTTAGCCCATTGCTTGCGTCAATTATATTGCATGTCATTGAAGGTCCACGCTGGTCTGTGTAATGAAATTACAATTGCATGTCATTGAAGGTCCACGCTGGTCTGTGTCTATAATGAAATGAGAGGAAAGCTCTGCGCTAAAGCAAGTCTCATCTCAGCCGCGATGTGACAACATACTCGATGTTATATAAAAATTATCTCGCGGTCTACTTGAAAATCAGCCTGTGATCTACCGGTCGATCACGGCCGACTGGTTGGGCACCACTGGTCTATAGAAATAAATGCATTAGAACAAGAAACCAATGTATAGACATAGCAATGGCAAATTGCCAGGCCTAATGCGAGCCAGGGAAGTCTTGGGCTTGTAACATGGCTTCATCTCGAAGTTTTCATCCACTGAGCCATGAGGCTCAACATGCTTGTTTGGTTGAGGTCTGAACTCGCCAAATTGCCCATAAATATAGTTTTTGTGGGTATTGTCCAGTTGTTGCTGTATGTTTTTATCTGCCCAAAATTCAAGCAAGCATGAAAGCATTACAGTAAGCTTGCACACCACGCCCCACTCCGTCGTCGGGGACGCTGGTTCGCACCCAAGACCACCTATTCCAGCGGTCCAGGTTTGGAGCGAATCAGCGACCCCGGGGACGGGGGGAACATTCTCATCACGCGATATTTTGGTGCGATCGCGCTCTGATTTGACCCTGAATGGCTAGTGTGAAAGCCCCCATAGTGAGTAAATGATTTGATAAACATGTTAAGAAATGTATCTGTAGCGGACTACCGACCATCACCGAAAAATACCCCCACCAATTTGCCTGCCGGCAAAATGGGTCCACCGACAATGCAATAGCCACAACACTCCACACAGAACTCGACCCCAACGTGTGCAGCTGGATTCTAGACTTCCTCTCAGACCGTCGCCAAGTGGTGAGGATGGCACCCAACACCTCAACAACCTCTGACCCTCAACACAGGAGCTCCCCCGGGCTGTGTCCTGAGCCCCCTCCTCTACTCCCTGTACACTCAAGATTGTGGAGCCACACACGGCTCCAACATGGTGATTAAGTTTGCCGTTGACACAACAGTGATAAGCCTACAGGGAAGAGATTGACAATCTGGCACAATGGTACAGGGTGAACAACCTCTCCATCAACATTAACAAGACCAAGAAGCTGGTCGTGGACTATAGGAGAGGGGGAGAAAGGCTGGACCCCATCAAAATCAACAGGTCTGCTGTGGAGAGAGTTAGCGGCTTGAAGTTCCTCTGTGTTCACATCACCGAGGACCTCACCTGGGACGTGCACACTGGCCAGGTGGTGAAGAAAGCACAACAACACCTCTTTCACCTCAGGTGGAAGAAATTCTGCATGGGGCCCAGACCCAACAGGCCTTCTACAGAGGCACGACAGAGAGCATCCTGATTGGCCCAGAACATCTGTGGTTGTGAGCTCCCCTCCATCCATGACATGTACAACAGCACAGGGTCTATTAAGGACCCCAGCCATCCCAACTACAAACTGTTTCAGCTGTACCACAGCCTCAAGGCCCGGACCAGCAGACTCTGGGACATGTTTCCCCTCCAGGCAGTCAGACTCATGAACAAAATGGCATGAACAGCTGGTTACCAGCCTATGACTGAAGAAAACCAGTACTATTATTACTGTCCCTGCTACTGATTTGCACACAATACTGATTTGCACATAATACTGACTTGCACACACTACTGATCTACACAGATTGGTACAGATTTGCACACACTACACACTACACTGCAATAGATGCTATTGTTTTTTTTTGTTATTGCTATGTTGACTTTTGTAAATCTTACACTGTTTTTATTACTTATCTCTGTACTACTTGTGTTGATACTGCTGCTAGGCCAAGAAACTAAGAATCTGACTCTTCTATACTGTAAAAAGGATAGGGATGTGACAGAAATAAAGGTGAAACTTGAAAAAACCATGTGAGTAACTGATGGATATTGTTCCGAATTAGTGCCTTGATGCTTAATCATTATTGTCGTGCCTCTTAAAATTAAGTGTTTCCCAAATATATTAAAGCATAATATTTGTACATATTTCACACTGGAAGCCAAAAACAGGCGGCTTTGTACCAAACGATGTGTGTGTCACCAGATCTACGAGGACTCCATCGTGCTGCAGTCGGTGTTCACCAGCCTGCGGCAGAAGATCGAGGAGGAGGAGGAGAGCGAGGGAGAGGAGAGCGAGGAGGAGGAGGAGGAGGAGGAGGAGCCGGAGGAAGGATCAGAGTCTGAATGTTAGTATGTTTTATGAGCAGGAGAAATTGGGATGTGAAGACCTAATATTGGAAAGATTAGAATGTTTGGAACGCTGGTGATCCATGTGTTTATGCATCATACCTAGAGTATGTAAAGTGTGTGTGTGTGTGTGTGTGTGTGTGTGTGTGTGTGTGTGTGTGTGTGTGTGTGTGTGTGTGTGTGTGTGTGTGTGTGTGTGTGTGTGTGTGTGTGTGTGTGTGTGTGTGTGTGTGTGTGTGTGTGTGTGTGTGTGTGTGTGTGTGTGTGTGTGTGTGTGTGTGTGTGTGCGTACGTACGTGTGTGTGTGTGTGTGTGTATGTGTATGTGTATGTGTGCGCACGTGTCCTCCAGCCCGCTCGGTGAAGGTGAAGATTCGTCTGAGTCGGAGGGAGAAAGGTGAGGAGCGGGGGAAGGCACGCAGTAGGCGTACAGGACGCACCCGAGCCAAACCTGTCGTCAGCGATGACGATACTGAAGAGGAGCAGGAAGAGGTGTGTGTGTGTGTGCGTGCTGTAACAAGAGTCTATTCTTTTGCATTCTGATTTAGACATACTATACACATCCCTGCATTATTATGTATGATTAGTTTCATTTATTTAATCTTTTCCCCTCACGGTCATTCCGTCTTTTCTAGGAACGTACGCCCAGTGCCACTGATGAAGAGTCCTAAACAAACAGGAGAGTCAAGGGACCTTAACACTTTCCGTGCCAGCCGTGCCAGTCCTATATACCCCGTTGAGTGCTGGCGCTGTAGTCAATGACAGAGCGCTCACATTTGTGAACGCATAAACTATATCTTAAATGATGGCTATGTGTCTAATACGACCGTCGCTTATCAATGACTTGTTGAAACGGATTGTTTTTTAATCGGTTCATTTCCATTTTATACCATTTTGAAAAACGCTAGTTTTTTTTAAACTTTCAGGAGAAAAAAAAAGATTCTGCAGGAATCGCGCTTTACTGTAATACACAAAACACGTTGTAATTTTTTCGCCTATTTATGAATCGTTTTCAAATCAACGCTAGATTATTGATAGTATATGTGTACTTATGCACGCTATAGAAGCGGGCTGAAAAATCGATTATCTTATTTCCTGATCAGCTACACACACTCACAGCCACACACACACATATGGGACACGTTGATATATAGGTGAAAACAGCTCTGATTATCCCAATACTGGTCAAATAGATTTCTTACCTCAGATCAGACCACACTGTTCTGATGGGCGATGACTGGGATCGTCTCCGGTTACTTGCCTGACAAGTAAAATGTGGAATCCGGACTCTTTTTCCCCATGCGTTTTATTCAGTCAAATCCAATGGGGTGCAGTACCATCCGGAGAGACGATAGGGGGCGGTATTTTCCCAATTCGAGCTCAGAGAGATCCCCACTGGTAACGTGAGGCTAGATTGATGAAATATGAATGGAAATCGCTAATAAAAAAAATAACAATTAAAAAACAGCATATCTCGTTTCTGGCACTCAGCGGTTGGCATGTAATAACGAATTATGCCGTGGCTGGCACTCAAAGTGTTAATGGGCAACTTCTGACAGGACACTCCAAGTCATGCGTGGAGCTGCGACTGACAGCTCAGCTGATGCTCCATCGTCCCACCGATACTGATTTGGCATCTCTTTAAAGACATTCCCTTTCACACACACTCTGTTCACTGCTGCTGCTGCTGTAACCTGCAAGTAAGGTTTTCACCACCACCACCCCAGCTTCCACCACCACCCCAGCGTCCACCTCCACCACCCCAGCGTCCACCTCCACCACCCCAGCTTCCACCTCCACCCCAGCCTCCACCTCCACCCCAGCGTCCACCTCCACCACCCCAGCTTCCACCTCCACCCCAGCCACCACCACCACCCCAGCGTCCACCTCCACCACCACCCCAGCGTCCACCTCCACCACCACCCCAGCCTCCACCACCACCACCCCAGTGTCCACCTCCACCACCACCCCAGCCTCCACCACCACCACCCCAGCGTCCACCTCCACCACCACCCCAGCCTCCACCTGCTCTGGTTCTACTCTGTATCGTATGCAACTACTACCCTAGTGTTGTACTGTAAGTTACATCCCCTATGAGGGATTCATTCGCAGTGCTCCCTGCTGTTCAGTTTCAGTATCCCGTTATGCTTCATCCTCTGTGTAGGTTGTTATGCTTTAACCTCTCTTGCAGCAGGGAGCCTCCCCCAAGAGTAGAACCACACCACCAAGACGAACTGTATTGCCATTGCCATTTATTCTGCATTATAATAAATGGTTAAATTAATGATGTGAGTGATTGGGATTAATTCCACCAATTGAAGCTTCACACCTGCTTCCACTAAATAAACCAACTCCATCCACTACAAAGTCATGTCTTCAGTACATCTCTGTGTTATGTACATGGAAGAGAAATTAGTCTTAAAATAAACTACAGAGGAATTACATAATTGTATTGACCCTATCACTCATTCATAGATTTGATTTAACACTTTCTGTTAATGTATTAATATATTATAATGAACTCCAACTTGGTTATAACCTTTTTTTATGATACAACTCATCCAGTAAATCAGATGTTGCATTTCAATAGCTGTTAACTATCTCTATCTTTGTCTCCTTTGCTTACCCAGATTTAGGCTGTTTTTTATTTGTTTTTATTTTCTCAGGTCTGTAATGAAGAAGAAACTTCAAAATGTAGAAGTGGAACATGTGGATGTAACCGTCCCTCCTGGTTTTTAGGGTAAAGGTACCTTACCTGACCTTACTTTACCCTACTTTACTTTTGGTTGTAAACAACCTTCGCTGTTGTCAGGTGAAAACCTTGTATCTCCAAAAAGTTAAACTTTTCAGGAATTCAGAAAAACAACCTCATTTTCAGATTGACATCCATGTATTTTTTTTCCCTTTGGGTTTTCAATGTGTCTCATAGGCCATATGGTCATGAAACTGGCTCACGTGATAGAGAACCATGTAAACATTAATTCCCAGTAAAAACATGAAAATGACCAAAAATGGAGATGAGAGGTTTTCATCCAACAGTGACTATATTTAACTTGTATTTAACTGGGGCGAGATGTTGCAATGACAGGCCTCTTTGGGGCCTGCTTCGTTACTTAGGTGTGTGTGTATCACATGTTTTTGACTGGAGCTCTCTGTTTGAGTTGGAAATATAGCATCCTGTGGTTAGAGGTTGGTTTCCAGAATTCTCAGAACTCTGTGCTCTTAACTGACTGCATTTACCGTTTTTCCCTAATTCATTCTCATATGCGATACAGAACAACCTACTTCACATTCCACACCACTGCATAGCTGCCCATATACAATATATTGTATATCTCCCAATATAAGCACTTACAATTGCTGATTGTAAACACAAAAGAAATCATTAGGTTGTAGCTAATTCATTGTTAAGAACTGTAACTGAAGCTTCTACTTTGATGTCGTTGTGATTTTCGAATTTCAAAATGACTGACCGTTTGATCTACTTTTGGCACTTTTCATGTTGTTAACTTCAAGACTAAGGACCAGAGGGACAGTTGCTCTTCTCTTGAATGCCTTATGGCTGTATGGTGTTGAATATACTGTATATATAAAGTATTTCTGTTTATTGATTATGTCTATGCATGTGTGTGTAGAGATCCTGTCTAATGTACAGTATTTTCTTCCATTATGATGGTTAAGTAGAGTTGAAAACACTCAACCAAAGCTCCAGTAGTTTCTCCACTAAGTTATTAGATCATGTCTGTATTGTGTTGTATCATTTTCACTGGAACCCAAAGGCAACAATAAACTACAGTAAAAATGATATCAGTGATATTTACATGGTACAATTGTAGTAACTAAAACGTTTGATTCTATGACTGAACCTGATGAACCCAATGATCATTTCCTTCAGCAAAGTCTCAAACTTGACTGATATCATGGACTCTTCATCAATTTCAGGCTAATGAAATGCCACTGAGGTCCAGGCTTGTTGGGATTTTTTGGGCCCACTCAAACCTCTTACGATAATATCGTCTCCGTCCCAATTTGACCACTAAACACTCCCCATTCATTTTGAGTGACGCTCCGTTAGAAGGGTTAGTGACATATCAGAAAGGGAGCAACACTCGACAAGGCAGTAGGGTTGCTATTGAAATACCCGCTCGAACAGCAAAGCACAAACCCACGTTTTTAAGCCAACACGTTGATTGCCTCTCTTTCAAGGGAGCATGGCAGGGCAGCCACTCCTCCTGCATCAGTTTGGCTCACTCTGTATTGGGACTTGATCGGACACAGCGGTGGCCCGTGGGAACGTGCAACATTGAGTGTTGGTGAGAATGTGGAGCATTGGGGCTCAAGTTGGGATAGGCGGATGCTGTTTAGGGTGTAATGCTCCTGCTTGTCCACCTGGAGGTGACACACAGAAAACAACTACAAGGGGAAGATCAAGGAGATGAGTCCCATTATACATTGGGACTTCTCAACATTTTACATCCTTTTAAAAATGACCATGAATTTATTCTCCTGGTACCTTCGATTGTGCAGGATATAGTTTGTTTAACAGTTATACTTCAGTTTTCATGTTGTCTGTTCCTGGTGAGTTAGGCGCCACTCATTGTGACCTTGTGTCTTCACTGGTTTGTGGCTCCAACCTTTAACACACATTTGAGACTTGTAATTCTCCCCCAGACCTAGATTTCAGAAATTTTGCCATAGGTCCATGTCAGGTCATGCCAATAAATGAATGCTTCTTTATCCAGTTGATATAAACAACCTTGTTATGCCACCATTATTTATGTTTATTTTGTAAGAGTTTGTTGACACCGAGAAACATATTCAGTGAAAAGTCTTCCTTGGGGAGCCAGTTATGGACATGGGGGGGACTGTGTGTGTTTTCGTGGGGCGATCATTTCCTGACTTCTAGGAAACCATGAAGCTCTTCAAACAACTCAAGACCAGCTGTTATGTCAGAAGATCCAAAACAACAAAACATGTGTTGTAGTAGTAGTAGTAGTAGTAGTAGTAGTAGTAGTAGTAGTAGTAATAATAATAATATTTTCAACTGCATCCACATGCTGTTAGTAAAGGCCCTATGAGTGAGTTGTGTAAACTAGATGGTTTCATCTAGTTTAACACACTGTATACATACAGCAATAGAATCATGTCATGAATATTATTCTGTTTACAGGTTCTGGACATTAGTTTCATTATTGAATAGAAGGTATTGGAGATGGTACCTCACCCTGCATCTATCAAAATAATTCCTCTTGGGCATGGAGCAATATTACAGCAGCATGCTGAAAGTGAGACAATGACCGTATAATTCCATTCATAAGGAAGTGGCATTCCCCTTTAATGGTGTTCCTCTCCCTATTGATGTGTAGGTCCTATGGGCCAGATGGCCATAGCTCTAATCTCATCTAGCACTGTTAGAATGCTATTACCATCAATACTACTGACGTGATCAGGCCTGCAGGCCTGTGTGTGTGGGTGTGCGGCTCAAGGATCGGACTCAACGCCCACGAGAAGCAGCGGCAGCGTCGCTGAACCCCCCCATCCCTGGAGCAAGCGTCATCATTGAACATGATGGACAGCTAAGAGTGTATGTGTGTGTATCTGTGTATCTTTATCTGCGTGTGCGTGCATGCATGGATTTTTCGGAACCATAAACTATCAGATGTGGTCACCCATATTCATGTTTTAGCCTGTATGATCATCCAGCCAAGGACATGTGCATGTACGCACACACACACACTCAAGGCCCCACTGAATTTCATCCATGATCTAAACAGATTTGCTCTTAGGCCTAAATTGATGTAGCCCACAGTATTCAAATTCAAGTACTTGCACCCAGATTCAAATGATGCTGCATAACATGGATTCATCGATAGAACTTTTATTTTTTAGAGGTGAAGAACTGCTATGACCGTTATGCCACTAACTCACTTTGTGTTGCTCTGCACTTTGTGTAAAATACAATTTTGCTTTGCATCTACACAGTGTGACACTATGTCCTTGTTTGCATAGGAATGAACAGATACGTACTGTGTATGAATGTGCATCTGCATCACTGATGATCAAAATGTTAAACGTTCTAGGAATGTAGCTAAGAATGCAGATGGTGACAGTTTAGTTTGGACTGCTGACATCATCAATAAAGTATGTCTCATTCCACACATGGCCAATATTACTGAAGACACCTGTATTCACTTCCCAATACACCTGAGTTACCAAGACAATCAGTGTTTTTTACATTCACATAAAGGAAGTCAAATATTAAAGCTGAAGTAGGCAACTTTGGAGAAATTAGCAAGAGTGAGTTTACCTGCCCAGCAGACATAGAGCAAGCCCTGCATCACTTTGTAAGCCCATGTATGCGAAACAAAGGTTAATAATAAAAGCGAATAAAAAGAATAAGTGACTACAAAGAATTCGTAGCCTCTGATTGGCAGGAAAAAACAACAGCTCCCTGCATTAATAACCAATCCGATGTTGTTGGCTTGCATCAATAACCAATCCGATGTTGTTGGCTTGCATCAATAACCAATCCGATGTTGTTGGCTTGCATCAATAACCAATCCGATGTTGTTGGCTTGCATCAATAACCAATCCGATGTTGTTGGCTTGCATCAATAACCAATCCGATGTTGTTGGCTTGCATCAATAACCAATCAGATGTTGTTGGCCTGCCAAGTGGTCCTGGGCTCGCATCAGAAAACGAAGACATGGCACTCCTCATCAAAATGTACACAATGTGCAAAACCACCTGCCGACAGAGGCTGGGAATATATTTTTTGATGTATTTAGTTTAAAGCTGCTGGTGCCTCTGGGAGTCAGTGGAAAACATTTGTTGCGCGTGCACGCGGGCTTGAAAAGTGATGCAGAGCTTGCTCTATTTCTGCTGAGCAGGTAAACTCATTCTTGCTAAATGCTTCGAAGTTACCTACTGCAGCGTTAAAAGATGTGGGTCATATGGGTGGACAGTTTGTCGTTGTTGTTTTTACCTTTACTTATCCTGGTTCAATTTGCTGAGCTTGCCCCACCCTGCTTCACGCTCAACACTGCTCTACTACAACCCACCACTGAGCAGCTACACTCAAGTGCCATGCTCAAGGGCAATTCAGCAGTTGATTTAAGGGAGGGGAGTGTGTTTATGGCTGATATCAATCCCTGTCTCATGAGCCGTTCAGACATTGTGTAGTGTGATGTGTGCCTGGTGCCAGTGTATGGCAGCCATTGAGCCTGCGTAGCCTAAGGTTGGGTATATATATATACCAGTGGTATTATATATATAATATATATTATATTATTAAATGACGCCAAAATGTCCTCACTTTAAAATATTTTTCTCATCTTTCTATCCTTATGGGGACACAATAGAAGTACAATAGAGCACACACACACACACACACACCTTGTTGTGTGTCTTCTGAGGGTGTGTTTGTAGTAATGGTAGTTGTAGTACAGTACTGTATGTAATCCAGCAGCCATGTCGGCATTCCAGGAATACCTCTCGCAGTTTGTTCCCTGGCTCTACCAGGAGCCGGTATAGGGGCCCATTCAATAGTCCTTCCTCATTTCCACTCTCCCTATCTCCCTCTCTCTCACACACACACACACACACACACACACACACACACACACACACACACACACACACGCACACGCACACGCACACACGCACACTCTCACTCAGAAGTCCACGGAAATGGTTTCTTTCAATGACTCACTCCTTAAACATTAACAAATCACCCTCCTCCTTTTCCAAAGCTGAACTCATTCCATTGCACTTAATCATTGATTGATTGGATTTTTTTGTCCATTCTCTCTCTATTTTCTTCCTTCTTCCAGGGTTGCAATCTAGTAATCTTCATAATCTAACTATTGAACTATTGTACAATCTTTAAAAAGATTAATAAACTTTGAATACATTTTCATTTAAAACCTTAATTTAAATAATCGGCTACACGTTCTTGATACAGCAGCGGGGGAAACATATTTGGGAGCAGAGAGAATTACATGAAGTACATTTTTTTTTTTTAAATAAGATAGTTCTATAATCCTGATAAGTATAAGCTAAATCAATATAGGATGCACTAACCTCTTGGAATAATAATGATACAGTGATTTAGTGGTTTTCCCCTGGCAAATCTATCATCAACCTCTGAATCATTGGAAAATCGTACTCAAAAACGGATAAGGCTTGTTAGTCTCATTGTACACAAGCTATCCAAGTGTTGCATTATTCATACAGGATGTTCGTTTTGCAAGTTCTCGCGTTGCTTTTGAGGTGAGACAGTATAATGGTACATGATGCTATTATGTATTATGATAGTAATCATTAAAGAAAATTAATACTGTACCCCCACAGGGCTTTTAGAAATGTGCAGAATAAAAGTATTGCTTTTACCCCCAAAGAAAATATTGACTAATGAATTTATCATAGATTTCATATTGTGAATGTTGTTGTTTACATGTCTCCCCTCCCTACTTCCCATTTACCCACATGGAATGCACCTGATTGGATAAATTACATGCTGGTGCTCTAGTGTGACAACATGACATCTACGGGCTGAATGTTCTATCTATAGCACCTTTAATTTGTTTGTCCTTAGAGCCCCAATCTGTATTTAAGATAAGATGATCCTTTATTAATCCTCTTGGGAAATTTCGGGTGTCAAAGCAGCATGGGGGGGGGGGGGGGGGGTATACAGGGTTGAGGATACATAGCTGCACAGTCCTTATTTGCAATTTCATTTGAACCATATCTAGGTATGTGGGGTATACACATACATTCTTGAAACGTTTGATCTCAAGCTCTAACTCATTGTAAATAGTTACTCCGGTGTTTGATTATACATTTGATTATGTTTGGATCACTGATTGGGCCTTTAATGGCTTAAAAGAGAGTTTAGGTTGTGTGTGTGTGTGTGTGTGTGTGTGTGTGTGCGTGCGTGCGAGTGTGTGTGTGTGTGTTTTGATTGATTGATTGAAAAGTTTATTAACAGATTGCAGAATGGGTACAGTACAGTACAGCTCTATACACAATTGTTAAGGGGATGCAGACCAGAGAAAGACTTTCGTCTTGTTTACATCAGGGTCCCCCATTTTCAATTCATCATAACATATATGACATACAGATAGACAGTACTGCTACATCTATACATTTATGACATACCAGACTTGCAAATACAGTACTGTTTGTGATACAAAAAGAGTCCAGAAAAGAGAGTATATACATTTGACGTAGTGTGTGTGTGTGTGTGTGTGTGTGTGTGTGTGTGTGTGTGTGTGTGTGTGTGTGCGCGCGTGTGTGAACACATGCAAGGCAGCAGTTATCAATCATTCCATGTGCTGTGTGTAAAGTAGGTGCGTTGTGGACGTCTTAGCAGGAGGCAGGCACCTTAGCCTGCCTGGGATAGGCTTTGAAAGGGGCCACACAAAAAGGAATGAAAGGGAACTCAGCCTTTACCAACAGATACTCAGCCTTTACCAACAGATGTTTATTGACAGATGAGCTGCAGCTGACATGCTGTCCTTAATTATAGCTCAGACAGTAAGCCATTAAACTCCTGTATCTCTTTTTCTGTTCTCAAGACATAAAGACAGATTTAGAAGGACCATTTTTACAAAGTACATAGCATCTAACCAGGGTGCTAACTAAGGGGCAGTGAAGTGCATTATAGTGTATAGCATGTATAGCATCTGTATATAGAGTACACACAGTATGAAAAAGCTATGGAGTAAATATGCTAAGCTAATGTATGTACAGTACAGTATGCACGCACGCACAACACACACAGACACACACACAGACACACACACACACGTACACACACACACACACACACACACACACACACACACACACACAGACACACACACACGTTGTGGGAGGGATGGCGGACGGGGTGAGGCAAGGACGACAGACAGATGATAAGGTTTTACCTACTCATCGTGGCTCCACCCCCGCGGTGCTCACGTCGAATTTCAAACATCACACCACTCTTTTAACCCCGCCCACTTGTGGACCTCATAGAAAATCTTGATGTGACTCAAAAACCCTAATATTTTCCTGCATTCGTCCTTTACGCACAGTCTGCGGTGTGGCTCCTCTCTCTCTGTCTCTAAACAACAAGAGCCATTTATCCAGAGTTTCATCCCAGAACCAGAAGCATCCCTGATTCTCTGTGAGAAGAACGCGTTTTCACTTGTGTGGATGATACCCAGAGGAGACATGTTCTGGACGCGGAGGGGAACCATCGGACTTGCCTCGTGTTGCCTGCTGTTGCTGATTCACTGTGTCGCTCAGACGGGTACGTAGAGATGTTTGAAGCCATTCTGCAATCTGTTAATAAACTTTTCAATCAATCAATGCAGGGGGTGATGCTCATTGATCACCGGCGGCGCTTTGAACTGAGCTCGTCTGTTTTATTGTCACATGTTCATCTGTCTACTATAAATGCCAGGTTACGTTTACAGTATAGGTTCTACAATATTGTGGTAAAAAAAAGTAGGTTACATAAATGTGAACTTGTGGGTCGGGGGGGTCTTAAACGGAGGAGGGGGCTAATGTTGATTGTTGACATACAAGACCTGTTCTTCACTCCCTCCTAACATTAGACTTCTGTTTTTGGTTATTTACATACTATAATGATAGTCTAATAATGTGGTGAATAATGATAATAATAACGTATAATAATAAATGTAAGTAACCACTCCGGGCCGGCGTGTGTCTAGTATGAATGGAACTCGCGCACGGGCAAGTGATTGGGTTAGTGTGCTGCTGTACAATGTGGCTGAGGAGCCAATAGTATTTGCTTGCGGCACCGGTTGTGTGGAGTTCCAAGTGGGCGTGATACAGTCGGGCGGCACCGGGTCCGAGAAAGGTTGCAGCTAGATCCAAGCACTTGGCATCCATTCTATCACTGTCTGGAGGAAATGGGATTCAGAGAATTGAGGCTATTTCCTTATCCAGGACAAATTGGGCTGTGTGTGCGTCTCCAGCTCAAGTAGCCCCTTGGCTAAAAAGTGTTTTGTCATTATTACTAGTTGTTATTATCATTTCATCCATTTGAACACTTCTGTTTTCTGCTTTGTGACCAGCACTTGTTAACACCATAGAGCCTGAAGCCATTAATTTAGTATATAAATGGTCAGCTGTCAGCAAGATGTTTGGTTCTGTTAAGTTAAGGGGTGAACCTAATGCCCTCAAGGCCAACATTGTGCCATGAATTAACGCTTCGGCCCCATTCTGCCAGACGTTTAAATAATCCTTCAATCTTAACGCTCAAGAGATTTTCAGATTAGAACTTTGGTCCAGTTTTTTCCAGTTCATGGCACTCACTCCTTTAGCCATCAAATCTGCTTGTACTGTATGTGCGGTGGGCTGGCTGTCATGTGTTGCACCCTCTTGACATGTAAAGCTGCATGCTTCTCAAATGAGGCATATCTGTGCACTCTTGTAAAAGCCCCATGTGTTTTCATTGCACGTCAGACAGAAGCCTGTGGTTCTGCTGTGACTCAGCTAAGCCCAGCCATTGGCTAATGGGAGAGTCCCTGCGCAGTTCCATCCATTGATCTAGAAAGATCCCTGTGCTATCTACTATATACCATTTCACCTGTTGATCTAGAAAGATCCCTGTGCTATCCTATATACCATTTCACCTGTTGATCTAGAAAGATCCCTGTGCTATCCTATATACCATTTCACCTGTTGATCTAGAAAGATCCCTGTGCTATCTACTATATACCATTTCACCTGTTGATCTAGAAAGATCCCTGTGCTATCCTATATACCATTTCACCTATTGATCTAGAAAGATCCCTGTGCTATCCTATATACCATTTCACCTGTTGATCTAGAAAGATCCCTGTGCTATCCTATATACCATTTTACCTGTTGATCTAGAAAGATCCCTGTGCTATCCTATATACCATTTCACCTGTTGATCTAGAAAGATCCCTGTGCTATCCTATATACCATTTCACCTGTTGATCTAGAAAGATCCCTGTGCTATCCTATATACCATTTCACCTGTTGATCTAGAAAGATCCCTGTGCTATCCTATATACCATTTCACCTGTTGATCTAGAAAGATCCCTGTGCTATCCTATATACCATTTCACCTGTTGATCTAGAAAGATCCCCATTCTATTCTGTACCACTGAACCCCATTATCAGCGGCAGCAGCAGCATTTGATTGGTCTACGGCGCAGTGTTTGCAAGATTTGCTCATCTTGTCTCTAATCCGAAGAACTGCATTAAACCCTCCAAGCCTCAAGCATAGTCCTCCTCGGCTTAGTTGGTTGGACTTGGCGCAGGTCTGAAGCCTCTGGCGCCTATGAATCTAATGTAATTGAGTCAGTAGTCTACGTCACTGGAATTCACCCCGTACCAAGTGGACGCCCAAAGATGGGTCCAAAATGCGTTTGGACCGACTCATCTAAACACAGAGCTGAACCAGAATAAACACTGTACTGTGAAGTAAAACATACGCGGCTCCCTGGGATGCACATGCATCCATGGTTGTTCATTAACCAGCCAGTTATGGAAGACAAGCCTGGGAAATTTGAATAAACAAGCACACCTTTGTGGGTGTGTGCGTGCATAACAAAGACACTACAGTAATGCACTGTTGACGAAAGTCTCGCTCTGTTACAGTGGAGCATTCTTGTCATTGGGCGTTGTAGTGATTACTATCTTTCAATTCTGCAGGTTTCTGTCACTCAAGCACCAAACTCTTTAATGCACATGTGTTTGCATGGTTGTGTGTTTGTGTCCACGCAGTATACCTTTCTTTCTCGCATCCACCATCGCCCCTAGATGGCCTTACATGGTGAAGTTATCGCAGAGCAGTCTGCGTACAACACTGTGATGGGTATAAATAGCATCTGGAGGAAGGTGTTTTCAGCAGTGAAAGGTGGTGCGCTTTCTGAGATGAAAGGGTGTGGTCTCATATCTAGCTTAACCCTTTCACTACCACACTACCAAAGGGTTAACCCTTTCACTGCGACAATACAGAATGTTAACCCTTTCACTACCACACTACAGAAGGTTAACCCTTTCACTACCACACTACAGACGGTTGGTAGTGAAAGGGTTAACCTTCTGTAGTGTGGTTAGTGAAAGGGTTAAGGTCACTGTGATGGTCTCAACCGGCTACCTACAATACAGTGTAATGGATGGAAATAAAATAGGCTATTGTAGTGATTGTAATGGTACATAATTCACCCACGGAACTATTGTTAGGAACATCCTGACGGACAGCAATTGGGTGGACAAACTGCCGTGGGTCATGCTCGGGCTTAGGAGTGCCCCCAAGGAAGACCTGCAGTCCTAGTCCGCTGAACTGGTATATGGCCAGACATTGCGCGTCCCGGGGGATTTTATTCCGGACGCGACGACCCCCTGCGGGAAGCCGCTCAGACCTCCGCCCCGATCCCCACGTCGCAGCATGGTACCCCTGTTTCCCGGATGCCGCGCGGCCTGCACAAGGCGGAGTACGTTTTTGTTCGCCACGACGCGCACCGTGGGTCACTCCCTACGCCCCCCTTACGATGGCCCGTTTAGGGTCCTGCAGCACAGTGACAAGGATCTTATGATCGACATGAGCGGTAGGACGGAGACCGTGTCAGTAGACAGGATCAACCCGTAGAGTTGGCCCTACCCCCCCCCCCCGCAGAGGCCGTCCGCCGTTACTCCCGGATCCGCCTCCCACGGAGTCACCGGTGACCTCACCGATGTCAGTGCCCCCGGGTGTCGTGGAGGGCGAGAGCACTTACGCCGCTCCTCCCTCCCCGCCCCCGGTTTTCCGCACTCGCAGAGGCCGGGCAGTTGTTCCCCCCCGCCGGGGGGATTTTGACTATGGGTGAATTCTGGGGGGGCTTGTGTAGTGATTGTAATGGTACATAATTCACCCACGGAACTATTGTTAGGAACATTGTAGAACATTAGTTCCGCCAGAACATTCTGTTTAGCTTTCCAGTAACGTATTGTATCTTGTAGTTGTGCTGATGAATATTAAAGGAGTTACCTTCGGCTTCTTGACACCGCCTCAGACTCCCGTCTCTCAGCACCACACTAGACATTATATTACATTAGCCAAATTAACTACCAGCCAGCAATGTAGTTGGTCCTCAATCTGATCAGTAGCAGTGAGGAATGGATTTGGGAGTAAATGCAACCTAAGACATAAAACACACACACAGCCTGAGTGAATTAAGATTATTTTTAGTGAGTGGCTGTCTTTCATACTTGGTCATTCATATGACAGGTGACTTAATTCCATTTCCAGGACCAGAAGGAACCAAGATTGTGCTGAACAAAAGAAACTCACTTATGCCTTTCAAATGTCCAAAAAGGAATTAAAAGAGCAGTTTATTTGGTCAGTGGCTTGCTTCCAGTGGAACTTTGAAACATACAGTATCAGAACAGTGTAGATTTGTTGGTAGGCAAAGGGGAAGCACAGATGAATTCTTCCTCTCTTATTGTCTATATTATCTCTGGTTTGTTTTGTTACCTCCTGAAAGACAAACATAACAGGCATGAGTCACTAAGTACATTACATAGGCCGACAGTATACAGTAGTGTTATACTACCAAGATAGAGTGAGGATGTTCTGCCCAGTACTGAGTCTACTCATACACACACAAAGTGGTCGTTGGGTGTTTGTTTGGGTGATGATGACGTTGTGCAGAGTAACCCAAACAAACCTGTCGGCATGGTTACTTTACCCAGCAAATATGGTCTTTGGATCAATAAACATGTATGCACCGCCGTGTCTGAGGCATGTTTGCGATGACATACTGTAACTTCCCCCAACCAAGCAGACACGGATTAATCAGTAAACCAAACCCGCCCGTACTGGTCCTACTTCTCACCATTCAAGAAAAAACCAGTTGTCCACGTAGGGCTGCTGCAATCATGCAATATTGTAATGACTATTATTTCCACACAAACGATTGCAATTAACAATAACATTTTGTCATTAGGGTTAAATCCAAAGTGTGCCCAGATTTCTTTGCAACAAGATCCATGTTACTCATTGTGGTACCGGTAGCCTACATTGCATGTATGATAAATGTTGGAGCAAAGGGAATGAGTGTTGGTACAGTACACTTCAAAGGCTTTGTGCCCAAACCGAATCCGCTTTGAACCTCTCCAGAGGTTGCCTCTTCCTGCACAGAGATTTAGGCTGGCAGTCAACTTGATCTCAATCTAAGTAATGATCAAGTGGGACATGATATAAATTGTGACCTATTTGCTAAAATAATTGCTTTTATTTGCGAGTTAATATGGAAGGTAGTGGAAGAATTCTAATGGGGAAAATAAAACAATGATCGCAATCACCCAAATTAATTGCGATCGTCTCATACAATAGTGATCACACAATCATTTGATTATTGCAGCAGCACACGTCTAAGAGAAGGTTATATTCAGAAATAATGGGGTTTTGAAGAACCCTGGACCACAGACCTTAAAATGGTTAACGCTACACTATAAATAATTGCTGGAAACTCAACATATCCTTTTGCCCACCAAACAGAATATGTTCTTGGGTGGCTTGTGACCCAATTGTCACAAAGATTAGCAGAGGAAAATGAAAGCCTGTAGGGTTTACAGTTTCCAGTCTTAAGAGTTAGGGCCAGGAGTTCAAAGGACAGGAAGCTGACCGACATTGGCTTCTACTCTCACACATGGGGGGAATCAATGACTCTCAAAGAGTGTGTGTGTGTGTGTGTGTGTGTGTGTGTGTGTGTGTGTGTGTGTGTGTGTGTGTGTGTGTGTGTGTGTGTGTGTGTGTGTGTGTGTGTGTGTGTGTGTGTGTGTGTGTGTGTGTGTGTGTGTGTGTGTGTGTGTGTGTGTGTGTGTGTGTGTGTGTGTGTGTGTGTGTGTGTGTGTGTGTGTGTGTGTGTGTGTGTGTGTGTGTGTGTGCGCGCGCGCGTGCGTGCGTGTCACTTTACCACTTGCACTTGAGACACTTTATAAGCTTCTGGCAACAGTAGTCCCACCTCATGAATTTGTCACCGCTTCTTTCCAACCAAGAACCGGCTCAGTGGCCTCGTGGGTAGAGTGTCCGCCCTGAGTTCGGGAGGCTGGGAGTTCAAGCCCCGGCCGAGTCATACCAAAGACTATTTAAAAATGGTACCCATAGCCTCCCTGCTTGACACTCAGCATCAAGGGTTGGTTTGGGGGGAAGTCCTTGCGACATACTAGCGTCATGTCCAAGGGGTGTACTTGTACATCAAGTTGCCTCACGCTACGGAAACAGGAGATAGGCTCCTGCCCCATGTGCCGTTACGGCTTGAGAACCATTGGTTCTCAAAGGCGAACAGCTGGACAATGCTGGGGAAACTGTATTTCTGGAAGCCCTACTGGCAGCCTGGCTGGGTGTGGTTTCACCGGAAACACAGTAGGTCTACCCAAGAGTGCAAAAGTGCAAGAAGTAGAGGAGGCATTTGAGGACAGTTTTTATTTAAATCACTCTAACCACAAATTAACAAAACCTTGCCAAATATAATGCAAGACTAGATACCATAACCTGTTGGAATGGAATAGAATAGAATGTCTTTATTGCCAAGTACATTTCTAGATGTACCAGGAATCTGTCCTCTCCATTTAACCCATCCAAACTATTTTGAAGCAGTGGGCAGTTGGGGGTTAAGTGCCTTGCTCAATGGCACTTCAGTGGCGGGTATTGAGGGAGGGGAGAGCATAATATTCATCCACTTTTCCCACCCATATATTTCCTGTTGGTCCAGTGATCAAACAAGGCTCCATTCCAACCATTAGCCCATTGCTGCCCCGTAACTTAAGGTTGAGATCTGTGTCTGGACAGCAGGAGGGCGGTTACCTTGGTGACTTGCCAGCGATTATGAAAGCATCCTCATCTGACCTTCCCATCTTGACAAATCAACCTCTCTATTATAACTGGCCTGAGGTCTGTGTGTCTCTGTGTGTGTATGTGTCAGCATGTGTTGCGGTTTTGTTACAATTACAAAACTCATATCCAGTCCAAGCTCACAGATGTCTTACTGTTTTGTGTCTCCGCCTCTTATCTGTGGGTCACCGTGGTGATGCTGTTATGAAGAATGTCACTCTGGGGCCAATCGGCAACTGGTGGTGTGATTTTTCAACTCCTCCCATGCTATTGTCTTAAAGGGATAGTCCCTCTGGCTTCCTTGCCTACCCCGAGGGCAAAGGGGCATTTGGCAGCAGTGTCTTGACAGAGGATGCTTCTTGGTTATGATGAGCTGACCCACAGAGTATGAATGCTCTGTGTTAAAGGGGAACTATCTTACTATTTCTTTCACTATTTGGGCAATTTTACACAATTCCTGTGAGTCTATGGAACACATCTGTAATTTTTTTAATCAATTGTTTTGTATTTCTAATCAAGTACTGTAGAGCAGCATTTTCTGCCCCTTCAAGATTCCAAGCTGTTTTTGGCTGGGCTCCGCCCATACTCGCAATACGCTTTGAGTGACAGTCACCCACAGTCTGCACTGCAATGCACTGGCAGATACATTTTGGGGGAGAGAGAGAGATAGAGAGGGACTAATACATTTAGCCACGGGGGGCATAATCCCACGGGACAATGCATTGGTAACTTGTTTCAAATGACAATATATACCCCCGTGAATATTATTGCATGGATCGGAATACGCGTGGGAGCGTGCGCTATGATATTTGGTTGACGGTGATACAAGCGAGTGCTGTGATGTGAGAGAGAGAGAGACAGAGAGAGAGCGAGAGAGAGAGAGAGAGAGAGAGAGCCTCCCACTCGTTTTATATAGTTCTCTGGTTGATTCACGATGTGTGTGTGTGTGTGTGTGTGTGTGTGTGTGTGTGTGTGTGTGTGTGTGTGTGTGTGTGTGTGTGTGTGTGTGTGTGAACAGCTGAAGGTCTCTGCTAAATAACCGCTCCCGCATTATTTCCACTATTAGCTTGCGGTCTGCACTAAATAATGGTTGAGCGTGAGTGGTGCAACTAAACCACAGAAGGGGCGGAGGTACGCATATCATTATGCAAATAATTCTGCTTCCGTCACAGGGGACCAAAATTCAGAATGGCTTGGTTCAGTGGGGGAGGATATTGTCTCATCTGAACTGGAAGAATACGCTAAAATGAGAATTTGAGACATAGACAGTGTTGGTACAACCCCACATTGCTAGAAAACAACGCTAAACACTGGAAAAGGCAATTTATAAGATAGTTCCCCTTTAAGTCTTTTATCCCCTTTCATGTCTGGTTTCACTCAGATGCGGATGACCTCTAGGCTTTGGCTGGTGCGATGAGGTCATAAAGGTCTTAAACACTAGTGCCTAAAATAAGCCTGGGTCATTTTGAGATCACATCGCCTCAAACTGTGAAACCTTACATGTCGGAGTGATAAAGCTGTCCCTGAAAGTAGGTCTACAGTACAGACAGAGGTGTGAGGCTCTGTCTCGCTCTCTTACCAAGTGCTGTGTCAACCACTACAGTAAACAATGTACCTAAGTTGTTAAAGATGGAAATTCTGACAATATATCTGCGGCCTTCTTTCAGTCTAGATATGTCGCATTCACCACCTCCCATCCCCTTCAGTTTTGTACGGCATCCCACATCAAAGGTTTCTTTTTTGGGAGAGCATAAATTGGGCTACAGTTACCATGCAGCATGTCTTAGAGGAAGAGGGGACATTTCCGCCAAAGCTTCACCGTGGAAAGACAAGGCGGCCCCTTAGTGAAAGTGAAATAGTGAATTATGTTTAGAAGAGTGTTTATCCCTCAAGGAAAATTCTTCCTGTGTAGAAACACTCCACAAGTATCACTACCTCCCCCACATCCTGCTCCAGCACAAGTCCAGGAATCACCCACTGCTACTATCTTAATTGGTAATCTCCCATGGAGTAAAACACAGTATAAAGGGTGTGTGTTTTTGCACAGCTGTCATCTTAATCGTAATGGCCTTCTGGTGTCGATTATTACCATAGTGATCAGAGTTGAATATTAACTTCACCAGGACGTCACTATGCTTGTGTTGACATAAAGACTGAATGTGATTTGTAACAGCCCTTATTGTATAATGTAATTCCTTACTTGAATAAAGCATGTTGTTTTTATTTTTTTATATTCACAGATGCAGCATTAACATGTACCTCCAGGCAGTTTAAGTGTGGCAATGGGAGGTGCATCACCAACAGATGGATATGTGACGGAACCGATGACTGTGGTGACGGAACTGATGAGCTGCCTGCAACCTGTGGTAAATTATATTTCATCACCCTCCTGCACATAATGTATTAAGCTCATAAATAAAATAAATATAATACATTCATATGCAATTAAATATTCATTAATAGCCTAATGTTTGAATGCCACGTGACTGAAATAATACTTAGTTAAAGCTGCTATATGTAAGATGTATAATAGTACACTATTATTGCAATACAGTAGCTTGTTGTAGGAAATCATTAATGAATGTGGTAGTGTAAATCTAGTCATGTATGGTAGATCCATGATTAACTAATGCTTGCATAGCCTAGATGACTCATATTGATCCACTTTTAATGCCTCCTTTTCCCGTTTCCTCATTTCCCTCTGCAGAGGCTAAAACGTGTCTGCCTACTGAGTTCAGCTGTGGTGCTCGAGTGAACCGCTGTATTCCACTGAGCTGGCACTGTGATGGTAAAGCTGACTGTGACAACGAGGCTGACGAACAGAGCTGTGGTGAGACATTAAGTTGCATAATGACCACCTAATAAGAGATTAGGCAATACGGCACCTTATAGACACGGCTTACATTACTTTTTGAACTCTTGACCTTTGTTGGATTTATATTAACATGTATGTTAACATTTGCTATTGATAAAACCTTGGTTTATTATTACAATAATTTGAAATACAAATTGAAATCATATTCATATATATATATATTTGTATATATTTTTTTAATTAATTCTACCCAAATGGCAAATACATTCACAATCTCTTTCCCCTAATTCATAACCTGCACACGCACTGACTCTCGTATTCTCTCCATCCCTCCCTGTAGCGGCCAAAGAATGCACGGTGGACGAGTTCCACTGTGCCAGCGGTCAGTGCGTTTCCTCCTCTTTCGTGTGCGATGAGGACCGGGACTGTCCCGACGGCTCCGACGAGGCCTCCTGCCCCGTCACCACCTGCACGTCCGGAGCCTTCCAGTGCAACAACACAGTGTGTGTGCCGGCCCTGTGGGCGTGCGACGGAGACGAGGACTGTGCGGACGGGTCCGACGAGTGGCCCCAGAACTGCGTGGGACGGGGGCCGGAGAAGGCGGTGGCACCCTGCGGTATCCACGAGTTCCATTGTGCCAGCGGCGAGTGTATCCAAAACAAGTGGCACTGTGATGGTTCCGCGGATTGCCGGGATAGATCGGACGAGGTCGATTGCAGTGAGTGGGATTTTTTTACATTTATTTTTACCTTCCCTCTCGGTATTCTTCTGTGGTAGAATTAGCAGGGTTACTTAAAGATAGTGGGCACACAACTCTAAGTTCTTCAATAGTTTCTTACCCGGTGCACGGTCCAGACAGGCTCTTATAGGTACAGGAATAACCAGCACTCCCGGAACTGTCCTTTAGGTATGTGTATTTTGAATGGGAAAAGACAATGAAAAAACTGAACTGAAATGAAAATTAAAAATTAAAAAATAACACTAACCTTCTTACTCTCTCTCTACTGTCATGCACTCTTCCTAATACTAACATACACTCGACACTGCAGCACTCAAGTTTGAACACTTTTATGAACATTGTTACTCAGCTGATAGAGTTGTACCCTTCCTGCTGAGTTGTCGTACAAAACTTGTAATTCGCTTTGGATAAATGCGTCAACTAAATGACAAAATATAAATGTACGTTGTCTCCGCTCATTCAAAATACACATACCTAAAGGACAGTTCTGTGCTTGCTGGTTATTTCTGTAACTAAGAATTAGCATAGTTTCCAGCAGCTGTCCACGTTGTATTCAAGGAAATTTGTCTTTACTGGATATATTTACAGAAATACTCTTAGAATTAGAACAGTTAATAAAAAGGATTCTCAATAGCAAGGGTCAGTAACGGTTTTCTCATGTTTCTTCGGACAAATCTTTTTTTTTCTCTTTCCTGGCGTTTCATCTCTGTGTCTTTGTGTTTTTTAGGTCAGCTTACTTGCCGACCAGATGAGTTCGAGTGCAATGATGGCTCCTGTATTCATGGCAGCCGCCAGTGTGACAGAGTGACAGACTGCCACGACCACAGCGACGAAGTCGGCTGTCAGAAAGGTGACTCTGGGCTCCAAGCTCGTCTCCTCTCTCTTATGATCCAACCTAGTTTCCCCGAGCTGAACGTATTTGTTGCTAAGAGATTCAAACCATACCTCGCTATGACCAACTGAAGTTATAGCGAGATACCGTATGTCGGAAGCATTATAATGTGTTATAAATCTTACTATCAGACTGAAGCTCATCAAATCTGTCCTTCTCGTAGAGTAAATTATTAGATTAGATTAGATTAGATTCAAATGTATTGTCATTATACAGCACAAGTACAGTACAATGAAAATAAGTTTGGCATCCAACCAGTGCAAATGTAACAGTAAAGTGCAATAGTAATATACAATGTACAGATGATTAATCTGGATATAAAATATATAAATTAGTACTACTGAGTAATAGTGCTAATCACTGTATATAATAAGATGTACAGAGTTGTAGTATTAATGTACAGTGATACAGGTATAAATACACTTTGGTAGTAAGTTGTATTGGCTAGCAGCGTAACTAGTAAGAGTAGGTAAGGGATATGTATATATATATAGATATAGTATCTACAGATGTGTAAAAAGTATTATATGCAGGTATGTACAGACAGATCTGGATCTATATATATACAGTAAGAATAAATCTCTCTATATATACGGTATATACAGGATTATTCTGCATGCTATCATACAGAGTTGTATGGGTCACTATGCACTACATGTCACTACATCACTATTAGAATACATAGCATCTCATTTGAAACTAATCAAAGTAATTTCCCTGCTCTCCAGTGAATGTGTGCGAGGGCCCCACTGTCTTCAAGTGTCGCAGTGGAGAATGTATCAGCATGGACAGGGTGTGTGACAAACAACGCGACTGTAAGGACTGGTCTGATGAACCTCTCAAAGAGTGCGGT
Organism: Notolepis coatsorum; assembly: GCF_963971535.1. Taxonomy (NCBI): domain Eukaryota; kingdom Metazoa; phylum Chordata; class Actinopteri; order Aulopiformes; family Paralepididae; genus Notolepis; species Notolepis coatsorum. The sequence continues at coordinate 45,396,443 of NC_140171.1, forward strand.
GAGTCAACTATCACTATCTATTTAGCTGACGCTTTTATCAAACGCGCCTTACAAGTTCTGTACAACAAGTCAGCAGGAAAGGTACAACTCTGGCAGCTAAGGGTAAGTGATATTGTTTGTCAAACTGTGGAACTTGTGTTTTACACTCTGAGTACACAGTAGTATAGACATATTAGCATAGTAGGTAATAGTATAGGCATAGTAGATAGTAGTGTAGCCATAGTAGCAAAGTACACAATAGTAAAAGACAGTAAGAAAAAGACGTTAAAAGACAAAAGATATCAATATTATATATAATTTTGATTTGATTGATTGAAGAAGTGTGTTTTTAGTTGATGGCAGAAATTTGGGCAGGATAATTTCACAATTCTCTGCATTACAACAACCATGTTTTAGTGATCAGTAAAGATGACTGAGGCTGAAGTAGCATCTTTTGATCTCCCTGCAATCTTTTCCTTTTATTTAATTTGTTTACGGCCCTAGCACTCGTTAAAAACCACATTGCAAACCTGAATCAGGTTAAGAGGTTTATCTGAGGGAATAGCCTGCTCTATATATATGTACCCACTGGTGAGAAAAGAAGGACACCATGTCTCAGCTAGGAAAATATGACAGGGACAGCTAGCCGAGTAGCCTGGTCCAACGATTAGTGGTTTGGAAGATTGAGGTCACTGGTGGTTTGAGCTAACGTGAGGAAAATCCCCATCATGGAGGCTGAGTTTGATGGTTGCTGCTTTGCATCTAATCCCATGTAGGCACCAACGAGTGTTTGAGCCAAAATGGAGGCTGCTCCGCTACCTGTACTGATCTGAAGATTGGCTACAACTGCTCCTGTCCTGCTGGATACAGACTGATGGTGGACAAGAAAATCTGTGAAGGTAATGAGGCATATAATTGAGTATATTGAGCATATAAACAGTTGTGATTGGAGGATCAAGAAAAGAGGGCGGGGTTTGAGATAGGTCAATTATAACGTAGAATAGCCTAAAGCAGGAGTTTTTCCCTGTCAATGAACCATGGGATATTCAGCTTTACCCAGGGCCCCAGACTCAAGAAAGTATCTTATACTCGTATCATATCAGGGAGACCCACCAGGGTTCAAATCCTTCCATTTGTTTAAACTTTTTACTTACTTTACTTCTCAAAAGCCTACATGGGAGGTCAAGGAAGAATTTAAATGGAAGGATTTCCTTATAACCTTTGACCCCTACTTCCTGTGCCTGTAGACATTGACGAGTGCGCAGAGCCAGACACCTGTAGTCAGATATGCATCAACCTGCCGGGCAGCTACAAGTGTGACTGTGAGCAGGGCTACGAGATGGACCCCAAGACCAAGACCTGCAAGGCTGAATCAGGTAACATACGAGTTCGCTCAAGAGCTGTTTTAATAATGTAACAAGCTTTGTAATCTTTTTTGAGAAGTGCTGAACAAGATAACTGTTGAAGCTTATATTTATTTATTTAGATAAGCTTTGTCTACCTTTTCAACAGTGCCCCGGGCCCCCCCCCCCCCCATACCCAGGCATGTAGACTGATTATTAACCCTTTCACTACCACACTACAGAAGGTTAACCCTTTTACTACCACACTACAGACGGTTAACCTCTAAAAGTGGTGGTAGTGAAAGTGTTAACCTTCTGTAGTGTGGTTGTAAAAGGGTTAACCATTTGTCGCGTGGAAGTGAAAGGGTTAACCTTCTGTATTGTCGCAGTAGTGGTAGTGAAAGGGTTAAGAATCCTGCCTCTCCTAACTGTTTTGATACCGACATGTAAAATGTGCGTCACTGATTTGGCCACTATAAACATCTAACCATCTAATCATCACACCGGACCATCTGCACGTCTCCTCCAGGTACAGTCCCCTACCTCTTCTTCACAAACAAGCATGAGGTGAGGAAGATGAGTCTGGACCGGCGTGAGTACGTCCGTCTGATCCCTCAGCTGAAGAGCGCGGTCGCTCTGGACCTGGACATATCTGGCAACATGATCTTCTGGTCTGATCTCTCCCTGAAGAAGATCTACAGGTGAGAGAGATGAGGGCTGATTAGAGTTGTGCGTGTGCGCACGTGCGCACATGTGTGTACAGTATGTACATGTGTCTTTGTGCGCACGTGCAGGGCAGTGTGTACAGTATGTGTGTGAGAGTGGCTCTCGTGTATATAGTGTTATTATGCATACATGTGCACATATTAGAGAGAGAATTGAAAGAGAACGATGTGTACTCATGCCTGGGTAGCCGGGAGACAGGGGATAACGTGGCATGTGTCACTCTTTGCTCATCTTGCTTCATCCCTTTACCAACCCCCCCCCCCCCCCCCCAGTTCCCAGATGGACTTGGCTGGTGACTCCTCCCTCCACAGCATTGTGATTGAGAGTGAGATTGAGGCTCCCGAAGGCCTCGCGGTCGATTGGATCCATGGCAACCTCTACTGGACTGACAGCAAGAGGAAGACCATCTCTGTGGCAACCACAGATGGCAGTAAGAGGAAGACACTTATCACAGAAGACCTGGAGAAGCCAAGGGCCATTGTGGTGGACCCAGTACAGAAGTAAGTGACTTGCAAGTTTCATTGACCGTGTTCACACGGTGGCCATTTTTATTTACAGTTTAATGATGACTAAGCTAAAGTTTATTATTTTTATAACCATTATAATCAATGTACATTTTCTCAAATTACAGTTTTTTTGCGGTTGAAGATATTTAAGTGTGGTTTGTGTTCCTCCAGCTTTATGTACTGGACCGATTGGGGCAACAAGGCCAAGATCGAGAAGAGCGGGCTGAACGGTGCTGACCGCGTTGCCTTGGTAACAGACAACATTGTCTGGCCCAATGGCATCACCCTGGGTAAGAAGCAACTTCATTGACACACATGTATTGACTATCTCAAGCCCTGTCCTCGTTTCTTAATCCCCTAAACACAACTGGGCGGGGTTTGAGATTGGAAACAGTCATAATCTCAGTTCATATAGTATATATACGGTAATAAACCTGCTCACAATCACAATCTCTCACTCTCTCTTTCTCTCTCTCTCTCTCTATCTGGACAGATATGGTCAACCAGCGTTTGTACTGGGTAGACTCTAAGATGCACACCATCTCCAGCATCGATGTAAATGGGGGGACACGACACACCCTTATCTTCAACGAGGACAAGCTGTCCCACCCGCTGTCTCTGACCGTCTTTGAGGTTAGTAAGGAGGCTATTAGATGGTTGTTTTACATAATGACACATAAGGGCCCGCGTCCACCTGGCTTACAAAAACACTGATAGTGCGCCGGCAGCGCTGGCATGAAGCGCATCTTGTAGATGACAGAAAGAAATCTACAGCCATGCCACGGTTTTGCACATATTATAGCATATTTTAATAACTTTATTGTATATTAATTATATATATAGTTATTGCCTGACACCACAGTTCGCCCTTTGCTTTTTATTAGCTTTTTAGTAGTGTATTCGTGTAGTTATTATTATTAGTGTATTTGTGTTTTGTCGCGAATCTCAATGGTCTGTGGGAGACAGCCAGACAGGCAGGCAGCTCCGGTGTCAGGTTACAAACAGAGTGGTAGATATCAATGGCTGTGATTGGTTGTCTGAAAATGAGCTCAGCGCATTGCTCTGAAAGTTGAGAAAGTTTCAACTTTCGGCCGCACAAAAAAGCTGAAAAAAGAAGCCGACTGCAGCGCACTTCCTATAGGCGGCGCATGCGGCCGCATACACTCTCTCCCCATTGGGATACATTGAAAAAAAGACGCGTGCGGTCATAAATATGAGGCAGGTGGACGCGAGCCCTAATGGACCTATCTCAAACCCTGCCCTCTTTTCTTTATCCTCCAATCACAACTGTTGCTTTGAGGGATAAATATATATAAACATTGTATATGGTCACATGTTATGATGACTGTAGTCCATGTTATATGGTAATTATATTTGGTTACTCACAATGCCTTTGCTGCATATCTGTGCCGGGCTTACTTTCTCGTTTCTCGTTTCATCAGAAATTAACATTTACAAACTGTAGCTAGTTTATCCATCATGGAAAAGTAAAAAGAAATAGTGATGAAATAAGTGATGCTTTGTCACAAATACATACCAAACTGTATGACTTACTTAAAAGAAAATCCCCATCTTAACAAGTAGTTTAACCTTAAAGTATGTTGAGTCGTAAAATGTTATTTTCTTAAAGAAAAGGCAAGAAATTTGCCTGTTACGTGAGAGAATTTCACTTGTTGCAATCCAACTGAACCTGTTTCAAGAAACAAGTGACAATATCTTGAATTAATAGTAAATAATCATCACTTGTTAAGATGGAGATTTGTACGTCATGTTTGTCCTCAACTGCTTAAGTGAGTGTGACATATAATAAATCTCACCCAATTCAGATTACAACGCCAAAATCCCTCTTCGGTTTACGCTTAACACAGTGCCCAGATGCCCACCCCAAATATTGCAATTTAGAAATAGGTGTTATTATACCTCCACATTACCACATATTAACGAGCTCAGCCAGCTTTAGCAGTATTAATACAAACCATTCAACAGTCTAGTCCATCTCAATACAGTATCTGGGCCGATGGGATTAGAAATCCTAGAGGTTTTGTGGCTGATTATTTGATTGATTTTTATTTATCTCGAACCAACACACACAACTATCACAACAAATTGATAAAAGCATAAACAATATACATAAGATAAGATATTCCTTTATTGATCCACTTGGGGAAATTCAGGCATCATAGCAGCATGGGGGAGAGGGGGGGGAGGTACAGGTAGTAAAAACAAGCAGTGTAAACAATATAACAAGTCAATATAATTAACTAACTAACTAACTAACTAACTGAAATATACAGTATTCACATAAGGTGCAGTATGCATAAGATAGTGTTATTGTCCTTTTTAGGTTCCTAGTAGTACATACATACACATAAATACATACATACATATATCTACATAAACACATACAAACACATATGTGTTACATACACACTCACACATAAATAAAAATAAACCAAAACATAGAATTTGGTTCGAGAAGGTTTTAGTTTAGAGTATTATCCACCTTGGTACCACAAATACAACTGGCCTAAACCTAGTTTATTTATACTGTATATATATAAACTTTCCCCTTCACAGGAGAAGGTATTCTGGACTGATGGGAGTAACAGGGCTGTTCTGAGCGCAAATCGTGAGACAGGACAGGACATCACGGTGCTGGCAGAGGACCTGAATCAGCCAGAAGACATTGTTCTGTCCCACAACCTCAAACAGCCCGTCGGTATGGCAACACATTGCATTTGGACTACCAAACATAGCAAAGGAAAAAAAATTATAAAAGGTTCAACTTCTAATGCTCGCTCTCTCTCTCTCTCTCTCTCTCTGATAGGTAAAAACTGGTGCAGAGAGAAGAATAGTATGAATGGAGGCTGTGAATTTCTGTGTCTCCCTGCCCCTCTGATCAGCCAGCACTCTCCTAAATACACCTGCGCTTGTCCTGACAACACGACCCTGGCACCTGACATGAGGAAATGTACGAGGGGTGAGTGTCCCACACACACACACACACACACACACACACACACACACACACACACACACACACACACACACACACACACACACACACACACACACACACACACACACACACACACACACACACACACACACACACACACACACACACACACACGGCACAGATGAAAGAAGTGTAAAAGAATGTGTCGTAGGTGGGGGTTAGGTAGTCAAAATTATTTAAAAAAAATTGTAAAAAAGATAAATCTGGTAAATTAAAAAACAATGCTTAGATATGATGTTTATCAATTGATTTACAACTGAAATTAGGAAAAATACAAAGGCTGTAAATAGAGCTATTCTTGTTTTTAATGAGCCCACATAGTAGTTAGCCGCCTTCCATGCAACAGCAATATACATTTTGTTCACATACAGTACAAAGGTATTATTGAAATATGACAATTAAGAGTCATGCAGTGGCAGAAGTAATTGCTGTGTCTCTACTACTAGACGGTGACATTGATCCTTTTATTCCCCAGCAGCCCCAGTCGCTCCACCTGCTGTCCCCAAACCTGCTGTTCCCAAACCTGCTGTTCCCAAACCGGCAGAGCCCAAACCTGCAGAGCCCAAACCTGCTGCCCCACTCCCCAACAGACCTCCCACTACAACCACCACAATCAGAGCAGCTATGCCAAAAACTACACCTACCAAATCTAACCCCTCTGCCGACCACACCCTGCCCCAGGACCCCAGGCACACTTCCACGGAGAGCACACAGCACGATGTGATCACTGCTCAAGGTACAGGATGGGGGCTAGGGTGCTGCTCTAACTGTATATTAACAGAGCAACACAATCACCTTCCATGCTTCTATCTGTGTCAGAGGAGACTTTGTTTCAGATTCAAACCTGTGGAGTCTGTCCACGCTTACGACGTTAACTCAAATATTTGATTCTCTGCTTTTTCAGCCAGCAACAGATTTGATGCTGTACCCGGAGAAGCCGAGTCATCCCACCCCGTCGCTCTTTACATAGTGTTGCCAATAGGTACGTTCCACATGTCAGCCCTGCTCTCTGTCCAACCCTCAAGATTCAAGAGGTTTATTTGTCACATACATACCAGGGCATACAGTGAAATGCGGGTGGGTTTGATTGTGCAATAATATAAATAATAAAATAGACATGATAAAATAGACATGATAAAATAGACATGTTAAAGTCCTGAGATAATGCATTACAATGTTAGCTACGAATTAAGGCACTGGGTCCTATGTACACTACTATACAATATACAGTTTTTACTCTATATCCTTATGCTATACTTGCTATTTCTAAACGATACTATACAAGAACCACAACAGTTCTTTCCTTAAAGTGACCTTTATTTTCCTCGTTCCTTTAAAGTGTCCTTTCCATTGTATTTAAAGTGACCATTTGTGTGTGCGCGAATGCAGAATGTGTGTTGTGTGTGTGTGTATGTGTGTGCTCATGTGTACTTGTGTGTGGAGAGTGTTCAATGTTCTGATGGCCTGGTTGGAAGAAGCTGAGCCTTAGTCTCTCTGTTCTCTAGGTCTACCCATTAACAACACGGCACCCATCACAGTCTCAGATATCTAGCCGTTTTAATCTACACTGGTTCCACTGATCTCACCTAATGACACGTGGCCCTCCTTCCTTTCCCACAGTGGTGATGTGCCTGTTGCTGTTTGGAGCCGTGTTGCTTTGGAGACACTGGCGTCTGAAGAACACCAACACCATCCACTTTGACAACCCTGTGTACCAGAAGACCACGGAGGATGAGATGCACATCTGTAGGAACCAAGGCTCCGATGGCTACGTCTACCCTGAGGTAACTTCACTTTACTACCATACCGTCTACCCTGAGGTAACTTCACTTTACTACTGTGCCAATAACAAATTATTCATTCACTTTACTACCGTGCCATTATCAAATGATTATTTCACTTTCCTAGCGTAAAGTAGTACTGTATTAATTCTGTATTAATTTGCAAGTTCGCCAATCATTCGCCAATCATATATCCTCAGGTCATCATCACTGAATGCAGACTTTTTATATGCTTGTTTGCAATTATATGACAAACGGACAATCTGGTTTGTCCAACTTTGATGGCGTGACCCAGATTGTTTATGAATACTTTATTAACGTTTCTGCTCACTCAATATTTCCTGATTCTTTGCAGAGGCAAATGGTGAGCCTGGAGGACATGGATGTGGCGTGACCCGGAGATGAATAAGACGGTTACTGTATTTAAAGATGTTCTCTCTGATGTAAAAGTGAAAAAAAAAAACCGTTGACTGTATCCCCCCCTCCTGCCGGTGCTGCTTCACACCCCCTCCTGATGACCTCGCCTCTTTGTGCTTCTGATCTCAGCACTGTGCCGTCCCAAGTCTGAAGGAAAAACCCCAAATAAAAGAAAATGTAAACGGAAAGACAAGAAATAAAAGGGGATGAAGTATAAATATAAGCAAAGAAATTCTGGATGACTTGAAAAATACGCCCAGTGTCAAAGAAGAAGGAGAAAAAAGAACTGCAGGAAGCCATTTTGTCAGACCACAAAATGACTTCAAAATTAAGGACTAACTCACAGTTGAAGTAAATTGTTTTCGTTATTTCAGAGCTGTTATAGATAGCAGTGAATACATGGAGGATCCTAGACTCTTGGGAAATATTGAAGTTATTTGACAATCACGAAGCTTGATCTCTTTGCTTTGTTACATATCATTTAATAGTGTTTGTCTCTTCACATTCTTATTGTACATTTTTCATTTTCTCTTCTGCTTTTGCTTTTTGACAGTACATTAATATCCAACAAATTAGATCTCGAGTTCATTATCTTCATACTTTGTTGACCTTAAGTACTGTCAAATCTTTACTGTTATTTCTTCTTCTTCATCGAATTGTTGCCTATACTTTTCTCAGGTTCAGAGTTGCATACTTTATTGGTTTTCCATATGAAAAACATGAATATTCATGTTCATTATCTTTTGTTTTTATGGTTTCCAGTTTTATCCCATTTCTTTGAGCAATTCCTGAAATGAGTTAGTTGTGTGTTAAAAGATGGTTTACGTTTGAAGATGGAGATGCAGATTTTTTTAAGTCAACCAAATGAAAGAAAATACTTTTCTTCCTATTTTTTCACAAGCTAAAGTTGATTGCTGATAGGAGAAAAAAAGATACATGCACATATATAGATATAATGTTATTGAATGACCTGACTGTTCATTGTAAATAGTTTTTGTAAATGTTTTGTAAAAATTATTTTTATGTTCACCGTGTTGTTGCCTTGTTAAGTTTGTACATTTTAAAACAAGAAATACTGTAAATAATGCAAATTCACGTATTTATTTCTATATATAAAGAAATATATATATATAACATCTGTCATTTACTGCTGTGGTGCCACTCTTTTGGTATTGTAGAGTCATGGTTGTTTGATTTGAAACGTGTGTGCAATGCTACAAAAACTAAACTGATGTCGTTTTCTAATGCCAGGAAGACATTAGCCTCTCTTCCTGATTGATGATCACTTTTAAATTGCACATCAAAAAATACTGAAGCTCAAACTACGGTTTCATTTTTAGAAACAGATCCTGCTTTCCCTTTGTTGCCAGGAAAACAATGGTTGAGGCTACATTCCTTCCCTTGCTTGACTATGGTGGTCTGTTGTAGATGCACTCCTCTGTCCAGTGCTTGCATTGGCTTGATACTACAGTGCTCTGAGGTTTGTCACAGGCTACAAAGCTCTTACTCACCATTGCAGCCTATTATGCCAGCATTCAGTGGCCTTCACTGGCCTTGCACATACTCATTGGCACATATTTATTTATAAGTCCATCCTTGGTCTGCTTCCTTATTATTATTACCTTTATATACCTTTATATCCCACACAAAACTATACAAAAAGTATGGTTTGTATGGTTGTCAAACAGGCCTTTATGTTTTCTGCCCCTGCAGCCTGGAACCACTTTCAGACAGATTTGCAGCTAGATGAGCTGATCCCGAATAGGACATTCAAAAATGTAGTAAAGGATTTGGAGGCAGATTCAATTGGAATTTGTCATTTGCTTCCTTTAGCTACAGTAGACTCCTGTCTGTTTTTTTAGGCATATGATTCTGTGAGTTGCTACTGCATGTTTAGTTATAGTGTTTTTTATGTTAGCTTGTATGTTTGCAACACTATTGCTGCTATCCTGGCCAGGGCTCCCTCCAAAAAGAGATCTTGTATCTCAACGGGACTCACCTTATACCTCAACTGTATAACTTCTCTGGCTGTGAATACAGATATCAACAGATCAGCACCTACAGTACCATTGTGAATTGTTTTCCTGACAAGTCGTTCTAACCTCTGCAGTGTATGTTTTTCCTGTAAAGCTCTTTGTATTCATGCTCAATCAAACTTAAATTTTTGCCGTGTTTTGTGTTTATGTGACATCCCTAGACAGCTACATGGGTCTGTGCTGCTGGGTAGCTGTTGTTGTTTGTCTCCAGTGTAAAGCTAGATGTTACATATATAAATGTCAACTTAAAGCTTTAATGTTTTTGTTTCCCATAATACGTCTATTTTATGCTTCAAATGTTGTGGTGAGATTATTGTCAAGGTACACGGTGTGCCAAGCACAATGCTTTCTGTATCATGTCAGAATGTACATGATGCAAGTCTAGAGGACTGAAGGTACAACTTGTATGGTATGTGTAAAATTGCTCTTTTGGTAATTTTATATATTTTTTGCTCCTGTTTGTTTTTGCAAGAAAAAATAAAACACTAAACCATTTGAACATCTTAATCTGTCTTGGTTTGGATACACTGGTGGTGCCCTGTGGCTATTGGCTATCAACCGGAAATGAGCTTTGCTGTATTATATAATGTGATATTCTGAGAAGAGACTATATTCTACTCTAGCATCTGATGGAAGCCTGAGATTACTGTACACTTTCTTATTAATTAAATCTATCCCATGAAAATGGTCAATAGAGAAAGACCTTTTAAAGAAAATCACCAGGATCTACTGTAGTGCTGTGAAATCAACCCAGTTTGGTTTGTATGCTGCCTTGGGAACATTGAATTCCACTAAAGCATATACAGACTCTTGTCTCTTTTCTCTGCCTTCAGTTTAAGTCCAGATTTGTTATCACATGTCAAGTCTCATGACAGGGAACACAACATGCTTGAGCCTATAAGCCAACTGTTTCTTCTCAATTAGACAAGCTATGCCATAGTAAGTTTCAGTGGTCAGTGATCACTCTACTACTGTACTGTAGGTGAGAGGTTGACTGTGGGGCGATGGTTGGTCATCACAGCCTGTAGTCTATCATATGCCTGTTGAAACTTAAAAAATGCACTTGTATCTCCTTCACATGAGAATGTATTGATATCAATACCAATATTTAAAAACCAAGCCGGGTGTAGCCTACTAACGTTAACTGTGTGAGTGCTATTTGTGTGGGTGATCCTTCACAGTCAACCTGGTGGAATATTGGTGCTGAGATATTGGTGTCTTCATCAATAAATTGTCATGTGAAGGAGATATTACAGTATATCCCTGTAGAAGAGGCTATTGCCACATTGTTAGCCTGTTAAGCCGTAAGGTCCCCTTATAAGGGGACCCTGCTTTTCTTTATCATAAATCAATCAATAGAGACCGTATTAGATCCCCATGTGGGGTATCATTGGAAAGGCACACTCATTGGCTACAACCCTGTCCAAAAATTCTCGAGATCGCCAAATGATTGACGGAGTGAGAGTCCCGGGAGTCGGGGTGGTAATGTGTACCTTGGCGCACGCTTCACATATCGCCCCCTCCATCGAATCTTTTAAATCAAAACTCAAAACCCACCTATATCGCCTGGCCTTCCCTGACTCACTTTGACTGTTGCCGTACTTGTTGTCGTGTTGTTCTGTTTTTCCTTTGTCTATCCGTTAATTTTATTTTATTTTTCTGTTTATTTTATACTTTTCTTTGTACTTAGCTTAGCTATGTGAAGCACTTTGGTTGACAAGCGTCATGTTTAAACGTGCTATACAAATAAATTTGATTGATTGATTGATTGATGTAACTCGAGAACCGCTGAATGGATTTTGTCACCTGAAAGGGCAATCAACAGGCAACAATTCTATGCTTTAATGCTATCATCGCGAATCGTCCTCATGAGGGCCCACATGTGGGCCCTTGGATGCCTGAAATTCACAAAAATTCACTTTTAGTGCTAACGTAATAGAGTTACATAGTTCTGAACTTGAGTTGTAGAAAAACTTGTAACTCAAGTTTTTCTGTAGTGCATTTACATTTACATTTACATTTACTGTAGTACAAGATACAAGATACAAGAGTTTTATTTGTCACGGCATACAGGTATACAGTGAAATGCGGGGGGTCTCGCCCGCAACGATGTGCATAATACAAGTAATAATATAATATAAGAGTCCAACCAATAGAGCGACATAACAAGTAAACAAAGTAGGCATATCTGTATCTATACATTCTTAAAGTGATCTTTCCTTCTGTAAAGTGTCCGTAGTGTGAGCGTGTGCAGCATGAGTGTGTGTGTGCTCATGTTAAAGTGGCTAGTAGTTAGTAGTCCAGAGGTAGTATTTCCCCAGAAGGTGGTATGGCTTACAAATCCAGACAGAGCCCTAGCCTGAAGCCTTATGTAGTACATATCCAAATTTCAGAAAGATCCATTCAGAAATTAGTTATTAGGAGTGATTTTGGTAAACTGTGTACAAAGAAAAACTCAGTTTTCTCATAGACTTCAATTAATTTGGCTTCCTGTTAAATAATTTAGTTGTTCACCTAGATCACTGATTCACACATCCCCACATGGGGTATCATTGGAAGCCACACTCATTGGGTCTCATTCCCGAACGAAGTTACGACAAAATATTTCGTCTTAGCCAGATTTCGGCCCATTTAAGACATATTAGGGCTGGGAGTGGGAGTCCCCAAACTTTCCTGAGATCTTATTTGATCGTGGCTGAGAGCAGATTTAAGAGTGCTGAGGAGCACACTTAAATATGCTCTCAGCCCACGATCAAATCTCATGATTGATTGACTAATTTAAAATGTTATTATAACTTGACAGACTGTGTTCTCATAGTGATTCCTTCACGTCAACGCTACAGGCCTCCTTGGAATTAATTACTTAATCATAATTAAAATAAATATGACAATATTTGTACGATAAGAAATTACGCATTTGATGTCGGAAAAATAAATAATATGGATTCATCTGATCACAGGGCAGCTGGATTAACCATATCTGAACCAGCTATTTTGGACAAATAATTACTCAGATATTCAAACACAATTATGCAATTATTGTGAAATGATTGAAAATAATAATAATTTAATGCCTTCTGTGGAATTTGTATTTCTTATTTGTTACACATCTGTTTTAATGATTAATTATATACATTTGAAAGAATGCAGGTCAACATGCAATGTATCCCATTGATTGGTATACAATGGGACAGACCTTTGTTTGATTGATTGATTGATTGATTGATTGAAAACTCTATTAACAGATTGCAGAATGGGTACAGTACAGTACAGCTCAATTACATAAGGGGATGCAGACCAGAGAAAGAATTTCGTCTTGTTTACATCAGGTTCCCCCATTTTCAATTCATCATAACATATATGACACACATGACACAGATAGACAGTACTGCTACATCTATACATTTATGACATACCAGATTTGCAAATACAGTACTGTTTGTGATACAAAAAGAGTCCAGAAAAGAGAGTACATTTGATGTAGAAACTGTTGGAGGAGGTTGGGTAGGAGGGGTGGGTGGGGGATAGACTTACACTGTACAAGCAAAACTGTACATTGGAATATTGACAAAACCATACTTTGTCATTTACTGTACATTGGAGGGGGTTGATATAGCTATAAACCTGCATTCCTTCGAATATATCATTAATCAATTAAACTTATATTGAAATACACTATATAGCCTATACACCAACACTGAAATGACAGTGGATAAATAAATAAGAACTAAAGCTAATCGGTGGAAATATACTGCATTAATATTCCATAACAAGTCTTGTGTGCGCCTACGAATGAACAGTAGCCTATAGGCTTAATTATGGAATAATAAGCCATACTGCGTTCATTCATTACGCCCGCCGTAGGCTATATATATTATATGTCATTCATTCATTCATATACAGTACTGCGCGCGCGCGTGTGTGTGTGTCTGTGTGTGCGCGCGCGCTGCGGCAGGTGTGTACCGCGAGCTGTTTTGATGGGCGCAAGCGTGATTACGAAACCTAGCCGCATTTCTCGGAGACGCTCTCTGATTGGCACTGACTGACGCTAGGTTTCGTAATCACGCGGCTTGCAAAGCACTTCCGCCATTCCATTTCACACAGCTGCGTCACCAGTTGCCTTATAAGGAGCTATGGAGGCGTTGTTTTGTATGCAAATGAGCTGAACGGGAACGCGCTTTAGAGTTTAAGACAGAATGCCATTCTCCAAGCAGATATCAGATAATATAATTTGTGCGACCTTTTCAGCCACTTAAGACATATTACCAGCACGTTCAGGACTCAGAGTGTACTTGTCATAGATTATGTCTCAGTGGTTCCAAGATAAGTCTTCCAGAATATATCTTTGAAAGATTTTCGGGAATGAGACCCATTGGCTACAAGGATCCACAATAATTTTCTAGATCGGATCTAGATTGACGGAACTACTGCAGCCTGAGCCGGGAGTGGTATTTTGCGCAATATTGTGTACTTTGCACAAGCCTCAAATACCGGCATGTAACTCGAGAACCACTGAATGGATTTTGTCGGATTTTGTCGCTATCGACAGGCAACAGATTAAGCCTTCAATTCGACACCCGAGCCAAAATGCCGGTGGGCAAATCCTCCTAAAAACGTCCCACATATGGGCTGTTGCATTTTTTCTTTTTTTGTAGCCAAGAGTAAAGACCATAACCCTATCAAAACAGCAGTGTATATTTTCATTTTTACCGATGTTTTATACGATTTACCGAAAATAAGAATTTATCGAAAAAATGCTCTTTTATTGTAAAACCGCAAGGAAATTACAAAATATTACTGCCATTGGAAAGAGGAGCCTTTTCCCTATCCATAGATGTATGATTTGGCCATAATAAGGTCATGGTCAAGTTCAAGGTCAAATATGAATTTATAATTAAAATCGATTATCATTTATTACTGTATCTACAAATCCTTCTGTTTAATCATCTTCCCTTTATTCATTTGCTTAGATTTTCTTTACACTTGATCTCAAGAAGGTGGTGAATGAGCTCAGTGAGCGAAATCAAAAGAACCTCAATGTTTTCATGGTGTTATTCACCGGCATAGATGCAAAAATAAATCGTAATTTATATTCTCCTTTTTTTCATTACAATTTACTCAAGCCTAGTAACAGATACACATGGAAATACATACCCCCAGGTCCCTAGATGTTCCTAGATACCAAGAACATGCAAATTGGCCTTGTAGAAGTGGAGCAATCTTCCATTTACTTAGGCATGTACCTTTAGACGAAATGTCTGAAAATAGGGCTACAGCTTAACAGGTTAAGAGGGGACAACTAGGTTTTTTAAGAGCCTGCTCGCATTACAGGCCAGCGAGGCAGCTATATGTAGCAATTACAGTGGAATAAATATCTACACTCTAATGTTTCGTATTCTTCTTCAAGTGGTTTATTGGGAACCACCCATAACGGTGCAACCCCTCTACCAGTTCAAAGGGGGAAGAAGTTGTGTACTAAACACTTGTGTGAATGTTTTTTATTCTTGTAGGTCGGTTGCAATCATCACCAGATTAACATTTCAGGGTATTTCCCTGTATTTGAGAGAACTGCGTGAAATTAAGCAAAAATGAAAGGACCAAAGATCAAGTCTTCACACAATTCAGTGGACAAAAAAACAGACATATACGATCCTACAGGAATGAGACAGAAAGAAAGATAATTTCTCAGCACTGTTTGCGTAGTCCAGGTGGCTTCTTAGCCCGACACACCCAATTCTAGCAAACCACCAACCAGCATTATCCCACTAGTATAATAATCATCATCCATAATTCATCCTTAATGATGGGCCCTTTCCATAAATGGGCACATCCCCATGAGTGCTCTGAAAGAGGTAGTGACAGAGAGAGAGAGAGAGAGAGAGAGAGAGAGAGAGAGAGAGAGAGAGAGAGAGAGAGAGAGAGAGAGAGAGAGAGAGAGAGGAAATAATGAAGGCAACCATTAGTAGCTTTAAATGGTAGTACATGGGGATCATATAATCTACAACAACATACTGTATATAGCACTCAAAACTGACAGTGAACATATACAAACATATTACTGTACTTAATATGCTGAGGATACAGGATACAAGCCAAGATTATATCATAAGGAAGATGTGTTGAATGGTTTAAGCTGAGAAGAAGAAGATAAGACGATATGGCTCAGAGGCAGGCTTCTCATGCTGTGGGTGATGATACTGTAGATTCATCATAGTCCCATCTTGACACCAGCTCATGAAAACACATTTCATATTGTCATGTGTTGAGGACCCACCAGAGAGAATTGCCCATGACCCATTTTGGGTACCGAAAACCCAAATTTGAAAGCAGGTGACTGTTCCAAGGAAGCTGAAGGAAGACACCTGTTGCCTAGAGTAACAGCACCAAAACCTGATAGGTTACCTTTGTACCTGACAGAAGAGTCAATGCACACAAGTAGACAATAGAGACTTTGAGACTAAACACTGACAGGCTTAGAGTCTACCCCTTCTCTCTTTCACCTCTCCGATTACAAAATGCTAATTTGGCTTCATTGGCCTCACATTTTGTGCCACAGAGTGTGCTCTTGTACTTCCATCCTTGTGAAGACCACAGGATAGAAAGGTTAGCGATATCCTTAAAAGTAAGGACATTTTGGGCCTGTCTTATTATTTGTATTATTATTATTATTATTATTATTATTATTTTTTATTATTATTATTATTATTATTATTATTATTATTATTATTATTATTATTATTATTATTATTATTATTATTATTATTATTATTATTATTATTATTATTATTATTATTATTATTATTATTATTATTATTATTATTATTATTATTATTATTATTATTATTATTATTATTATTATTATTATTATTATTATTATTATTATTATTATTATTATTATTATTATTATTATTATTATTATTATTATTATTATTATTATTATTATTATTATTATTATTATTATTATTATTATAATAATATTTTTTAGGATTTGAGCTCAGTTTAGAATTAGGGTTAGGTTATGGTTAGGGTAAAGGGCTAAGGAATAAATGTAAGGTAATGTAAAGTTGACATGTAGTCAGGTATGGGTACATGCATACCTGACGTATGTGTGCACGGATGTGTGCTGAGTGGTAATTTTACTGTGGCATGTTGTCTTTCTGGATCTGAGATCCACATTCTATTCTGCAGGAGTGGCACTTTCTACGTTCAGTCACGTCCGATAAAAGAGCAAAACAGGATCATCCTATTGATCATCCTTTCCATCCTTTCGCCATCAGAGCTCTATCTGAAGACCCATGTTAATGGTCAAACAAAGCAGTCTACTGAATCTCCCTCTACTTTTAGCCTCTGTTTGAACAATGAATGAAAGGAAAGCAGGTAATCGTCTAGGCGCTCTCATTGACAGGACACAACAGGTGCATGTACCAATGAAAATCTCAACACTCTTTCCACCACCCTCAGCACCATTACTGACAGCCACCTGTTCGGCAGTCAAATTATCCTTCTTGCCATCGTGTGTCAGTCCCCAGAGGCTAAAGATACATGATGACCCAAATACATGCACCGGGTGACAAACAACACCTGTTTCCCTCAGAGATGGAGGTGGGGGGGGGGGCGGAGTCGTGGCTACACTATTGGCAGTATCTTCTCCTCACCTCACTATTTACATGTGCCTGCTGTCTCTCCCCATTGGCCGAGTTGGCTACAAATGGGCGGAGTTAAAAATCACCCCACAGAGTTGTAAGCGAGGGGGGCGTGTCCTCGGAGATGACAATGGGGAAATGAACAGATACTCCACTGACAGGTTACCAAAAAGGGCACCCACTGTGCTGATGACAAAAGGTAATAACAATTTATCTCCGCTTGACAGAAACCAAACAAGCCAAACAAGCCAAACCACGGTTTCTCTGTCTCTTAAAGGGAAGGGGAGAGGATAGAGTACACGTTGTGTCACACTGTTGACCACTAAGATGTTGATAGAGGTTGAGAGCATCTCTGTTGGGTTCCTCCATATCAGTTCTAGAACTAGTAACCACGGCTATCATGATAGCACACATCATAGTAAACCAGGGTAATATCTCTTTCACTCCAGTGTGCCATGCTGAGCTGAACTGGCTTGACCCAGACAATCACTCAGAAAATAAAGACAAGCCGGTGTGGGTGGTTTTCTTGCTTTCCCCTAAAATCTATATGCATTTCATAATTTGTCTTTATATGGGGCGTCCATCACCCTTCATACTCTTTAAGTTCACCTCTGACACATGTATCTTCATATTTATTTATTTATAGAAGAGTTCTTAAAAGATCAATAGGTGGCTGCTGATTTTTGGCAACGTTTAAAATATCTTATTATATCTCGACAGTAATCAATAGTACAATGTTTGTCACACCGAAATGAAAAATATCTGTCATTCAGGTAAGGGGCAGGAGCTAAAACAACAACATCCAATCAAACAAACGACCAGGTGAAATGATTGGAACGAACATAATAATAGATTTCATTTATATAGCACACTTTAAACTCAGTGAGCTCTCAATGTGCTTCACAGCAGAAGGAAAACAAAATTAAAAATAGAATAAAAAGGTTTAAAACAAGAAAACATTAAAATTTATAAAGATTTAAAGATAAGAATAAAAAGTTTTAAAACATAAAAACATTTCAAATGAATAAAATAAAATAAAATAAACAAAACATAGGAGCAGATTAAAAAACAGGCCCTATTGGAAGGCAGAGGGTTAAGGCTGGCCTTGAAGGCAGCAATGGAGACTGAGGCCTTGATGCATGTTTGTTATGCGCATACTGATAGCATAGTGACATAGGGTATTGTATTGTATTGTATTGTATACTATTGTATAGTAGTGTACATAGGACTCATTGCCTTTTGTATTTTATCTTAGTATTTTTATCATGTCTATTTTATTTCTATTCTATTTTATTCTATTATTATTTGTATTTTTTGCACAATCGAAGCGGGCATGGCCACCTTCATTTCACTATATGTCTTGTGTATGTATGTGATGAATAAACCTCTTGAATCTCGAATCTTGAATCATACACAGTTGCGCACATACACAAAGGCCTGCTACTAACATGCATGGCTTTGGAGGCATTCTGATGCGTTCTGATTGGGAAGGGCGATGTCGAATTTAGAGTTTATAGATTTAAAAATATTTCTGCCCCAAATCAACGGCCACCTATTGCTCCTTTAGCTAATTTTATAGTGCACTGGGACACCCAAAGAATAGATGTATAGACTGCATAAGAGCCGTACCATGTGCCCCGACACCCCTGGTCCAAAAGCTCTTATACTTTACTATGGAGACTGTATGATATTGTCCAATATAAAACTTGGATCAGCTTGACATTTTTCTTGGTATTGATGAGTCTGTTTAAAACTATTAATATAATAGGTTAATACCACACCTATAAAACCAACTATGATATTTGCCAAATTAAATAATTAGTAACTTGTATGAATTTAGCCATTTCACCCCTTTTATTATTGTGCTGCAGAAAGCCAGGTTGCTGTTCAGCTAGATCAAGTAAACTTGGTAACAGTTCTCTGTGAAATAAATCAAAGTTACGTTTTTCTTTGGTTTTATTCATAGTTTTCAAAGTAAAGTATAGGCACTTTTGAAGTAGGGGGTGTGGACAAACAGAATGGCTCTTCTGCACTCTCTTTTGGGTATGATAAATCATCTTTATTTTTTGGTGAATCACAGCTCATGATCCTTACTGAACTAGAATGGAGTTACATGATCTTGGGCTAATATGATTTTTGGAAGCCCACTTCTACCTCAATTAATATGAAAAGTGAGTGGTAGTCTGTTTCCAGTCAGCTAGTAGCAGAGAGCTACTATTTAACAGTAGGCCAAATATATTGTGTCCTACAGAGTTAGACCAGCAGACGTACCAAGGGGAAAGTATTTTGACTTGTCTGACCCATAAGTCTTTCCATATGTTTGGACCTCAGGCTCCACATGGGGAAGTGGTTTCTGTCTGCATTTATTTTCCTTTACTGCATAATCCAGGCCACAGGAACAGTGGCAGGTGGGGGGTCTGGGGTCAAAACACCCACCCAAAACCCTGTTGAATTGGAGAGTGGGTGTACTGTATGCAAGTTGTAAGATGAATAAGACAAACAAAATTAATTGATCAAAAGGTAAAACTTTTGGAAAATGTCCTTTCTGCATAGCCACACGTAATAGCATAAACCACCCTTTATTACCTACTATTGCAGATCATATCCTCTGTGAACATTACACGTGTTTCAATACTGTGTTGCTATCTTAAATGTAATCTTAAATGTGGATCTAGTTAGACATAGCCCACGGCATCCAGATAAGGAGTGGGATGTCAGCGATGACTGATTTCAATCTAGCCCTCCTAAAGCATGCACTCTCACAGCATCACCTCCCAGTGTTATTGTTAGTCCCGGCCTATGGGACAGATCTGGGGCAGATACGTATGGGAGGAGGAGGCCCAGAGGGGGATTATTATTAGTTTGTAAAAAAGCCAGTTTCAGTTTAGCAAGTTCCAGAGGCACGTCATCAGACAGCATTCCTACAGTATAGTTGTAGTGCATTGTAAAACTGGAAGGTTGGGTTGAGATGTTGAGATAATGGATGCTTTTAAAAGCTGAATTATCCTACACCTGTTTATTTTTACAACTGTATTTATTAGGGATGCTCGATATTGGCTTTTTTACCGATACCGATATTCCGATATTGTCCAACTCTTAATTTCGATACCGATACCGATACCGATATCAACCGATACCGATATATGCAGGGTTTCCCCCCAAAAAAACTGAATAATTTCAGGTAATTAATAATTTCACTGGATGCATTCAAAAGGCTTTCTAAATGTAAGCATTATCTGTGCAAAATATGATAATTAAAAAAGTAAAAATTAACATTACATATCTCTTGTTGTTGAATTAAACCAACATGCATACTTTTGACAATAAATAAAATAAGAATTGGTTCTTACTTGCTTGCCTGGGTAAATAAAGGTTAAATAAATGTAAAAATATCGATACCGATATTTTCCGATATCACATTTTACTGCCGATATCGGCCGATAATATCGGTCGGCCGATAATATCGGACATTCCTAGTATTTATCAATTAACAAGTCCGAGTCCTCGTCTGCACCTTCCGAGTCCGAATGCAGTCAATGCTCGAGTTTAAGTCCAAGTCATCATTGCTCAAGTCCAAGTCGAGTCATGAGTCCTGAAAATCACTCAAGTCCGAGTCCCTGGACTCGAGTACTACAACACTGGTGGGTGTTATATTTCAACTATAATATACACATTGGATCCCTGACTTGAACAATACAATCAGTAATCATTCCATTCATAATTCAACTGTATCTCAGTTTAGAATTTGATAGACGGTTTCACTGGAATTCTGTTGCTAGGGAACATTGAAACAGGAAATGAATTCGAGTTGTCTTAGAATGTTATTGTTATCACTTTGAAACAACTGTAGAGGCTCCAAGATATGGAATGCACTTCCTTCCCACTGTAACAGCCTTACCCCTTACCTTTTAAAAAGTCGGCCAAAGAATATTATATTATTGATCAGCATATCTTCTAAACTTTGTGCTGTTGTTCTTAGTTCTTACGTTTCCTCTGTTTTGTGTCATATTTTTATTTTATCTTTTAATTAATTGTCATTTCATTGTTGATATTCTGTTTCAGCTTCTGTGTGACATACACAAATAGAGGCCAAATACTGTAACTAAAACTCCAATTTGTGATGTCATACCATGTAAAGTCTGGAGCAGCTCTAAAGCCAGTGAACAGGAGACAGATTATATGGGCTCATAAAATCTTTATCTGGGGGTTTCGAGATTCAATATTAGCTTTACGTTAGCTTATGGTAGTGCAATCAATCCTGAATCAGAAATATGTTCAGCTTATGGTAGTGCAATCAAATCCTGAATCAGAAATATGTTCTGTCACAGTCACTTTAGACATCTTTCTTCATCTTAATAGGGGACAAGGGGCAATCACATGACATGACATGACATGACATGACATTTTGTACAAAAAGTATTCTGTACCTCTGTATGACAACTATTAAAGAAACTTGAAAACTTGACAACATGACATGACCTCACATCACATCACATCATACAGGCTTATAGTGATTTGTGCATATGGACATGCTATTCAAATCTTTGGCAACATTTTAAGTTATTGGAGGCCTAACAGTAATTCATGAGAAATATTTATATATCTTTGTCTTGATAATGGAGAGGTGGACTGACGGAGCCATATCAAGGGAAGAGTTACATATCTACAGACAAACATTAGTAGCCTAATACAATGATGCATATCTACAGACAAACATTAGTAGCCTAATACAATGATGACTAGACGACTAGGCCTACTTGAGATATCCTATGTGTAGGACCTAGAACTCTTTTGAACCGAAGCACAGTTGTTAATATATAGCACACTCTTGTGGGTATTTTGAACAGCACATCCACCCTTTTCCTCATGGATAGGCTCAGGGTGTTTTACCTGGAGGTGATGACGTCGACTAAGCCCAGGTCAACATGAATCAAAGGACTGAAGATGAATTTATAGACCTGGCAAGTCACATTATAGTTTTAAGACCCACCTGGTTCTAGAATTTTTTTTGCCTATGGTCTTTTACCATAGGAGTTTCTTACAGTAGTGATTGATTGATTGATTGATTGAAAAGTTTATTAACAGATTGCAGAATGGGTACAGTACAATACAGCTCAGTACATACAATTGTTAAGGGGATGCAGACCAGAGAAAGACTTTCGTCTTGTTTACATCAGGGTCCCCCAGTGGGGTTCTATGGTTCCACTTATTCAATCAGTCTGACAGGAACAGAGTTGAGTATAATTAAAGCTGCACTGGGTCGTTTTAAGAAGAAGAAATTACCTAGTCTGAGTTACCAATGCTTGAATATTGTTTATAATCTTGACACAAATCCAGAAAATCACCCTTTGAAACAAACACACAAACAAACAAACAAACAAACAAACAAACAAACAAACAAACAAAAAAGATCTGGTGCGCCTTTAAATTAAATGTGTTTTTACATTTGAGAAAGACAAGGAAAAAAGTCATGGGTACGAGCATAGATATAAAACTGATTACCTGATTAATTCGTTTTTAAATGCCTAGTTTTAATTTTGTATACATTTTATTCATGGTTTCAATGAAATGCCGCGAATAGCCAACGAGAATGACAACGGATGCAAGCATTGAAGAAGTCAATGACCACTGCTGTCCCAAACAATACAGCAATATCATTCTGTGTGATATATTTTTCTCAGTTAAAGATTTATTTTTCAAATTACATTACAGTATAGAAACTATTTCTCACTTGAGGTGTAGTTTGACCAACTATCAATTTCTTACAGAATGTTTAGAATATTTCTTCCAGCTGGGACAACGATTGGACAAATGCTATATTAGCCTCCCGCAACCCTAATCACCAACAAATGTATTTGAATTATATTATATATATATATATTACTTTTAACATTACTTCTAAACGATATATCCTCACTACCAGGCACGTGCACACATAGAGCCAAAGGGGTGCTCGAGCACCTGCCCTCATAAAAAAGTGCCCTTTTAAGAATTACAAATAAATAAAAAGATTTTCTTTTTTCTTTTTTTTAACCGTTGCACATATAGATTGCCCTTCCAACTGAAAAATGTCAGGATAGAATAAAAATATTAGGTAAAGAGAGAGAGATGCCCCATATTTCATTGCAGTTTGCACGGCCTCCTCAGCGTGCCTCTCTGCGGACCTATATATTTTATGCATAGCGTGGGTGGTGATGATGATGATGATAGAAACTGCTGTGGCCCATACGCGTGTATGCTTTTACCAACGCAGTTGTGTTTCCGGGTTCCCGTTTTGCGCTCTGATTGGCCACTGACCTACATGCGTACGCCCCCCTCGCTATCGCCTTTGGGGCGTGATATATGAAGACAGATTTAACTGGGTATAGGAAGGCAGTACCATACGGGCCGCAAATTGAACATGCAGTGAGTCTGCGACAACAACCCAATAATAAACACTCAAAACAGCTATTACCAGACAATTACAACAGCAGTGGTGCCTGCTTCAAATGTCACGTATTATAGGCTATAAGCCCATGTAGATCTATTTGGAATAATAAACATATACACCCTCTAGCAAAACATGACACAATGTGATCCTATCTCCGATAGAGCGGCTGGTCGCAGAGATGCGAGTAGAACGAACACATCGGGAGGAGAATGAATGAATGAATTAACCTGATGTAAACAAGACAAGTCTTTCTCTGGTTTGCATCCCCTTAACAATTGTGTGTATTGAGCCGTACTGTATTGTACCCATTCTGCAATCTGTTAAATACAGTTTTCATTCATTCATTCATTCTCCTCCCGATGTGTTCGTTCAACTCGCGTCACTGCGACCAGCCGCTATATATCGCCCATACAGTTGAATGCTGGTATTACACTCACTGAGGGACACGAAGAAGTCAAGTCCGATGGGATTTGGGAATCTCAAATACAAATCGGGATTGGAATAAAAAAGGCATTTATATTAAACAATACAGAATATACAGCACTTCTTGGGGTCTGTAGGGTAAGCACTTATTCCCTCCCCCCTGAACATTTATGGAGATGTATGGGCCTTTTAAGTCAGTGATAAAAGTGTCTTTCAAGGATAAGTGAGCTCCTGCACTGATTATTATAGTTCAATATTCAATATTTGATCACCAAAAAACCCCAAAAAGCATAAAAAGGGGCCCCCCCGCCCAAAAAGGGCCCCCAAAAATCAATGTCTAATGTCTTTTGTGTTGTTTGTGATGTCTTTATTATTTTTACTTGGTATTTTTATTTTGTATTTTGTATTATTAGTTAAGTCTTGATCCATAAGTATTTCTTATTTCTTATTGTCATTATTATTATTATTATTATTATTATTATTATTATTATTATTATTATTATTATTATTATTATTATTATTATTATTATTATTATTATTATTATTATTATTATTATTATTATTATTATTGTTGTCGTGTTATTATTGATGTTGATGTTGTGTAAACTGCACGGATGTATATCACGCCAGTTATGGTACCTTATGTATATACTGTACGATACTGCACCTGTGTACTATACTGTATACTTTACTTACTCATTCTATATTTGGATTCTAGTGTTATTGACCATATATATTGTAATGTATAATATAACTGATAGGGCATACAGACCCTCATCTGCACCTTTGATCACACTGCCTAGTTGCTCATATGCGTATATTCAGAGTTAATTATATTGTTTACATTGCCTATTTTTATTTTTCCACTGTACTATAATTGTATTGCCTGTATTTATATCTTCTACTACCTACTGTGCCCATACCTGTACCCCCCCCCCCTAGTCTATGGGCCAGACCAGATATCGGTACCACTCAAGGTGACGAAACTTACATATCATTTTTTTTTTTAAAGATCTATGTCTGTAGATGATATTTTGGTATGATAGCCCTTCTATCTTTTAGCCTTGTGTCATCTAGGAGCAACAGGGACACAAAATACAAAATCTACAACACTCTCAGGACCATAAGGATTCAGGAACTGTATAATATGCCTATACTATTTCTTGTCAGGGGTGATTGTTGTGAGCCTTAAATTAGAAGAGCAGTACTAGGCTCATATTAAACTATACAGAACAGCCACTAGGATAATGTCACAAAGTGGTCTATCTTTATCATACATATACAGGACATAAAGGACACCACAATGAGATAAGGAACCACTGTTTAGTAAACAACCTATTAAACAGAATAACATTATAAACTAAATCTTTTTTTTTGACACCATTGATCACAACATCCTACTCTCCCGTTTAGAACACACAGTTGGCATCACAGGCTCAGCTCTCCACCTATTTCACTCCTATCTATCAGACAGACAGCAATTCACTACCATGGACAGTCATACCTCAACTTCTTTCCCTGTTACATCTGGTGTCCCCCAAGGCTCAGTCCTTGGTCCCTCCCATACTCTTCTCCCTCTATATGTTACCCCTCTGCCACATTTTCAGAACACATGGTCTTCAATACCACTGCTACGCCGATGACACACAGTTATACATTCACTCCCCTCCCGACACCCCTGCTGCTACCATTGCCCTCTCCTCCTGCCTCTCTGAAATAAAAATCTGGATGAACCACAACCTTCTCCAACTCAATAGCACTAAAACTGAAATCCTTGTAATGGGCACACCTCACCTTCTCCGTAAAAACCCTGACTGCTCCATATCCATCAACAACCACTCTATCCTCCCCTCCCCCACAGTGAAAAACGTGGGTGTTCTTTTGACCCCAAACTAACATTCAAACCACACATCAACAACATCACCAAGACATGCTACTTTCACCTCAGGAACATTTCACGCATTAGACCACTACTGTCCCCCTCCGACACTGAAAAGCTGGTTCATGCCCTCATTTTCTCCCGTCTAGATTACTGTAATGCATTGCTCATTGGCTCAACATCTAAATCCCTCCATAAACGTCAACTAATTCAGAACACCTCAGCCCGCTGCCCCAAATTCTCCCACATCACACCTGTCCTCTCCTCACTTCACTGGCTCCCTGTCAAGTATAGGATTGACTTTAAGATCTGTCTCCTCACTTACAAAGCCCTCCACTCCCTAGCACCTGATTACATCTACAACCTTCTTCAACACTACACTCCCTCCCGCTCACTCCGCTCATCCAACTTAGCCCTTCTGAGCACACCACACTACCGCCTTAAATCCACAGAAAACAAATCATTCTCCTCCGCTGCTCCCCGACTCTGGAATCAACTCCCATTACACATCAGAGAAGCCCCATCTGTAGAAACATTTAAGTCCCACCTCAAAACCCACCTGTTCAAACTTGCATACCCTCACTCCTGACCCTCCAACCCCTGCATCACTTACATTTTCACATCTGTACAGACCTATACTTTAGTATTATTATTTATTTAAAAATGTTCTCTGTCTTGTCTCTAAGTTGTCTCCCTCTCTCTGTATTATCCCCACTATGTCGTCATTTAATCCCACAGTATACAGTATCGTTATTAATGGGAATAGGCCTATGTCAAGATCTGATTATAGTCAGGCTATCACGATCTGTGTGTACTTAAGATAGAGTTGAGATGGGTAACCTAGTCCAGAATCACCCCATAATGTCACTCAAACTGCTCGTCTCTCTCATCCTCTGACTCCTCGAGTTCGAAGTCAGGTTCTGGATCATCCTGCAATTTTTGGTTGCTGCATGTCTGTAACTTGCAGCCAGTCCATTTTATAACATTTACATTTACATTTAGTAATTTAGCTGACGCTTTTATCCAAAGCGACTTACAAGTTCTGTATGACAAGTCATCAGGAAGGGCACAAATCTATCAGCTGAGAAACAATGTTCATCAAAGTGTTGAGTGCTACAGTGTAATAATAAGCATGTGTTGAGTGCTACAGTGTAATTATAAGCATGTGCAGTTTGGCATTTTGCATGAACGGACACACTTGCATGTTAGCAATTCCAGGCCTGCATCTGGTGCAGGTGGGGAGTGCATCCAGTAAATTGCCAGCTTGCCCTCATCTTCTTTCCATCCATGCTCTGTAGGACTTGGGACCACAGGGTTAGACTGCAGACTGCCCTTCCAGATTGCTGCCTGATAGTTGGCTTGTTCAACATGCAGGAAGAGACAGTCTCTACATGGTGGCAGCTGGCTGGACTCGACCTCTCTCCTTTTGGTACAGAAGAGCTGGTAACGCAGTTGGTTCATCTTTACCATGCTGCTGTTAGCAGAGTACATGTGACATGTAAACTCCTCAATTCTCTGGAACAGCTCCTCACTCACATCCCATGACTGCCCTAGTCCACTGAAGGTTTCTTGGTACAGGGCAGGAGAGAGGTGCAGGACAGGAGAGAGGTGCAGGAGAGAGGTGCAGGAGAGAGGTGCAGGGCAGGAGAGAGGTGCAGGGCAGGAGAGAGGTGCAGGACAGGAGAGAGGTGCAGGAGAGAGGTGCAGGAGAGAGGTGCAGGAGAGAGGTGCAGGAGAGAGGTGCAGGAGAGAGGTGCAGGAGAGAGGTGCAGGGCAGGAGAGAGGTGCAGGGCAGGAGAGAGGTGCAGGGCAGGAGAGAGGTGCAGGAGAGGAGAGAGGTACAGGGCAGGAGAGAGGTGCAGGAGAGGAGAGAGGTGCAGGAGAGGAGAGAGGTGCAGGAGAGAGGTGCAGGAGAGAGGTGCAGGGCAGGAGAGAGGTGCAGGAGAGAGGTGCAGAGCAGGAGAGAGGTGCAGGGCAGGGGAGAGGTGCAGGGCAGGAGAGAGGTGCAGGGCAGGAGAGAGGTGCAGGAGAGGAGAGAGGTGCAGGGCAGGAGAGAGGTGCAGGAGAGAGGTGCAGGAGAGGAGAGAGGTACAGGGCAGGAGAGAGGTGCAGGAGAGGAGAGAGGTGCAGGAGAGGAGAGAGGTGCAGGAGAGAGGTGCAGGAGAGAGGTGCAGGAGAGGAGAGAGGTGCAGGGCAGGAGAGAGGTGCAGGAGAGAGGTGCAGGAGAGGAGAGAGGTGCAGGGCAGGAGAGAGGTGCAGGAGAGGAGAGAGGTGCAGGAGAGGAGAGAGGTGCAGGAGAGGAGAGAGGTGCAGGAGAGGAGAGAGGTGCAGGAGAGAGGTGCAGGAGAGAGGTGCAGGAGAGGAGAGAGGTGCAGGAGAGGAGAGAGGTGCAGGAGAGAGGTGCAGGAGAGGAGAGAGGTGCAGGAGAGAGGTGCAGGAGAGAGGTGCAGGAGAGGAGAGAGGTGCAGGGCAGGAGAGAGGTGCAGGAGAGGAGAGAGGTGCAGGAGAGAGGTGCAGGAGAGAGGTGCAGGGCAGGAGAGAGGTGCAGGAGAGGAGAGAGGTGCAGGGCAGGAGAGAGGTGCAGGAGAGGAGAGAGGTGCAGGACAGGAGAGAGGTGCAGGAGAGAGGTGCAGGACAGGAGAGAGGTGCAGGGCAGGAGAGAGGTGCAGGAGAGGAGAGAGGTGCAGGAGAGAGGTGCAGGAGAGGAGAGAGGTGCAGGAGAGAGGTGCAGGGCAGGAGAGAGGTGCAGGAGAGAGGTGCAGGGCAGGAGAGAGGTGCAGGAGAGAGGTGCAGCGCAGGAGAGAGGTGCAGGAGAGAGGTGCAGGAGAGGAGAGAGGTGCAGGAGAGAGGTGCAGGGCAGGAGAGAGGTGCAGGAGAGAGGTGCAGCGCAGGAGAGAGGTGCAGGAGAGAGGTGCAGGAGAGAGGTGCAGGAGAGAGGTGCAGGGTACAGGACACGCTGTGACCAAGTCGCTTGAGGATGTTTATCAGCTCTACATTCCCTGTCAATGACTTGACACTGAATGGCAAAACGATGTGCTTGGAAGGTTTGATCTTTCCACTTGTCACTGCTTGCTTATACCATGTCATGGCCAAACTATATGGGTAAGACTGCTGATGTTTGACAAGTCCTACTAAAGTGAAATGACCATTTAACAGTTGGTAATCCACAGCGCACTCTAGTGGGTATTTTGAGCAGCACATCCGCCTTTACACAGGTGAGTGGTGCTCTGGTAAATGTTTTACCTGGAGGTGATGACGTCGTATTCGCGACATCTTCAGGAAAAGAAACGGTGGAATCCATGATCACCTTTATAGTCTATGGTTTTTGTTGTTGTCTTAATGGCTCAACGAAATGTCTAGCAGTTAGTCTAATGTTTGTCTAGAAGATTATTTCAAGTTTGTAGTTTTGGACTCGCGGATCATTTTGGATATAACCTGTACAATGTCAGCCTCCGCTGTATTTGTGTTGGATCTGAAGGGAAAGGTAAGTGATTTTGGAACATTGAAGTCTGTATAGCCTAGGTTTTGACTGACAGTTGCTTTCCACCGGACCATTATCTTTGTGTATTATTTCAGGATTTTAAGTTTAACTGTTGCTTTAACCGTAAAACTTTAATAGCGTTCTTCCTGTGTCGTTAAAAATTAATAAGTAACTTGCGACAGGTCCACTCATTGGCTATACCATAGGCCGCCTGCCGCCTACAGTAGTTGCTTCCAGGAAACAGCCTAAAACAATTGGCGTTACGAGACAGTTGGTAATTTGGAGTGGAATTCCTGTGGCTGCAAGCCCCATGCCACCAAAAAGTCAACACATCTAGTAGTACCACATTATCCACATACAGTCTGACTGCAGCCATCGCATTTTGCATTGTGTAGACCAGTGGCTCTAAACCGGAGTTAAACCCCTAAGAACAGGGATGCTTTTTCTTGACCCCCCATACACAGTTGAGCATAGAAAGAATGATGTACTTTGACACCACATTAGGACTTTTATTTCCCCCTTTCTAGCCATTTAACTTGAAAGAAAAAAGCTTCTATAAATATAAATATGATAATGGCTTTGCATGTCTTTTCGAGACAACTCAAACCCCCATTGAGAACCACTGGTGTAGTCTAACATTAGTTAAGTTAAGTTGTTCAGTTTAACCTTTATTAATCCCCTTGGGGAAATTCGTCCTCTGCATTTGACTGATTGATTGATTGAAAACTTTATTAACAGATTGCAGAATGGGTACAGTACAGCTCAATACATACAATTGTTAAGGGGATGCAGACCAGAGAAAGACTTTCGTCTTGTTTACATCAGGGTCCCCCATTTTCAATTAATCGTAACATATATGACATATATGAACAGAGTGACATGACATATATGAACAGAGTGACACGTTCAGCCGAACGCACAATTGGAGGGGGGCTCCCCACCCTCCAGAACATTTACAACAAGCGTTGCAAGGGCAAGGCTAAGAGAATCATTAAAGACTCCAGTCACCCGAACAACTGCCTCTTTGAACTGCTGCGGTCAGGCAAGCGATACCGGAGTCTCAAGGCGAGCACAGAAAGACTCAGAAGAAGCTTCTATCCCCAGGCCATCAGACTGCTAAACGAACAATGAACACTACACAACAACAACCACCAAACGCACATAGCACACACATCCACACACACACACTCACTTTAAACAGACACACTGTAGCACCCACTCCACACACTTTATAGCACACACCCACTTTAAACAAACACACTGTAGCACCCACTCCCCACACTTTATATTTATTGATGAAGGATTGCACTACAACTCGTACACCTTACTGTAAATTGTACCTAAATTGTACCTCATCCCATTTCTGCTTTGCACTATATAGTACTGTACATTAGTACACTGCATAGTATTGTATATTATATGGTAATTCAGAACATTGTACATATGTCTATACCGAACACTGTGACCTCATTTTCTTCTTCTAAATTACATGCTATACTATGTTATTTGATACTATCTTGTCTAGCACAGTCTCTGGAGCGTAACAGTAAGAAGCATTTTGTATGAAAGTATTCTGTACTTCTGTATGACAACTATTAAAGAAAGAAAGAAAGAAAGAAAGAAAGAAAGAAAGAAAGAAAGAAGACCTACATGACATACAGATAGACAGTACTGCTACATCTATACATTTATGACATACCAGATTTGCAATTACAGTACTGTTTGTGATACAAAAAGAGTAAAAAAAAAAAAGAGTATATACATTTGACATAGAAACTGTACATTGGATTGGGTAGGTGGGGGTGGGGGGGGACTGTACATTGGAGGTGGTTGGGTGGGTGGGGGGGTTGGGTAGGAGTGGGGGGGGGGGGGGGGGGTTGGGTAGGAGGGGTGGGTGGGGGACACTGTACAACTGTACAAACAAAACTGTACATTGGATTATTGACAAGACCATACTTGGTAATTTACTGTACATTGGAGGGGGTTGTGTTCGGACATTTACAGGGGCCAGTTTCGAGTTGCAGTCTCCCTTAGGTGTTTTTTGAGAGTGTTTTTGAAAGTGGCCCATCCTAACTATTTAGGAGCAGTGGGCAGCTCGGTGCCCGGGACCAACAACTCCTCCAGTTGTAATGCCAGTACCTTGGTCAATGGCAGTAAACCTAGCATGCATGTCTTTTGGTGTCTACAGTGCATGAGAAAAACATCCTCCAAGAAAGAGACTGTAACTTGAGCCACAATTGGAAATGGGAGCGGAAGCAAACATGGTTTCAAATAACTTGTAGGCCTTAAAGGAGAGTGGACTGTAGCAAGCTATGAAATGTCCCTATGACAAAAGGGTACATTACCTGTTGGGTAGTCTAGGTATTCTGAGGAGATATCAGGTTGGACCTGTTTTGACCACTATCTCATAGGGGTGCATCACCAGTTTCATCACGATATGATACGATATCGATTCTTTGGACAACGATACGATATTTTCCGATATCACAAAGTCTGCCACGATATGATACGATTCGATTCAGGTGCCTGCGATCGATATGAGACGATATTATATCCCCATTTAACACAATCGGTAACATTTAAATCAAAAAAAAAAAAGGCAATGGAAATATCATTTGACATTTTTATTTTTGAGCTCTTTCAGACATTTAAATGAAAAACAATCTATTGTTTTTAATACAAATAGACCTCCTGTTCACTGTTTTTGGTTCGTTTTTCTTTCCCCCCCCCGATATTAACACTTTGGATGCCAACAACGCTATAAGTCGTTAGTTCATGCTGCCAGTTGAGTGCCGCCAACGACATATAGCGTTTGTTTGTCGTATTTTTTTTTATTGGCGATTTGAATTCATATTTCATCAATCGAGCCTCACGCTAGTGTTGCAGAGTCTCTCTGAGCTCAATTGGGAAGATACCGCCCCCTATCGTCTCTCCCTGTGTAACTGCACCCCATTAGTTTAGACAGATGAAGGGGGGGGGCAGTTTCCTCATTTTACTTTTCCGTCAAGCCAACTGAAGAGACCAAGTGATCGCCGGCCCTCAGAAATGCGTGGATTATGTATTTCCAGCACCCAACGCTGAATCAATAAATGCGATCGATATTTGGAATGGTGATCAGGAATTGGAATAATCTTTTTGGATAACATCTGATCTGAGGTAAGGAATCTATTTTACCAGTCTTGGGATAATCAGAGCTTTTTTCACAGATATATCAACATGTCCCATGTGTGTGTGTGTGTGTCTGTGTGTGCGCGCTGATCAGGAAATGAGAGAATCGATATTTCAGCCCGCTTCTATAGTGTGCATAAGTACACATATACTATCGATAATCTAGCGTTTATTTGAAAACGATTCATAAATAGGCCGAAAAATGACAACGTTTTTGTGTATGCCAGAATATTCCAGTAAATGCCGTTTATCACGGAATCTATATATTTTCCTGAAAAACTAGGGCTTTTCAAAATGCTATAAAACGGAAATGAACCGATTTAAAAAAATAATAATAATAATAATAAAAAAAGAAAATCCGTTTCGACAATGTTGACTGCAAACAAGTCATTGATAAGCGACGGGCAGCCATAATAGCCATAATTTAAGACGGAGATTATGAGTTCACAACGCTATCATTGAAGTGGGTGCTGGCATTTAACAGGGTTTTACCATGTTCACCAGTGGTAATCAAAGTGTTAATATCCTATTCACTGTCACAGAGCTGTATATAATAATTTCGATCTTTAACGCGATGTGGGCATAATGGAATGGCGAGGATTGCAAAGCAGGTTAGATGCATTTGACCCGTTGCGGAATAAAAAAGCAGGGACATGTTTTGGGTTGCCGAATAGGCACACTAGCCTTGCTCTAGTGACGCTCTAGACTAGACTGAGTGACGCTACTGCTGTGTGCTCTTGATCCGAGCCGAGCGGATACGACACTCCATGGGATTTTCAAAATAAGAGTATCGCAATATGAATCGATCTTTTTACGTTGCATCGATCCTATTTGATCATTGATAATAGATTGATATATCGATCTCGATCGATGTATCGTCCCACCCCTACTATCTCAAGACTTCTTATCTATTGTAGCATAAGACACGGTTAAGCTTCTCTGTATTTTAATTCGATGTACAGTAGCTCAGAGGTAGATTGCAATTCATGGAAGGTAAACTATATATCACACGTCATCCACACATTCAGTGCTATCATACCAAAATATAATCTACGGACATAGATCTTTTAAAGAATTATAAACTGCATTTTTTATTAATTTATTTATTCATGTATTAATTTATTTTCAGTGTTAGGTGCAATCCATTCTCCTCAAATGTTTAATTGAGACTGTACATAGCAGAGACAAGAATTTAATAATGGAGTGATTGAAGCGGTTGGCCGGATCTAATTGCAGGGCAGCAGAGGGAACATCTGAGAGGGGGTTCTAAAGCACTGCTCCTCTGCGCCTTGGCAGGATTTCACTTTTCACATGTTAACCCATTGACCTCTATTAGCCTACAACCACTAACCCCATTCACTTTTCACATGTTAACCCATTGACCATATTAGCCTACAACCACTAACCCCATTCACTTTTCACATGTTAACCCATTGACCATATTAGCCTACAACCACTAACCCCATTCACTTTTCACATGTTAACCCATTGACCTCTATTAGCCTACAATCACTAACCCCATTCACTTAAAAAAGAAAATCCATAATTTAACCCCCAACTGTTGAGTTGATGTTGATTTGTCTGATTTCTCTTGCTAAACGGGTCATCTCATTGTATTTATCTTACTCTCATTCTCCCTCATCAGGTGCTGATATGTCGGAACTACAAAGGTGATGTGGACATGGCAGAAATTGACCACTTCCTGCCCTTACTCATGCAACAGGAAGAGGAAGGGCTTATCTGTCCTGTCATGTTGCACGGCAATGTTCACTTCCTGTGGATCAAGCACAGCAACCTGTACTGTATCTTTGTTTTGGATGACGTTGCCATAGATTCTGTTAAACAGAGCATAAAGAATAAGGCTAATGTTTGCTAGAATTTAGTCGACTCCCTAATGGTCTGTTATATGTGTCACATAACTAAGGCCATGAAATGGGAAACAATGAGACATGGTAGTAGGTACTAACAAGGTACTTATGGATGTAATTATGGATGCACACTATATCGACAACCATATCGGTCTCTGTTGATATCAGATATCATTCCTGGCCTAATTCCCAATCAGGTCTCTGACATCAAGGCCATCTAATCATCCCTTCCCCTTAATTGGCTGATAGCAATCCCTGTCTCCTGAGCCGTTCAGCCATTGTGTAGTGTGATGTGTGCCTGGTGCCAGTGTATGGCAGCCATTGAGCCTGCGTAGCCCAAGGTTGGGTGCTACCAGTGGTGGTGAAGGAGGCTATTTCCACCCTACTGTACATTGTGGGGAGCGCTTTGAGTGTCGAGAAAAGCGATATATAAATGTAATTTATTATTCTTATCAGCGATTCTTTTATTTATCGTCATTTGTCCTATGAGCATAACTGGGCAGATAGGCGAACGAATATTGGATGATGATAGTTATTTATTTACATTATTTACCAGCATTGGCCTGAGAAGAACTAGGAAGATGTGAACAACAGATGATTATATCTCTGGCTGTGCAGTTTTTTTTTTATTTATTTTTTTTTAATTTTTTTTTAACACTGGTCATTATAAAGTACAATAGTAAAAGACAAAGTTTTTTTTTTTATTAATACATTTTACATTATTATTTCAGATATTAATTGAAGTTAATACTGTTTAATACCTGCGCAGCAGCATTGAATCAGACGGCAGAAACGGAAAACAAAAGACAGTTTTCGTTATCACTTTTAGTATGTACAAAATTGGATCACCGTTTATACAGGCCACATCATATCCATATTGGTGAATATAGGTTGTCGGCCATAACAGAATGTATTTTTGTTATGGGCCAACATTTTCATATTGGTGCATCCCTAGTATCAATGTGACACACAGTATTTGATTAATCCAGTCTAGCTGTATGGATGCTGATGTAATTATGTGTATGAACAGACATTTTTCTTGAAGAATCCCTCTTAATTCACCTAGTAAAATAGCAAATATTGGCCATAGAGCCTGGTTTCTTAAAATGATGGTTCAGAATGTGAAACGGGTCACAGGCCTCATCTGTCGGAGCCCCTAGTGACGAAGGTTGTAACATGTTTGTCATTAGACTGGTTTCCAGGGTAAGACTCAACTATTCTCATGTGGGTCTTGGGCTGAATCCCTGCCATACCATATACGTGAGAAGTGTTAGTCCTTGATTCTATATCCATACAGTGGTGGCCACTACAAATAAGAACTCCAATGCCTCCCTGGTCTACTCCTTCCTCTACAAACTAGTTGAGGTGAGTAAGTAGTTCACTACTGTGTCACTATATGAAGGTCTCCGCCAGGGGTGGGGGTCATTTCACTTCTGCTTCAACCATGCAGAGTTCTTGCTAAATAGAAACGACTAGACTTAAAGGTGCTATAGATAATATTTTCATATGAGGCGGCTGGGTGGCGTAGCGGAGATTGCGCTCGAGTCGTCACCAATGCAAGAGACTCCGGTCTCGAATCCGGGTGTCAGCATTGCCTCCGGCCGTCATACTGGTTCAATTGGCAGAGCCAGCAGGTGGAAGTCGATGGGTGGTAATTTGGACGTTGTGGACAGCGACTCCTACAGGTCGGTTGGGGGACGCCTGCACAGCAGAGACAGGAAGTGGCGGGGGTAGTGTGAGCCTCTCATGCGTTACACCTTGCGCTGGCAGGTGAAAAGATGTGACAAGCTGCCTTCTCGTGTACCGGAGGGGACACGTGATGCAAGGCTTCTATCCTCCCTACAACCGACCAGTGGGGGGCATAGTCGAGCAACGTTCAAGACAGGGGAGGGGAGAATTGGAAACACGAAATTGGGATGGGAGGAAAAAAGAGAAAAAGTGAATGCAAAAAAAATTATTATATTTTCATGTAGATCAATCTTAAATAATACATCCACAGAGCTTTTAGAAAGGTGTAGAATAAAAGTCTTTTAATTTTTCATTAAAAAACATGTGGCAGGTCTAAAATGAATGTTATGTGCATGTATCCCCTCCCTACTATCCATTTCCCCACATGGAATGCACCTGATTGGGTAAATTACATGCTGGTGCTCTAGTGCGACATCTAGTGTCTGAATGTTGTATGTTTGCTTTGCTTAATGATGGATCATTTGTTCTTCTTTATTGATGTGTTGGAAACTACCACTTTCTACATCCAATCCAATCCAACTTTATTTATAAAGCGCTTTAACAGCCACAGGGGCACAAAGTGCTGTGCAGAGGGAGCATATTAAAAAACTATAAGCAGCACTAAAAATAGATAAAAAAGACAAGAGTACCAAAAAAAGAGAAAAAAGGGGTAAACATAGGCAGCAATACAAATAAAAATAGATCAGAGTACTTAAAAAATATTTAAAAGCAAAGGACACAGTAACAAAACGATACAACAATAACAGTAAAACAATAAGATCATAAAATCAACAAGCTACATGGTGTCGAAAGCCAGAGAGAAAAGGTGGGTCTTAAGGAGGCCTTTGAAACGGGGCAGTGATGAGGCCTGCCTAATCTGCAGCGGCAGCTCGTTCCACATTTTGGGGGCGACAACGGAGAAGGCACGGTCCCCCCTGAGCTTACGCCTAGTTGTAGGCACTACTAGGAGCAGCTGGTCAGCTGACCTGAGAGAGCGAGAAGGTGTATATAACTGCAACAGCTCAGAGAGGTAGGGTGGGGCAAGGTCATGAAGAGCTTTAAAAGCAAATAAAATAATTTTAAAATGAATCTTAAAGTGCACAGGGAGCCAGTGGAGTGAGGATAAAATCGGTAAGATGTGGTCATATTTACGAGTGCCAGTTAAAAGACGCGCAGCGGCGTTCTGCACCATTTGAAGGCGAGCCACCGAGAATCCACTCGCCCCTATATAAAGTGCATTGCAGTAATCCAGCCTAGTAGTCACAAATGCATGGATTACTGCTTCAAAATGCTGCGCCTGTAGGATGGGCTTAATTTTGGCCAGCTGCCTCAACTGGAAAAAGCTTGATTTGACCACGGCCTTGATCTGGCTGTCAAAGGTCTGGGTCGATTTTTCTTTACTATTGGTTTGACATGATGTGCCAGCGAACCCAGGTCTAGCAGAGGTCACAGAGGGGCCACCAAAAACCATGACCTCCGTCTTTTTATCATTAAAATAAAAAAATTCAATGCCATCCAGGATTTAATGTCATCGAGACATTTGGTCAACGGCTCTATGGAAAAGGAGCCAGACTTTTTTAGTGGCATATAAATCTGGCTGTCATCAGCGTAGCAGTGAAAAGGAATGCCGTGCTTTCTGAGGATGGAACCAAGGGGCAATAAATAAATGGAGAACAGGACGGCGCCAAGTATCGAGCCCTGGGGTACACCATAGAATAGGGGGGAAGTAGAGTACACAGAGTCCTCGAGCCTGACACAAAAAGATCGATCTGCCAGGTAGGACTTGAACCATTTAAGGGCTATGCCTCTGATACCCACCCACTGTTCAAGGCGGGCAATTAACACAATTAATATGACATGGTCCACCGTGTCAAATGTGGCCGACAGGTCTAAAAGGACAACACAGTCACTGGAATCGGTAGCTAAAAAGATGTCATTAAAAACTCTTAAGTGCAGACTCAGTGCTGTGCAGGGATTTAAAACCAGATTGGAAAACCTCGAATATTGTGCTCATTTAAAAAATTCATTAGCAGAGTATAGACAATTTTCTCTATGATCTTTGATAAAAATGGCAGTTTAGAGATGGGCCTAAAGTTTGACATGGCTGCAGGATCAAGCCCAGGCTTCTTGATCAGGGGCTGCACAACCGCATGTTTAAAAAGTGCCGGGACCACACCAGAGGACAGGCTGCTATTTATAATGTTAAGTACAGTGGCAAAAATATGAATGTTGAGGTAAATCCACTTGCTGAATTGAAAATGAACTGAGCCCCTCCACTTCATACCTCATTCTCTTCTCATCCTTTTATAATTAAATCTGGGCTCAGTTTCACAAAACCATTTTAGCACTAAGAACATCTCAGCCCATTGACTCAAAATGACACTAAGTTGATCTTAATGCCAAAGAGTTTTTTGGGGGAAACTGGACCCAAATTTGTGAAAGTGAGTGAATGACTGTGTATGGATGTACATTCTAGAATGGGATATGCACCTGTTTATTTTGATACTCTGACTTTACTTATTTTGATAAATTCTTGATTCCATAATATATTATGTCAGTAAAATCGTGTTGGTTTTCCATGTGAAATCTGTGTTGCTTGTAAATGCAGGTGTTTACAGAGTACTTTAAGGAGCTGGAGGAGGAGAGCATCCAGGACAACTTTGTGGTCGTCTATGAGCTGTTGGATGAGCTGATGGACTTTGGCTTCCCTCAGACCACTGACAGCAAGATCCTACAAGAGTGAGGCTCAGCCAGACACACACACGCCTCTTTCTTTCTTTCTTTTTGCCTGTCTGACCATAACTCTCTCAATCTCTCTGTATTTGTCTGTTTGACAGTCTCTTTCTGTTTGTCCCCCTCCCTTGATCTGATCTGATGATCTGTCTGTAAATCGTTCTCTTTTTCTGTCCCTATCCCTCCATATCTGTCTGCCATTCTCTCTCTCTCTCTCTCTCTCTCTCTCTCTCTCTCTCTCTCTCTCTCTCTCTCTCTCTCTCTCTCTCTCTCTCTCTCTCTCTCTCTCTCTCTCTCTCTCTCTCTCTCTCTCTCTCTCTCTCTCTGTGTGTGTGTGTTACACCTTTATTTTCACTATCCACAATATACTGAGGAGAAATGGCATAAAAATAACAAACAAACAAAAATCATCCCTGCAGGTACATCACCCAGGAAGGTACCAAGCTCGAAGTGGCCAAGAGCAAGGTCCCGACCACCGTTACCAACGCTGTGTCCTGGAGGTCAGAGGGCATCAAGTACAAGAAGAATGAAGTCTTCATAGATGTCATTGAGTCCATCAATGTACTGGTGAGTGTGAACAGGGATAAATTATCGTTATATTTTCTGATTATTGTAAGTGGCACTTTTGGTTTAGCATACAGTAGAGAGGAAAGCTGGGAGAGACAAGAGGGCATGCAGCAACGGCTGTGAGTCAGATTTGAACTTGTAACGTCATGGCATCTTAGCCCACTGAGCCACAATTGTGGACTGTATTAAGAATGGCTGCTCCATTAACCCATTCCCTGCCACCACTTTGATCATCTTATACCATTCTCTGCCAGTACTGTAAGTCTATGGAGATGTTCACCTTCTTTGCAGGGCTATAACTTTTTAAATTGTACTGCTAAATTGACATTACTATGGCCCATTCAACATCGATTACCTATCGTTCAGGATGTAGGAACGTTTAACTTTTTCATTCACACATTCATACGAAAATAAATATGTTTTTATCGTTTTCTGCAGTATTTCCCAGAACGTGAGATATAGGCACAAATGCATATATTAGATCATCAAATGCAGTTTGATACCGATCAACGCTATATTAAAAATGTCAACTGTACATGGTCCTAAGGGTTATGACTGATCATGCGCGGGTGAACGGAGGGGGGAGGGGTCGTTTATAATTCCGTGATAGTCGTTAGATGCTTCATGTAGTATGGGTGATATATTGATCAGAGCAGTTTGTATCGAAAATGATAAACAAAAACGCTGAAACTCCGTCAGTCTCCTCGTACCTGTACCGTTGGGCGATGAGAGTGGAGCAAACAGATCCCAGTTATGTGGTGGGGATCTAGGCGATCCATTTCCGGTTTGTATATTACTAATACACACCCAAATAATGTAGATTATTGAGTTATGGCAAAGATCCATATCCACGGTGTGTGTATTGAGTCCCGGGACGCTAAAACGAGTGGCCGGACAGAATTAGGGGACGGACCGAGCTGCAACGGGCATTTCCGGTTTGCCAACTCGCCGATCAGCCACCAGGTGGCAGTATTGAAGCGTTGCAGAGTTGTGCTGAGTCCATCAGCATCTGACAAGGCTCCGTGAGTGGAATATGAATACCATGGCGAAAATATGAAATTATGATCAGAACCACGTCGTACGCCGTTATTGGCAGAATTCGCATGAACTTGAAACCCGTCGTACGACGTTATTGGCGGGAAAAGGGTTAATGATGTCATTGTTGAAATTGTTGAATACATACTAATTTACTGTTAGTTAGCATTAGCTCTAACATTAGCTACCAAACATTAGAGCTAATATCAGCCACCAAATGTTGCAGCTAGTGCAAGCTACTGTTAATCAAAGACCATCTTTAATCCAATGTTATTATGTTTATCAGTTGATTTTACAATCGCTACAATTTCCCCCCCCCCCCCTAATTTGGCACTTGAAATGGCTCATTTACATACAGCTCTCTTCAGACTATAGCTTTTATTCATATGTTTTTAGTTAGGTAATGTGTGATAGATTGAGTGATAAAACCAGGTCACATTTCATACATGATTATTCCATGGTGGATACTGCCTCATTTCTCTCCTCATATGGTATATTAATATTTAGTTTGTGTTGTTATTTGTTTCTAGGTGAATGCCAATGGCAGTGTGATGAGCAGTGACATTGTGGGCAGCATCAAGCTGAAGACCATGCTGTCAGGGATGCCTGAGCTCAGGCTGGGCCTAAACGACAGAGTGCTTTTCGCCCTCACCGGACGTACGTGTCGCAACTGTCGCACTCTCATTCTTCATCTTTCTTTCAAGTATTTTTTGTTTTTGTTTTGTTCAAAATACATCAACCACCAACTATGGGTTTGTGTTTGTTTGGTTATAGGTGACAAGGGGAAGACGGTGTCCATGGAAGACGTGAAATTCCACCAGTGCGTGCGCCTCTCGCGCTTTGAGAGCGACCGTACCATCTCCTTCATCCCTCCAGACGGGGAGTCCGAACTCATGTCCTACCGCATCAACACCCATGTCAGTCACATTCAATCCCTCATTTTCACATTTGATACTAATTCACATTCCTTGGTTATGAATACAGCATCACTCCATGATCTGACACCCATTTAAGATGATCTATAAAGGTCTGTCTCTGGATGCACATTGAGTAAACATTTTTAATATATATATTTTTTTCAAGTAATGCCACTCTTGAGTATCTCCAGAGCATAGCTGAAATAATATATGTCTGACTCACTTCACTGAGCCAGTTATCGCTGTGCATTAAATTATAAACATGTTGTCTGTGTGAGTAATTTCCACCTAGACCCTATTTTATAATCATCCAGTATCATAGCGATCAATTGGATCACAGAGGAGTGAGTTGTCAAGTCAAGTCAAGAGATTTATTTGTCACGGCATACAAGTATACAATGAAATGCGGGTGGTCTTGTGGTCCCCTGGTGGCTATTCAATCCAACCAGGCAACAGTCACAAAACATCCTCAACAGCAGCCTAACATGTACATTTTTATTTGACTCTGAAATGACTTTAAAAGGACATGTTTTGTATTTTGTGTAACATTATTTGTTTTGTTTTTTTGCCCGGTTGCCCTATTGGGTTGAGTTGCAGTTGGAGGAGCTGCTGCAGCCAGATTGAGTGCCCAGAAAAACATGCTCATTCGTTGTTTAATTGACAAGATTTTTATTGAAATAAAATGGTATTACTAGTATAGTATGTCAGATGAACTAGAGCAGTGGTTCCCAAACTGTGGTGCGTGAGCCCCCTCTAGGTGGTGCGTGACATGAAAAGGCTAATGGTGGTAAATTTTTTTTTTTTACAATAAAATTTCATACAAATCTTAGTCAAACCTTTAGTATTATGGATATTAAACATGCTGGCAGAGTACATGCATCCATGTTGTGGTGAACATTTTAATTAAATAAAGAAATTCCCTATCCATAGTTGCCGTGGGAAGAGATAAAATAAAATATAAAATCTGTGCACGGAGACCAGCAAAAAAAAATCTAACCGAAACCCATTGGGGGGTGCGTCAGCTAGGTCGGGAGGTGACAGGGGGTGCACGGCCAAAAAAGCTTGGGAACCGCTGAACTAGAGTAAGGGGATCTAGGTTGAAAATAACCGGAATTATTATTTAAGAATGTGTTTAATTGATCTGTTCTTGATTCCTTCCAGGTGAAACCTCTTATATGGATTGAGTCTGTCATAGAGAAGTTCTCTCACAGCAGAGTGGAGATTATGGTCAAGGTATTTACCTACTGGACATTAATTCAATTTAGTTCAATGGCAGACATTCATAAAGCTGCTGTGACATAATTGAAGCCAACATTTAGGCCATTTAGGAACACCAACTATGTGTCACGGTCAGAGGCAGCCTGCTGTATGTGGATGCCTTTTTTCTTTTTTTTTAAACTTAAGTTTTTATTTTCATTTTTTTCAACAACATACATAGACAACATTCATAGACAATACATTTCAACATC
Source organism: Notolepis coatsorum (assembly GCF_963971535.1). NCBI lineage: Eukaryota > Metazoa > Chordata > Actinopteri > Aulopiformes > Paralepididae > Notolepis > Notolepis coatsorum. The sequence goes on from NC_140171.1 coordinate 45,439,591, forward strand.
TCAACAGTACATAAATATAAAACAAATAGACAAAAAATTAGTAAAGAAAAAGTGTGGCATGGGTCCTTCGGTCCATTCTATATTTGCATTATTTATTTACATTTTCATTCATTTCCTTGTATCCTTTTCAAACCTCTGTGATGTCGTTACTTCCCCTCCTGTATTCTTCCCATTTTCCCCATTTCCATTCAAACTTTTCTTCTTGCAGCCTCAGCAGATATGTGATTCTCTCCATTTCCTGTATCCCCTCTACCAACTCTATCCATTGATCCTTTGTCGGCACTTCTACCTTGTACCACAGTTTAGTTAGAGCTTTTTTGGCTGCCACTATCAATATCTTAATCAAGTATTTGTCTTCCCCTTGGATTCCTTCTTGTGACAGATTCCCCAAATACAACACTTGGCCTCCCTGGGGTATTTCGTATCCTATTATTTCATTTATTATCCCTCCTATCTCTTCCCAGTAGTGCCTTATCTTCTGACATCCCCAGAATATGTGTGTATGGTTCGCCCCTTCCTGTCCACACTCCCTCCAACATGTTTTCTTTGCTGGTGTGTAATTGCCCTGTATTTCTGGTGTTATAAAGTATCTAATTATATTCTTCCACCCAAACTCCCTCCATATCCTTGATCCTGTGGTTGTTTGTTGTGTCTTACATGTGTCATACCATTCCTCCTCTGTTATCTCTATTTCCAACTCTCTTTCCCACTTTTCTTTTACATACAATGTTGTATTTCCCTTACTGTCCATTATTGCCTGATATAGTGCTGATATCACCCTTCCCTTCCGTCCTTCGTATGACTTTACCATTATCTTAATTACCCCATTCTGTTCTTTGTCTCTATCTTGCTTAATTTCCTTGTTATAGTAGTCCCTAATCTGTAAATATCTAAAGTGGTCCCTATTCTCTAGTCCGTATCTTTCTTTCATGTGGATGCCTTCTAGCCACTACCTTCCTGTCATGCAACGACACTAACGCCTGCTGCACTGGCAACCAAGGAAACCATAAAAGATATTTTATTATTAAGATCTAATTAAGAAGAAAAATAATAGACACTGATAAATAAGATATCAAAAGATTTCACGAACATCAATGTCCAACCAATCAGTCATAGACATCAATATCAAACCAATCGCAGTACAAACTTAAGTCAGAATAGTAGGTTAAATTGAAGTACAAATGTGCGTATAGTTTGTATTCTGTGTTAGCCTACTACAACTAATATCCTGTACATTCTATTCAATTCTAGGCTAAAGGCCAATTCAAAAAGCAGTCTGTGGCAAATAATGTCGAGGTGAGTGTTCCTGTGCCCAGTGATGCCGACTCGCCCAAGTTCAAGACGAGCACGGGCCACGCCAAGTACGTTCCTGAGAAGAACCTGGTGGTGTGGACCATCAAATCTTTCCCTGTGAGTGGCACTTACAAGGATACATGGGGTTAAGATGTTACTTTTTGTATGACAGTATGGGTGATATATAAACATTTGTATATGTTTTATATTAAAGCCCAATCAGTGGTTTTATTTGTGTTTTTTTCTTTTTCTTTTATCATATTGATGTGCACATTATACAATGACAAATTTGATCTATTGATGGAATATAAGCTCAAACTTTCTTATCTCTTTCTCTCTAGGGAGGTAAGGAGTTTCTAATGAGGGCTCACTTTGGCCTGCCCAGTGTGGAGAATGCTGAGAAGGAGGGGAAGCCTCCCATCACAGTCAAATTTGAGATCCCCTACTTCACAGTCTCAGGGATACAGGTGTGTGATAAACCTATGGTGTGTTTACGTGTGGACTAGTTTTTACGATCAGCCAACCATTGTTCGAAGAAGTACTTCAACCTTTTACTTAAAGGGGCATTTCACCAAAAAACAATGCTGATTTATTTTGTACATAATCTCACACACATCAAAAAACTCTAAACAGTTTTGCACACATTCATTTAGTTTGACAGTTATTGAGAGTAAATTAGTTTTAATATGGCCACTAGTGATGTCATCTGGGACATTGGATCCTTGTGTTAATTACAGCTCAATGAAATGAGAAGGTAGCAGTCATTGCTATTTTTTACATCTACATAATTTTATGGTGATGTAATTAACACATCACAAGGTTTCAATGTTCCCAATGACATCACTTTTCAAATTAAAACGCCTAAACAAGCTGTTCAGAATGAAGGCTTGTTGTGATTAGATTAGATTACATTCAAATGTAATTTCATTATACACCACATGTACAAGAAGTTTGGCATCTAACCAGAGTGCAAATGTAACAGTAAAGTGCATTAACAATATACAATGTACAGGTGATTAAACTAGAGTATATATAAATGAGTACTACTGGGTAATAATGCTAATCAGATGTATGTACAGTGTTGTAGTATTTGTATGTACAGTGATGCAGGTATAAAGACACTATGGTAGTAAGTCATACTGTCCAGTGGTTTAACTAGTAAGAGTAGGTAGTGGATACAGATATGTAGATATACTGTAGTATACAGGTACAAAAAGTATTATTATTGTAAAAAGTATTAAAAAGCAACAAGCAATAAATTAGCTTTAATGAATCAATTCGCTGTGCATTTTGGGGACCAGGCATGTTCAATACAAGCAAATAAAGAGGTGCTGTAAGGCTAATTCAAAGGTTTAGACTAGTTTCTTGGCAAAAAACATATTCACAAACTTCACAAGTTGAAAAGATGCATAATCTGTCCCCTTTTAAGTAAAGTACAGAGAGTACAGAAAATTAACGTACAGTAACTAAATACTTGTACTCCATTACTTTCCACCACTGCAGCCAACATAAGAATATAAACTAAGTGTTCAGATCGTGTTCAAGAATTTGGCCAGTGTGTGTTTCCCTGTAGGCTACATTTATACTTAAAGGAACATGCCAACATTTTGGGAAATTAGCTTACCGTCTTCTCCAGAGAGAGACAAGAAAATAGATACCAGTTTCCTCTGTCACAATGAATGGACGCGGACATGACCGGTTAGCCTTCGTGAGAGGTGTTCGGGAGAGGTGTTAGTTGGACAATGCCTAGGCTAACCGATCATGTCCGCTTCCATGCAGCCAGATAGCTTTCTATCTCCCAATATAATATGGCCTGGGAACAAGTTAATTTTTGAGCCGAGGCCCTTGGTGTGGAAATTAATTTGCATATGCCTAATTTTTTTAGGCAAATCAGGTTGTTAGATTTTTACTGTGATATGATTTTTCCCATCACTCTCTTGATATCAGGTGCGATACATGAAGATCATAGAGAAGAGCGGCTTCCAGGCTTTACCCTGGGTCCGGTACATCACGCAGAGTGGAGGTAAGGACAGCTATCTTACCCTTCTGTAAGGTAGTACCCAGAGAATAACCATTTGTAGACATCTCACAATTTTAATTTCATGATTTATTTTCTCTCTTTCTCTAGATTATCAACTACGGACAAATGCCTAAACCTATGAGCTATATTCATCAATTCCTAACATCCAGAGGATGCCTATGACCCAGCGTTCAATTTAATTGCACTTCAAAATAATGTCTTTGAATTTCACTTGATTATTCTGCTTGATGCAAGATTTTGCTACCTATGTATGTTTTATGAAAATAATATGCAGCTTGATTTTAATTATTTTAAATGTAAGCCTATATTGCAAATGATTAAAATGTGTATCAACCTATATCCGTTGGCATTTTGTCATTGATTAATAATGCAGCACCTTCTTTTCTTTGTTGATTAGCATTGTTTCCTTCACAATACATTTGTGGAATAGCGCTAAAACAATGTATTACTAGTAACTTGAAAAAAGTCCGCGCCAGTTGGACCGCCTTTTTCATACCTGCCCTGAGAGGTTTACATCAGAGGTCCGACTGTGAATGAACTGCTCTTTCAAAACATCAACGTACACGCGAATAGCCCGCCTTCTGCGCTTGGTGTTCTCATTGGTCGACGTGCGGTTACTACCACAGCGATGGCGTAGTAACCGAGTTGTGGCCCCGCCCCGTTCACCTTATTTGGGCAGCAGCGCCCACGAGACGAACTCTGATAGGTTGAAACACATTCTCTCTAATGTTTGTATTATTGTGGCCGGAGGAAGGAACACTTGTGTGTAGTACTAGTAGCGTTAGGTCTCAGCGCGCAAATGTCCTGTTTTATACAGTTGGGTTATACATTTCTTCTGGTGATTTTATTTGAAAGTTACAGGATTTCACAAACGGCCTAAGAGAACAGCCCGCCTGTGTATCTAGTCTGCGCCAAGACGAACAAGGTAAGTTATGTGATGAGGCGCTTCCTACGCTACCGTTAGCTAACGTGCTAACGTTACCGTAATAACGTCACGTCTTCTGGCATACATAACTTTTCACGGCCCGTTTTTACTTTACATTTGAGCGTTGTATAATAAACAGCATTATGTTCACTGTTGAGCAGCTATATCGATCATCATGCTGTGTAACTGAGAAACGTTACGCCTGGTTCATTATATGTCTGATACCAAATTACATGGATCGCTATTATTACCTTCCCAGCCTATGTTGTTTGACCGTTACCACTGTCTTTAAGCTAACGATACTTGAGTCTGAGCTTCAATCTAATATTTCATTACATTTCGTTATCACATATCGGCAGGTATAATAAAGCCGCCTAAAATGGTCTTCAGTCTGATGGACGCGGGCAGGGCTCTGACCGCCGCTGCAGCCCAGGGGGACGTGAGTGCGGTCCGCGGGATGCTGCAGGACTCCCGGGTGCCGCCGGACACCCTCAATGAATTCGGCAGGACCGCCTTGCAGGTGTTTTTGACGTCGTTACTAAATTGTCCAGAACAAAATGCCTGTGCTTTTGCTGAAATTTGTTTCCTCGTAAAAACCTACGCCTAAGTCAAATTGCTACTGTGCTTGTTGCTTTTTTCTAGACTACACCTTTCTTGAATTGGCCTGGCTATCAACCTGGTACTTGGTTGCATCACCAGGCAGCCATTGATTGATTGAAAACTTTATTAACAGATTGCAGAATGTGTACAGTACAGCTCAATACATACAATTGTTAAGGGGATGCAGACCAGAGAAAGACTTTCGTCTTGTTTACATCAGGGTCCCCCATTTTCAATTCATCATAACATATGACATACAGATAGACAGTACTGCTACATCTATACATTTATGACATACCAGATTTGCACATACAGTACTGTCACACACTGTATCATAAGCTAATGTTAGTGTTTTAGTTTTAGTCTCTCAGGATGTGGGAGAACCCAGGTTCCAGGTCCTGTCACCTATAGATGCAACCTTTAGTCTCCTCCTCTGACTCCTGCGTGCATCTCTGTTGAAGGTCATGATGATGGGCAGCTCCAAAGTGGCCAGTCTGCTGTTGGAACACGGAGCGGACCCCAACGTCCAGGACAGGCACGGAATAGCGCCAGTCCACGACGCAGCTCGTACGGGTTTCCTCGACACACTGCAGCTTCTGGTGGAGTTTGGTGCATCTGTGAACGCCCCAGACAAGAGTGGCGCCCTACCCATCCACCTTGCCATCCGGGAGGGACATCGGGATGTTGTTGAGTTTTTGGCACCGCGCTCCAATTTAACGCACCCCAACACCAGTGGTCAGACTGCAGTGGATGTGGCTCAAGCGTCCTGCGTGCCGGAGATGATGGATTTGGTGTTTTCTTATTGTTCATAGTTAGTCAGGTGGACTCTGGTGCTGCTCTCTGGGCGACCACCACGTCCTCCTCGTTCTCTTTAAACCTGGTGACTTGAATTCATTGCTGTGTAAAGGCTTGATTTTTTTTTAAGTGTGTCATGGTTGATGTTTGGTACTGAACTTATTGACATGGCAACTTATTTGTAGTGAATTGGTGGACTTTTGGACACCCCTTTTGCACAGTGCAATTTAGGCACCTACATGAATTTCCCTAAGGACTGGGAATGCACACTTGTAAATAGAATTGTTTTCTTGTTTCAGAATGATTGTGTTATTATTCCTCTGTGTAGCAACTTCAACTGTTGATATTTTGTTTGTTGGACAACAAGTTTTATGAGACTTGACATGGTGCACCATGACTGCTTTGCATAGTTGTTTTAATTAGGTGTACTTAGTTTTGAATGTACACTTATTTATTGATATAATATGAATTTGTAAATATACATTTATTGTGTTATGGTGAAATGTTATTTATATGAGAAAGTATTCACTTTTACTATTGAGGACTGAAGCACACAATAAAGTGTTTAACTTCTTCTATACTTGTTATGCCTCATCATTCTAGTTCTGAACACCTACAGTATAAATACCTTGTGTACAGTTGACAGGACAAATATAATTATTTAGTATGAAATGCCAATTTTTTTTTTATCAATTTAAGTGAACTGATAAACAGAATATAAGGGCACATGCATATTTTCAACAATTGTATATGACTTCCTTGAATCTGGAACATTTTAAATGTTTTTTTTTAATTATATATGTATATATATATATAATTTTTTTTAATTGTGTATATATATATATACAAAGACTTGGACATGGACATGTTTTTCAGTGAGTTTTTCTCCCTGTCTGAGTCTGACCACTCCACATCAAAGAATAACAAACATTTACAAACTGTGCACCACATTAGGTAGGCAGTGTTCCCGGCAGATTTAGCTTGTGTCCCCATTGTACCATCACAAAGGACATTTAATTATTTAGGCTTGTTAATTTAAAGCCTTCAAACCCTGGCCAATTTCAGACAAAATCCATCCAAACACTAAGCAAAACCCATTTCTATCAATATGTCCCCTTAGTTAGTAGCAGAGGCCTCCAGATATGCTCTGTAGTTAGTTTTTTGTCCACAGGAGGGCACTACTCAATTTAACATCTTATTAAGTGGCTAAAACTTTTAAATATTTTGGACCTCATTAACTAGGCCTAAATGTGCCGAGATTTTGAGATTTTACTTAAAAGTGATATATATTTTTTTGTATCTTGTCAACAATTGTATACAACTACCTTAAATATGTGGAACATGTTTCAAATTTGTATTGTTTATTTTCCAGCACCTCTTCCTTCCCATAGTGAACAAGCCGTTTTGGTGGATTAAATCTTAAATCAATTATTCACATTCCTGCCTGACTACTCCACATCCAAGAGTAAAAACCGAACTGACATTATATTAGTGTTCCTGCATCCAAAAAGCACAGCTAATAGCTTTAATCAAACTAAGGGTCCACCTTGTGACACAAAAAGGGCAATAATAATGAACAGCTTGTTTAGGTATGTTGATTTGAAGACTTTTAACGCTGGCCAACAGGCACATAGTACCTATGTAATTTCCCCCCAGCGCATAAATAACATGTCAGACTGCCAAATCCATACAAAGACTATAGGCTAAAACCAATTGTCCTATTAACCAATGTGTATGCACAATAATCATGATACCCAGGTGAAACAGTTTCTTGTTATATGGTGATTAATCTTTTAATACAACATAAACTGCCTCAGGGTACAAAAGCTAACTAAATCAAATGTATTTGTATAACCCGAGATCACATGGAATAGCCCCCATGGGCTGTACAAGTCAAGAAGAAACATCACAAAAAATCAAAAACAAAAACCACTATAAAATCCAAATATGCAAGACTCCCAGACATTCAATGAAGATAAGAAACAACTCACTAAAAACCTAGCAATAGGGGGGGGGGGGTGAAGCACCACAGGTGTGGAGGAGAGACACCTCAGAAGGGCTGTTCAAAAAGGATCCAGAAACTTGGTGATAATATAGTGTTGCAATAGATTGTTGCAATAGATGATAGATGGATGGAGAATAGAACAGGTGAATAATTGGTATGAATGTATATATACATGTAATGGAACACATATATGTATATATATTTATATATATAAGGTAACAATAGTCTAAGGTACAAAATAATATATATATTTTTAATAAATAGAGCTAAGGACAACAACAAAAAAGTAAGGCATATGAAAACTGAGGGGGATTCCAAGTTTATTTATTTGTTGGTCCTTTGCTCAACACAATACACACATATACACCCAGAATTCAGTGCTTCCCCAAGGTGAGTCTCTAAGGACATTTCTAATCACTCTACAATGGAATGCACTGCACAGGGAAAACAAACTCAAGGTCAGAATGATAGCTGGATTGAAACACAAAGGGCCCTGTTTGGTTAAGGTTTGATGGTGGAGTCGTGTAGTTTGCTCAATTTCGGCCACAGCTTGTGTGGGCCAAACTTAGTCTGGCTGGCACAGAGGTTCACATTTCAACTACTGGGTATATAATCCTCTACACACACACACACACACACACACACACGAAAAGAAAAATAAATACATTCAAATTTTCTTGATGACAAGACTATATTAGAATCAACATAAACCTAGCTAGAAAGACTCAATAAACCTTAAAGGACAAGACCTGCTAGTGCTGATGTGTACAACTACTGCAACAGTAGACTGAAACTCTGAAGTCATCTGTCTTTCACTGTAAACCTTACTTCCTTCAGACCAGCACTAGCACAACATTAAACACTCTTCAGTTTCAGTGTAAAAGAAGACATAGGAAAATATCTACAACACAACTATTCATATACCAAAATGTTTATAAACATTGCATTATTACATTCTCTATTATGGCTGTGCGACATTGGCAGCATGCTCTTCTTGATTGAAAGACCTTGTGGTTCCATTAAGAAAATAGTGAGTATAGTAGTTGTACCTGTTGGCTGCAAACTTCAGTAATTAAAGGATTATAATGTTTTTAAAGCAGTTGTAAAAGAGATGCAACCAATGACAGCGAAGATGCAGATTTTTAGACACAGAACCACTAGGTAGAGCTCCCTGACTTTACAGAGAAGAAATGTAGGCGTGGCACCAGTTCTAAAAACACTCCCTAGGTAAATACTGTTGTGGCCCTCCTCTGTCTTTTACAATAGGCTGAACAAATCTATGAGCTTACTTAGGTGCTGCCGGGCAACAAGATGTAGTAAAAATATGACAAGGTAAACATCAAATGAACCCCCCCTTATGCACACACACAAACACACACACACACACACACACACACACACACACACACACACACACACACACACACACACACACACACACACACACACACACACACACACACACACACACTCATCTGACATCAGTAGCGGCTAATCCTGCATCTCGTGGGGGAGGCAAGGTGGCCTGTGGTAGAGGCTGACCTCTAACCGAGAGGTCACTGGTACTATCCCTGGCACAGATAATGTAGATTGAATTTGGTGGGGGTGGGTAACTGTACATTGGATTATCGACTAAACCTTACTTGGTCCCAAGAAGAGGGTCTTGTGTATTATTGGGTTTAATAGGACATTCATTGTACATTGGAGGGAGTTGTGTTAGGACATTTACAGGGGCCAGTTTCGAATTGCAGTCTCTCGTAGGTGCTCTTTGAGAGTGGTTTTGAAAGTGGGTAGTGATTCACATTCCTTTACAGCTGTGGGTAGGGCGTTCCACATTGATGTGGCATAAAAAATTGCAAAACGTGTTTAGTCCCTTGTTTGAGCCGAATCTGGGTTTAACATGATTTGTGGAGCTCCCTCTGGTGTTGTGATCGTGGTATTCACTGACCTTTGGGAAGTATTTTGACATGTACAAGGGTACCATAGTCATGTACGTGTAGTGTATCTTGTAGACCAGGCCCATTGCAAGTTTCTGTACTCTGTCGTCTACTCTAAGCCATCCTAGGTTGTCAAAGTGGGCAGGGGTGAGGTGGGTTCTAGGAGTAAGGTCAAGCAGTAGTCTGACCAGTTTGTTTTGAGATGTTTGTAATTTTGTTTTTAGCGCCTTTGAGGTGCTTTGGTACCATGAGGTGCAAGCATAGTCGTAGTACCCTTGAATGAGTGCTCCTGCCAGAGTCTTCAGGGTATTCTTGTTTACCAGAGAGGAGATCCGGTACAAGAATCGAGTTCGTTGGTTGACTTTTTTTTATTACATTGGATGCCATTTTGTCACAGGAAAGATTTGCCTCTAGGATGGAACCTAGGTATGTAATTTCATCTTTCCTTGTGACAATATTGTCACCCACTGTAACTGAGAAGCCGTCGGTCTTGCTGAGTTTGTTATTTGAACCGAAGAGAATGGACTCTGTTTTGCCCAGGTGTAATGATAGTTTGTTATCAGCGAGCCATATGCAGATTTTGCCTAGTTCTGAGCTGAGGGTTTTTTCAACCTGTACAGTAACTTGTTCTTGTCAGAGACCAGCAGGGCTGAGTCGTCCGCGAACAGGAACAAGTTGCAGTCACAAGCTGACAACATGTCATTTGAACGACCACATCAAACAAGAGGTGGACACTGGCAAATACTGCAGCATGGTCCTGCTGGACCTACAAAAGACCTTCGACACTGTCAATAACTCCATTCTGATTGACAAGCTAAAAGCAATTGGTTTTGATAGTCTATCAGTGAGCTGGATGCAATCCTACCTGGAGGGGAGAGAACAGATGGTGGAAGTAAACGGTACTCTATCCCCCCCCCAGTGAGCTGTGGTGTTCCACAAGGAAGCATACTAGGACCGTTACTGTTCCTAATTTATGCAAACGACATGTCGTAAGCTTGTGACTGCAACTTGTTCCTGTTCGCGGACGACTCAGCCCTGCTGGTCTCTGACAAGAACAAGTTACAGGTTGAAAAAACCATCAGTTCAGAACTCGGCAGAATCTGCACATGGCTCGCTGATAACAAACTATCATTACACCTGGGTAAAACAGAGTCCATTCTCTTCGGTTCAAATAACAAACTCAGCAAGACCGATGGCTTCTCAGTTACAGTGGGTGACAATATTGTCACAAGGAAAGATGAAATTACATACCTGGGTTCCATCCTAGAGGCAAATCTTTCCTGTGACAAAATGGCATCCAATGTAATAAAAAAAAGTCAACCAACAAACTAGATTCTTGTACCGGATCTCCTCTCTGGTAAACAAGAATACCCTGAAGACTCATTCAAGGGTACTACGACTGTGCTTGCACCTCATGGTACCAAAGCACCTCAAAGGCGCTAAAAACAAAATTACAAACATCACAAAACAAACTGGTCAGACTACTGCTTGACCTCACTCCTAGAAACCATCTCACCCCTGCCCACTTTGACAACCTAGGATGGCTTAGAGTAGACGACAGAGTACAGCAACTTGCAATGGGCCTGGTCTACAAGATACACTACACCACCAAGGTACCCATGTACATGTCAAAATACTTCCCAAAGGTCAGTGAATACCACGACCACAACACCAAAGGGAGCTCCACAAATCATGTTAAACCCAGATTTGTCTCAAACAAGGGACTAAACACGTTTTGCAATTATGCCACATCAATGTGGAACGCCCTACCCACAGCTGTAAAGGAATGTGAATCACCACTTTCAAAACCACTCTCAAAGAGCACCTACGGGAGACTGCAATTCGAAACTGGCCCCTGTAAATGTCCAAACCCAACCCCCTCCAATGTACAGTTTCTCCCACCCCACCCCGTCTACCCAACCCCCCCCACCCAACCACCTCCAATGTACAGTCCCCCCCCCCACCTACCCAACCCCCTACCCAACCTCCTCCAATGTAGTTTCTTCCCCCTCAAATGTATATACTTTCTTTTTAAACTATTTTTGTACTCATAAACAGTACTGTATATTTGTAGATCTGGTATGTCATAAATGTCTAGATGTAACAGTACTGTCTATCTGTATGTCATATATGTTATGAGAATTGAAAATGGGGGACCCTGATGTAAACAAGACGAAAGTCTTTCTCTGGTATGCATCCCCTTAAAGGAAATTAGCTTATTTGCCATCTACCCTGGAGTTAGACAATAAGATACATACCCTTTTCTTCTCTGTGCATGCAGTAGGAGTAGGAAGACGTTGGGAACTAGGCTAATGGAGGAACCTACTTCCAGTGACTGACGCTAAGCTAGGCTAACAGTGCGTGTCTTCCTACTGCTACTGCATGCACAGAGAAGAAAAAGGGTATGTATCTTCTTGTCTAACTCCAGGGTAGATGGCAAATAAGCTAATTTCCAAAAATGTTGGACTCTTCCTTTAACAATTGTGTGTATTGAGCTGTACTGTATTGTACCCATTCTGCTATCTGTTAATAAAATGTTCAATCAATCAATCAATCAATCAATCAATCAATCAATCAGGCAGGCAAGATAGCACACCACCTCAAACTGCATGCATCAACCCCTCATGCGTTATTCTTTTTTCCTAGCCGCATTTCTGGCAAGACGCTCTCTGATTGGCCGACGCCTGTTTCTACACTGGTTAAGCTTAGGCACTCTTTCGAAGTTGGTTAAGGTTAGAGTTTGTCTTAGAGTGTGACGGCAAGTTCTTTCGACGGTTAAGCTTAGGCACTCTTTCGAAGTTGGATAAGGTTAGAGTTTGTCTTAGACTAGAGCATGGCGATAGAACGCCAGGTAGTTTGCAGGCTGTTCGACGCGGAAATGGGCAAAGACACAGCTCGTCACGCGATTGGGCAAACATGTCAGTGGCCAATCAGAGAGCGTCAGTCAGTGGCCAATCAGAGAGCGTCTGCCAGAAATGCGGCTAGGAAAGAAAATAACGCACCCCTCATCTGTCCTTTTAATGGCACCGCTTAAAACGTTAGGTTATGACTATAACCAAGTTCTGTTAGTTAGGGGCGATGCTTGGCATCGCCTTCTGCACTATCTCGCGTACGTGCACGCGTACTGAATAAACCACAAATGTACCTCTAATACCAGTATTAGTCTGACCACACCCCTCATCAGCTTACCTTCATAAGCAGGTGTGTGGTCACCTGCTCTCCTCCTTCCCAAGCTTTCACCACAAGGTGAGGACAAGGGCTGCAGCGGCGTCCGATGCCAAGCATCGCCCCTAACTAACAGAACTTGGTTATAGTCATAACCTAACGTTCTGTATCGTTAGTGGCTTAGCTTGGCATCGCCTTCTGCACAAGGGAGGCCAAGCGGAGCCACTTGGCTGACAAATACACCCCGCTGACAGCCCCCCAAAACCATCAGAACAGGGAGGGCCGAGCCCCCCCGACCCCCCCTAATGGAGGGTAGCCCCCCTATTAGGGACGTCACGGGAGGGCGACGGACCCGACCGTGCGAAGAGGCACTCAAGCAACTCAACGCACAGGGTGAGCAGACCGTGGCTTGACCCACGACTACACACACGCACAACCCGCATGCCACCCGGGAACGAACGGAGGAACAACCTCGTTACTGCCCCCAGAATCACGGGGTCAAGGGCAAACCCAACCCCGTGGCAAGGCCGTAGCAGCGGAGCACGAAGGAAGACCCAGACCCACCAAAAGGACTGGACTCCCTGGAATGGGGGCCCGGAGAAGTCCATGATGCCAGCATCAAGACCCCACCAGGTGGGCACGTAGTGCCCCGCCCCCCACATCGCCAGCGTATTCGGACAAAGGCCCCTCAGTTACTGCACCTGGTATTCCCAGGCGGAACCAACCAGGCCAGTAAGCCGAGCGGGCCCCGTCCCCCCAATAGTACACCGCCTGGCACACTGACCCTGCAGAATAGGCAGTCAGCATGGCCGTAAGCACACAAAAAAGGTTAACCAACGGAAGCAGGCAGCGCACCGGGGAAAAACCAGGCAACAGGCTGTTAACCCTAGCCTGGAGACTGCGGACGAGACAGGCGCCAGAGGGGACAGCTGAACACAGCCGCCCCGGCGGAAGGAGCGTAAGCTGGCGGTGTTGCATGACCAAGCCTCCATTTAACAACCCCCACCCAGAGGGGTCGAGGCAGAGAAGGCTGACACGATTGGCAGACGTCATGAACGTGCAGGGGCACCCTCAACCGGTGAACCCGGGAGTTGACACTGCTCCAACACACCAGGGAATCAACCACCCCGGTGTTACCCAATGCGGTGGTTGTTCCTATAACCCCTCAAGAAAAAACTCCAAAACACACCTGCGGGTATACACCGGCTATACCGCAGTACAAGCGTTTCAGTTTCCAAAAAGGGTTAACCCAGGCCTACGGGTCGCAAACATCACTTCGGACCGGGCCTGGCGGTACGGGAAGCACAGGGTCACCAGAGGAGGTCAAAAAACCACCCCCACAGGCCCCTCTTCGCCATGCGTGAGAGAGGAGCGAAAAACAATGGAGAACCAGCCCCTAAGCACACCGTACCTGGTATTCCCCGGCGGTCTCCCAACCAAGTACTAACCAGGACCAACCTGTGTAGCGGCCGAGATCCGACGAGATCGAGCGCGTACAGAATGGCATGGCTGTAAGCCATGACGACAGTGCTGAGTAAAAACATACCCAACCAGGGTCTCCATAGCGCTTAACCCTGTGACACCCAGACCGACCTGGCATTTTTCCCCCTGAAAAAAGCCCAAGTCCCTCAGGGTACCAGAACAGCAGATCTGCATCCCCGGCGGACAACGGGTTCAACTGATCTGGACCAGCGTGACCAGAACCAGTCCCGTGCCCTAACCACGCCGACATGCCTACTCCAGGAGAAGGGCAGATATGCGTGTTGATCTTAACATGAAAAGAAGGCGCCACCCAGACGTCGGGACGAACCGCGCCTGGTGGCCCACCCCAAGGGCGTGAGACCCCACTACATATGTTCAGATCCATCCCGTCATCATCCCCCAGACATGAACGAGGATCCGTCGACAACCCACCCAGGTCATGGGATGTGGTCGCCGGAAGAGGAAAAACCCCCATCTCAGTTGCTTTATAAAAACGCTGTTTCAACCACAAGCAACTAAGGCGTGCCAGTCAATCGCCTGTTTACAGCGAGCTAGCACTATACGTGCGTCGGGACACACCCCCATCAATGAACAGGCTATTTAGACCTGTCATTGAATCCCCAAGGCGCCCAGGGGAACGACAAGAGGGGTGTGACACTCCCTAACTCCAACACTTCTGGAATAGAAAGAAGGAAGCATCAACAGTATGTATCCCAGTCTACACAGCCGGGGTAAAAAATGTTCACATTTTTACATCCCACCACCCTCCCATAGGAAAGAGACGGGGATCCCCAGAGAGACTTCCCACGCGAGCTGTACAGATTGAAAAGAATATATTGCACCTTGAGCCATGTAAAAAACTGGTTTTAGGGCCTCCGGGGAAGAGGCACCGAACCCATACACACTCAATAAACGAATTGAATCGAATATACATACAATAGAAAAGGACCCTTCTAGAGGGTCCACTCACTTTGACAATCTGAGGAGGAAGGCTCTGTACTCTGATGGAGGCTTCCTCACATGGATCACATGGAAGAAGGAGTCCGAACTCACAGAAGGCCTGAGTAGGCGCTTGGTGAGGAGGAGCCCTGACCACCCCCCCTGAAAACAGATCCATCACATGGACCTGAACAGCACACGGAAGTCCTACCAACAGAGACGCGCACGGTGACGTACTCTATGGCGGGGGAATTCCTGCGGTGCACACGCCCAATATACCAGGCCGTGGGACCAGGAACTCCCTCCCCCCCCCCCCCCCCCCCCCCGTAACGTGCCGAACCGCCACGTGACGGGAACCTTGAAGGACAGGGGGTGTACCCCTGACCGACAGAACAATGGGGAGAGGAAAGGTTACCAGTTCACCCCTTTACGACCCCACACCCATGATACGACGTAACGACAAAAAGAGAATATGACACAGTCATAGTCAGCTCTATGAAGCGTTTCACAGCTCCACACAGCGCACGAGCTAACCTGCTATCTGATTTTTACTAAGGAAAAACACAGAATAGAGAGGGCTCTAAGAACCCCGGTCCAACATACACATGTGCTTCTGTGGCCAGTACAACCCAGTTGTAGGTCACATGACACACACAACCCATCATCATCACAATGAGAGAATACATAATTCTTGATTAGTATCAACCACAGGCCTTGCTAAGCACACATGACAGCAACCAAACCAATTTCCCTTTAGGAAATAAGTTTCTCCAGCAGATTTAGCACAACCTCAGCAATCAAGCTGAGAGTTACATCGTATCCCTACCACACAAAAGACACAATTAATGCACAACATGTCTGATAGGAGGTGATAAAGTCCCCAGGGAACCGGGGGGGGAAAAACACAATCCTCCTATTTTACCCTCAATACGGCCAGTTAAAACAGGAAAACCTGTTAATGTGTGAACTCACTGTCCATTGTCATTACAGTCTGAGAAAGAACATTCTTTTACTCACTCGTCACCAAGCATAGCTTCATAGGTTAGTTGCCTTAGTAGTGAGTACACGGTACACATAAACACCATGATGTTTCTCACACAACAACCAGATCAATACATCACGACCTGCACGGAGAAGCTACTGCCAGTGACAAAAACAGCTCACACACAACCCGCAACGTATCTCAAATGCATTGCAACAACACACGTTTTGGGAAAAAACACCGTCATTCACAATACATTTAGCAAGGTAAAACCAGAAGACGTGTTATGAGGGTCTGGCCAACCCCGTACCTGCCCGGAACGCAGATCAGCGAAGTGCAGTCACAAGCCACCGTAGAACACAGCCCTCTTTGTTGACGCAATCCCCGTCTAGGCTCAGGCAGGGTTGACGAACATCCCCTGTCAAGGATGACGTCGTGGTCAAGAGTGTAAAACATGTTAAAAATCAAAGCACGTTCAACAGAATAGCATCAAGCTAACGGCTGCTCCAACCGTTCGGGTGCTATCGCTTCCGCTCGCGAGACGCCGATCTACGACGCACGCGATCAGGAGCGAGCTCCCGGCGGCGCGCGAGAAGCCAAGCTACCCCGCGCCAGGCCACCGACCGGCTAACCGTAAGCTATGAACATGTAAACAATGACATAACACTCACCCAGACAGGCCGCCGTTCTGAACCCTCCTCACTTTTTAAGAGAAAAGAGAAAACAAGACGTCAACACCGCTTCACAACGGTGACATTAACACGTCCGGCGGAATCAGCACAGTACCAACTGGCCTGTATAGCTGACTTTGAACATGAATCTGCCGCTATCGCACATTACATGCACATATCCCCTCGTGAAGGAATACTCTCATTTGGATATGAAAGATGGGGTCTTAACACGGTGACAGAGAGAATCCACTCGTCCAGAACACACAGGGATCACCAGTGTCAATGGTCGCGGCCCACTAGTTAAAACTATAATGGTCGCCAGACCAAGGCCTTCTGTCGCCTAGACGGCTAAACAAAGGACCCTAGCCTGGGGCCGGTTTCCATAAACTTTGTCTAGTAGCCCCCATAGCACTAACAGACAAGTGGAGCCCGCCAGCAAAACACTACTCACCCAACCTGGAACGCACCGCTCCTCACAACAGCGGCATGTCCGACAGTTCAGCTGTGGCCTGACAGGTTTCACCCCAACAAACACAGCAAGGAACTGCAGTTGAGAAGCATGCAGCGGCGTGCTCCCAATACGAAAACCGGTGGAGGGTTTGTAGAATGATCATCATCTTCTAGACACTCCAGTACGAAGACAATATCGCCGTATTTTCTCGAAAATAGTGAGAGAGAAAATAAAGATATGATGTCAACGTATCCTTGTTTCCCAAGCTGTTCCTAATCCAATTTCTTCCATCATGGTGTCAAGTGTGGGGATCTACCGAGGCACCTCTTCCTTGTGGTGAAAGCGAGAAGGAGGAGAGCAGGTGACCACACACCTGCTTATGAAGGTAAGCTGATGAGGGGTGTGGTCAGACTAATACTGGTATTAGAGGTACATTTGTGGTTTATTCAGTACGCGTGCACGTACGCGAGATAGTGCAGAAGGCGATGCCAAGCTAAGCCACTAACGATACAGAACCCTTTACCGGCCAAGTAACCATTTTTGGCCACTTCCCCATACAATATATTTAGCCAGGTGGGAGAGGGGGGATCTTTAATCTATGAAAAAAACTTCTTCCAGCCAATCAGCACAGGTCAGGCTATGACACAGATATTGTCACCATCCCATCTGACCAATCAGGATAGACCCTGGAGATCTGCAACTTCCTTCTTTTCACCACAGCAAAAAAATGCAATTTTTTGCACCTGCTTCTACTCTTCAAAATCCATTATTTCCTTAACAAGTCATGGTGAATTGATAACATTTACTAATTTTTGCAGTTGAACAATCATTGTAAAGGATGGGATAGGTGTTTTTTGCATAGGATTAGTGAAATCAGGATTTGTTGTTAGCTAAAAAGTGGTGAAGCCATAAGCGGTCATATGCCCCTTCAGGTGAAGTGACATAGTGTCAATTTTTAGACCTATGCCCGATGCATCTAGTCAGTCACACTTAGGGTATTACTTCTACCATGTAGTGCCATGTAGTACCCTGTAGTACCCTGTATTGCCATGTACCCTGTAGTGCCATGTAGTACCCTGTATTACCCTGTAGTATCATGTAGATTGATTAATTGATTGAAAAGTTTATTAACAGATTGCAGAATGGGTACAGTACAGTACAGCTCAATACATACAATTGTTAAGAGGATGCAGACCTGAGAAAGACTTTCGTCTTGTTTCCATCAGGGTCCCCCATTTTCAATTCATCATATGACACACACGACATACAGATAGACAGTACTGCTACATCTATACATTTATGACATACCAGATTTTCAAATACAGTACTGTTTGTGATACTAAAAAAATCCAGAAAAAGAGTGTATATACATTTGACATAGAAACTGTGCATTGGGGGAGGTTGGGTAGGTGGGGTGGGGCTGTACATTGGAGGTGGGGGGGGGGGGGGGGGGGGTTGGGTAGGGGGGACACTGTACATTGGTACTCTGTAGTACCATGTATTACCCTGTTAGTATCATGTAGTACCATGTAGTATCATGTAGTACCATGTTGTACCATGTAGTTATATAGTTTTGTCCGCTATTCTTCTTTGGGCCTTTATCGGCTACTGTTGCCATGGCAACGCAAATTCAAGAAAACTCCCAATACATTTTATTATTTATTTTAGGTTATGAAGCAGCCTGCCAAGTTTCATAGATATGCCCCCTAAGGAAAAATATGCCCCATAGCACCCACATTTTTTGGGTACCGGTCGAGGGCCTGTTCACGGACCTAACACTTTGGTTGCCATGGGTTAAATTCATGATATACCATAGGTTGCCGGCTCTATTTGGCTATGGAGAAGTACCCCTTCTTTGCATGGCTATAACTTTTTAAATTCTATTGCTACATTGCCATTATTAGGGCCCATTCAAAGTCCTATATGTATTGTTCATTGTGTAGCAACGTTAAACTTTTTCATTCACATATTCATAGTAAAGTATGGTCTAATGTATAAGTATGTTTTCATCTCTTTCTGCAGCTTTCTCCAGAATGTGATCTATAGCCCCAAATGCATTATATTGATGATGCAATACAGTTTTATGGCAATCAGCGCGATATAAAAAATTCCAACTAGACGTACTTCTAGAAGTTACTACACATCATCTGATGTTGACCGGATGGGCTAGGGGGCGTTTATAATTCCGTGGGCAGCGTTATACCAATCATCTAATGTGGGTCAAATGTTGATCATAGCAGTTAGTATCGAAGACGGTAACGTTACACGCTAAAACTCACCCCAGTCTCCGCGCGCCGTTGGGCGATCATCGTAGAGTAGACATTTTATCATTATGGGATGTAGATTTACCCGGTCCATCTCCAGCTTGTATAATGGTATATACGTCCAAATCATGTTGTTTATCGAGTTATTGGCAATCGATCGCTGTGTATTGTGACGAGCTAGAATGCCGGGACCTATAGCGAGTGCCCGGAAGTAATACGGCCGTCCAGCACAACCTCTATGCCACTTCCTGTTAAGCGATTGCGCCGATCGGCCACCAGATGGCGCTCCTGAACCGCCAGAGAGCTCAGTGGGTCCTCCTGGTGGATCTCAGGCCAGCGGAGGGGACATATGAATCCGATCGCAGATTTTTGAAATATTGATATAAGGACGCTGTAAAGCGTCCTCCGGCAACTTGAGCATGGCCGGGAATGACGCTTTTAAGCGTTTCCTGGCAGCCAAAATTTACAGGGGGAAATCTTTTTTTTTATTTTTTATTGTAGATAACTTTTGAAATAGCACCAAAATAACATTCTAGAGTTGAAATTGTGAATTTCCAGGTATTTCAAGAAGTGACCGGTAGGCCTAAAGGGTTAACTAAAGGCCACTCCTGAGGTCATAAAACAGGGCTATTGAGAGTCCAACAAGTGTCACTTCAGAGTATCATTCCTTAACTCCAGTTGGATGGAATGTTATTTATGCATGCAATGATCATTCAACCTTACAGATCGATGACACAGTAAAGCCAGACTCATGAGAGAAAAGGGAAATAATTGTCAGATCATGATGTGGTCTGGGTCTACAAACCCAGCTATGGAAATTTCCATCTGGTGCTCTCTCTCTTCCTCTCTCCCTCTATAAGTGCTGTATACCTTCCCTGTCAAATTTCGGATTGCGTTAGGACTGGCAGTAACCTCCTGACAGGTTTCCAGCTGCCTTGAAGGATTACTGAGGTATGTCCCTGTATTGGCTAATATACGATCCTGTGTTGTAGAGACACAAGCCAGGACATGACTGTGCACTGCTGTTTGGGTGAGGAGAAACACTGGCCACACCACCTGTATGTGTGTGTGTGAGAGAGAGAGAGACACGCACACACACACACACACACAGAAAATAGTGTGTCTGTGGTACAGAGAAAGAGTGAAAGAGATCATTCAAATTCTAAAATGTCTTTATTGTTGCAAATGCAATCCAATATAAAACAATATCAACTTAAAACAATACACCATCCAAATAAGATAAAAAAAAGTACGTAAAAATTAAGCCCTACCTTCTTTTACCTTCATCAGGCAAAGCATGATGCTCCACTCGTTCAGTCTCCCCAGAGAAAAGACACCTGTCCTGATCACTTGGGTCAAGGTGTGCTACATGTCTGCTTGTCAATACAACAACCCTGTGAATAATCCTTCAGTGCACTGCTTAGCAGTATGGAAGGTTTATATACAGGCTGCACCAACATCCTCTCTCAGAGAAGAGCTCAGCCTCAAGTTCCCACAGCCACCTTGATGCCACCCCCTCAGTGTGGACTGATAATGAACCTTCACTGACATCAGTTACTTTGATTTGCTGGAACTCCCCCAGCTGAGAAGGTTTAAAGGACAAGACATGGTGTAGAGCTGGGAGGTATATTGTTAAAGGTTTTACAACAACATTTTTACAACAGCGTTATCCATTTTATTTATTTATCTCTTAATCCAATATACAAACTGCACATTGAAGCAGTATCTGTGATGCAAATTGTGATGCAAAATGGAAATAGACCATTTGGAATGAAAGCAGCATGGTGACAGTGATGGAAGTCCCTCCTCACGCTCCCTGGCCCAGCTGCAACAGTCTCTGTACTGCCTCCAATCAGTGAGACTGTATGCCAGATAAGCTGCTGTTACCCATCCTTCTGCATCCTTTCTTTGGATCTTCATTTTTGGAGTGGTTTATATTTGCACATTTGAATTATGTGGCCTATTATTTCCTATGTAATACCTACATCCAAAGGTTGGCACCTGTACTTCACAACTCCTTGTCAAATAAGAGGGTGGGTCAGTG
The DNA here is from genome assembly GCF_963971535.1 of Notolepis coatsorum. Classification (NCBI taxonomy): domain Eukaryota; kingdom Metazoa; phylum Chordata; class Actinopteri; order Aulopiformes; family Paralepididae; genus Notolepis; species Notolepis coatsorum. The sequence goes on from NC_140171.1 coordinate 45,461,185, forward strand.
TTGTTATAAAAAGGTCATAAAATAGCCGTCACCTCCACTGATCCAAGGTGATCGACCCCCAGCGCTTCCACTCTACAACCTCTAGTACATTCAGTGGCTCTATCCCTGCCCACCTTCCAGAGGAGGGCCGCACTCTCTCCGACTCACAAGCCTCTCTCGTACTTTTCTAAAGAGATTGGAAGAGAGAGAGAGAGAGAGAAAAATATATTGCATATAACACGCTTCTGAGAAGTGCAAATATTTTAACACCTACCATTCACCTTGGAGATAAGCATGTAATTAGACTGAATCACAATGTGCAATGTTTATGATGAACTTGTAGCAATTTGCACCTGTGTGTGTAATAATAATATTGACCTCACGCAAATACAGCTACAGGCATATTGGGTTTCAAGTGACCATGAAACTCCCTTCTGGTGACTATTTAATTTCCTAAATAATATTGTCAGACAATCCCTTGACAGCACTCTGAAAAAGGTGAGTTTTATATCTGGAATTCAAAGGTGGGGTGAACCTTGTGCTGACAAGGTAGGTAGACATAGAACTAAATAAGCAAAAACGGCACAACTAAATTTTCTGCTAAGATTTGTAGCAATCGTTAATCGTGGACAAAATTTGAAGAGAGATTTAACTTTTCACTTCAGCTTTTGGTAGTACATTGCATACTGCATTCTTGTATAATTAGTATTCTGTGTTGTATTCCAATCTTGACTGAAAACAACTTTCATGCGATTCATAATCTAGTGTATGAAATCAAGTTGCCCTCCGTTTGACTGAAAGTGTGAGGAAAGATCAATTCCCAAGGCAGGCTTCCTCTCCACACTTGTCTCATCACTGAAAGACAGAAACTTGAGCCGTTGTGCTCTACGATACAACGCTCATTCATTCTGCATAAAAACCTGTTGAACAGGATTCAGGTTAGTCTGCCCATCCCTTTTTGGTCTGTGGCTGGACGCTGTAAGAGTTCTTACTCAAAAGACAATATAAAAAAACAACCAATATATTAGAATAAAAATAAACCCAGCTAGAAAGACCCAACAAACCTTAAGACAATACCTGCTAGTGGTGATGTATACAACTACTGCAACAGTAGACTGAAACTCTGAAGTCCTCTGTCTTTCACTGTAAACCTTACTTCCTTCAGACCAGCACTAGCACAACATTAAACACCCTTCAGTTTCAGTGTAAAAGAAGACATAGGGAAATATCTACAACACAACTATTCATATACCAAAATGTTTATAAACATTGTATTATTACAAATATATTTGTATTTAAAATGTATATAAAATGTTTTCTAATAAAACTTTACAAGTGGATTATTCACTTATTACATTGATTTGATCAAAATATCGTCGCTGGCGGATAAGATTTCAGGAGATGAAAAAACGAACACAGATTTGAGGGTGAATAGAGTTACAAGGTTTAGACAGATGATCGGTTTAATGCTTTCCTATTGTTTAAACTTTGTAAAACCACACACACATATGGAGGATGATCTACTGAGTTAATTTATGAAGATTTTTATTTTTAGTTACAAGGTTTTCTTCCGCCAGCGACGATATATAACATCTCTTGATGATTGCTTTGCTGATGAGTTTGAGGGATAAGAAGAAAAAAACTCTTCTTCTATAAAAAATACATACATAAGAGAATACATTAAGACTCTTTACAAATTCAATTCCATCTCTGCAAGTATGAAGAAGACCATCATATCGCATTTTGAATATGTTTCAGTGATGGAAGTGATGACAGCCAACTACTGTGACTAACTCAACTTTCCATGTGACTAACTCAACTGTCAGTCATCCTGTTTCGTACATCTGATGGCAGCAGATCCACCAGACTGTCCTCTAGTATTAACGCACTGAGCCTCAACAGGGGACAGTCCCCTATCTCTAGCGGTACATAATCCATGCGGTTCCCTTTAATCTCCAGGCGGACCAACTGTGTCAGGTTGGCCACCCTGGGGCTCAGGGAGGACAGGCGGTTGTTCCCCAGAGCCAGCGTCTTTAACCTCTTACAGGAGAACAACTCATCGGGCAACGACTCCAAGGAGTTGAAGGCTGCAGAGAAGAACTGGAGGCTCTGCAAGATGCCCACCTCGGGAGGCAGGCAGGTGAGCTGGTTGTGAGAGACGTCCAGGTGCCGAAGCTTGGTGCAGTAGAAAAGCCTGGAGGGCAGCTTGCGGAGCTTGTTCCAGCTGATGTCCAGAGTCTCCAGGGTACGGAGCTTGCTGATGTGCTCGGGGATGTAGCTGATGGAGTTGTACCACAGTCGCAGTGTCACCAGACGCTGGCAGTGCTGCAAGCTTAGGATCTCCTCCACAGTGGTCAGCTTGTTCTCCTTCAGGTCCAGCTCCTGGAGGTTGGCCAGGCTGAAGACAGCGCTGGGTATGCGCTCCAGCTCACAACCCACCAGCTCCAGTGAGGTGAGGTTGGTTAGTTTCTTCAGGCTGCTTAAAGCCTGGATCTTACAGCCTTCATTATAGATGCACAGCCTCTGCAGCTGTGCTGCCACGTCCCCAACACTGGGCGGGATCTTGGTGAGGTTACTGCGGAGAGTAAGGACTCTCAGGGCTTTGAGCCCTCTAAGGGAGTCCAAAGTGGCACTTCTGGACACCTCATTAGTAAGAGGACCACTCAAATGCAGCTCTTCCAGGCCCTGTAAGGAGTACATCCACAGGGGCACTTGTTCTAAACTCTCGAAGGCCAGACGTAGGACCCTTAAATGCTCCTTGAGGTAAGTCAGGGCAGCTAACTGGAGCTTGGCAGGGCAGTGGATCAATGCTAGCTCCTGAAGAGAACCTAGCTGTGCTACACTACCTGAGATTGTGACATTAGTGAGGAGCTCCAGCTTGAGCGACTCCACCTCTGGAACCTCAAAAACAGTGTCAGGGAGCCCCGGGAGCATTAATAGGTGGAGCTCTAAGCGGTCACTGGTGTTCTTGGCAAGGCGGGCACGTAGCTTTCTGGCAGTCCACTCGTGGTTGAGGTTCACCTGGCGAAGCCGGCTCTCGCTAACTTCAGAGAGGAAGACGGCAAAGCGCTTTGAGTACAGAGCATCATACTGGTCACTGAGATGAAGAAGGAAAGCAAAGTCGTTCTTCACATCTGGTATGTCGTTAATACCTGTCTCAAACCGTACTTGCTCAAAGGAGTATACCCTCAGAGGCCGATGAAACAGCCAATAGAGGGTATAGATGCATAGGAGGCCATAGACCGTTACAAAGCAGATATAACAGTAGGCCAACTTAGAGAAGAGGTGGGCCTTGTTGTGGTTACAGCAATAAATATCAAATCCAGTCAGCTCTGGGGGAACAGCACAACGCACCACAATCTCAATGTTAGGAACCAGTGTTGCACTGTAGATGGTAATTACGAGGAACTTGAAGACCTTGAGGCATGTTTGCAGCACATACATGACATAGAGGATATCTGCCTCCTCCACATGAGTTCGGAACTTTTTCACTTTCTCGAACAGAGCCTTGGCCTGCTCCCCTTCCTTCTTATCCAAGACAGAGGCAGCTGGCTGAGGCTCCAGAGTCTTCTTATCTGGGTTGGACTTCACAGAGGAGGACCTCAGAAGCCCCACAGTTTCTTCCTCTGCAGTCGGCCCATCTGGGGTGGATTTGGACATGGTGTTTCTCCTCAAAATAACCAACTTCTCCTCACCTCGTTCTTCAGAGACCTCACTCAGGGCCCTGGTGGTCCAGGGCGAGTCAAAACACTTCCCCAGGATGGTGACGAAGAGTTCAATTTTAGAGGACGTCCCAGGAAACTTGAACCAGAAGCTGCTGGCTACCATGAAAATCATGGTATGGATGACGACCAGATATGGGAAGTATTTCCCATACCAGTGCACAGCACGCTCGTAGCAGTAGTGGTTGACAAACACATACTGGTGGATGTCCAGGTTGTTCTTGCGGCCAAACACCTCCTGAATGATGGGGCTGACTGGCAAGACGAGTGAGTGCTCCCACGTCTCGTTCTGCCCATAGCGTCGAATGTGGCTGCAGTCAATGGCCTCCGGGGTGGGGCTGGTGAAGTGGCTTGGAAGGCAGGAGATCTTATCCTGGGTCAGCTGTGAAAGTGAATGAATGAATGAATGAATGTCCTCCCTTTCTCTGAATAAAATCTATGAAATATCCGAAATTTGAAATTATCGAAACAATTTAAATCAACATTAATTGACAGATGCCATGTTTTGTTGTGTATAACAATTTGAGACAGCATGTTTTGTTACTATGTTATTATTATGATTTCAAGTTTTTTTTTTTATGGAAAATTAAAAGTTAAAACAAAGAGAAAAAATGTCATTGGAATCGTCAGGTAATGGACTATTCTGACACATGCTTTGACTGATGAAGGTCAAGTGTAATTATTCTTGTAGAATTAGGATTTGGAGCTTATTGGTTTTTAGTGGGTAATTATTTGACCAAGCCACCTGCATTACAGGCAAAGCCCCGCTCCCCTGTGTCAAGTCTATGGGTTTCCAAAGAACAAGTATATAATCACTTTTGACCTAAGGAGCACTTCTAGAGAGGCTGCTCCAACTGCTGTGCCTGGACCTGCAGTCATAAATGTTCACTGCTGTCCCTACCAGACACCATTGTGTCTCCCTCAATTCAGCTCTCCTCTGTAACCCTCTAATCAATCCTACTGTCTCAGCTAAGGAGGGTAGTCGAGGAGAGAGAACCCTTCCCACCTTTCTTGAAAAATTAAGTAAAACGAAAAGAAAAGAAAGCAACAAAGCAGCACGTCTATTTGTTACCCTTCCTCAGGCCCTCCCCAAACCTGCTTAACTCATATCATACGTTTATTCCTGGCCTCCATGAGCCCCACCCCCCTAGCAGCTGGGCCCCAGACCCCCCCCCCCCCCCTCTTATGGATGGCCCTACCCTTCCCTCATGTTCTGAATCTAGAGAGCCAGTGTTGTAATCTTCCATCACTGTTTACATATAAAATTGTTTTTTGTGTTGTGTTATATTTTAATTTCAGTTGACATGAAACAGGAATGGAAGTCAGGTGGTTTGGGGATGACACATTAAACAGAAAGTTAGTGACCTTAATCCATGGTGACTGGGTCAGGGAAAGACTAAGGAATGTTGGTTCAGTTACACAATCTTTGGCTAACTTGAAGGTCACATAGTGTAAGAATGGTTATTGGAATGTGACACTAGATTAGACACAGGTCTCTACGGCAAGGGCCTTTGCAAACACAGTATTGTTGACACCTTCTCTTGTTGAATGAGAGGTTCCTTCAAAAACTCATTCTGACAAATAGCTTCAAATCAGTCCTGCATATTATCGGTAGGCACAGAGATGTCAACGTCAAGTGGTTGCGAAGTCAATAGATCCTATACCCCTGTACCTAATGGTATTAAAAATAAATGGTGCACACACGGTTGGTTTGAAGGAAATTCACCTGTAATGTGCATCCAAAGACTCCAATCATAAGCATGGCGATGCACAGGTACTCTGAGAAAACATCCCACCATGGCTTCAGGACCCGGAACTGAGGATTCTGTTCCGTGGCAAAGTTCCGAAACTCACCTACTGGGATCATTATTGCTGGTGTCTGAAATGAGAAAGGAAAGGCGATGGTAAAGTGAGTATAGCCAATGGGGAACTAAATGTGAGATGAAAAATGCAGTGCACCATACAACTACCACTTTTTCAGTGCAGATATGGTTTTGAGTCTTAAAGGAGCACTTCACCCAAAAATGATCATTTGTATATCAATTACTCACTCTGCGATGCCTTGAATTCATGACGATTATTTTCTTCTTCTTGCATGTCTCCATGGTAAACGAAATTTGGTTTAACAACAGCAAAACCATATCAAAACATCTGTTTACTAATTCTCTCACAATTTGTGCAGTAAGTCTCATTGCATTTTGGCTAAAACCTTGCCAACGAAAACATTTCCGGTTAAGTGCTGCCTTCAAATGGAACTTGTGTTTTCTGTGTTCACAAAGTCAATGAATGGCCCACGGTTGTGGTATTCAAGTAACGTTGTAAGTGGGAAATCGTTAGCCTCAGTGGCTTAAGACACATTGCCCAGCAGTTGCCTATAGCAATGGTGTCCTCATGACTTCAACACACTTGATCACAAACTCACAAGTTCAATTTGCAGCATTGAACTGGAAATGTTTTCGTTAGCAAGGTTATTTTTTTTTAATTTCTTTACGAAAATGCATGTTTGTGAAGTACTGAGAATACAACTGGATAAATGAGACTTGGATTATACTGCACAAGTTGTGAGATTGTAAACGGATGTGTGGTAATTGTTTTGCTGTTGTTAAACCAAATATCTGTTAACTTCAATTCATCAAGTATTTTACTGTTATTTTGGATTCTCCTTTGAGTGGAGACACGTGAGAAGAAGAAATAAACCTTCATGAATTCAAGGCATTACGGGGTGAGTAATTGATATACAAATTATAATTTTTGGATGAAGTGCTCCTTTAAGCCTATCAGACAAAACCGTGTAGGTTACTAGTCCAATTACTTTTACCAACGAAACAGACCATTATTTTGGGGCCATTAGACAAAACATTTTGATATAACCAATTGTCCCCCCCCCCCAGGGAGATCCAATGTGGTTCTTCTATGTCAAAAATGAAGAAAGGTAGTTGGTTTGATTTCTGTTATGCTGCAAACGCCCATGGTATCAGATTTTAGTATTAGGGAATTTCTCTTGCCAGTATCATATGATCTGCATATATTATGTGATGTCATCGGGACATTGGATCCTTGTGTTGTGTTCAGTACAGCAGCATGACATGATGTAGATGAAAACATAGCAATACCTTGTATATCATTGAGACGTAATTAACACAATACAAGAATGCAATGTCCCCGCTGACATCACAGGTGGGCATATTCAAACAAATTTACTCTCAACAATAACTGGCAAACTAAATGAAAGTGTGCACAAGTGTTTAACGTTTTTTGGATGTGTGTGAGCTTATGTGCTAAATAAATCACTCAGCATTGTTTTTGGTGAAGTGCCCGTTTAACTAAAGGACAGGTTTATAGAGGATATACTTTATGTAAGGCTGAATATTTCTTGTCAGCAAAAAGGATCATGTGAAAACAGCCTTGAATGTCCCTAAACGGTCAGTTCCCATACAGTACAGGGTTTCAAACTGGATAAACTAGTTTGACAACAATTGCCGAGAACAAAAAAAGAAAGGTTCCTCTCGTTTAGGGAAGGGATACAGTTGAGGTAATTGTATCGTGTACAAAGTCTAAATTAGAGAACTTAGTCCCGATCCTGATAAAGTCGTTCAGGGATTTGAAGCCAAAGTCTAATAATCTTTCGGTATAGACTATTATTCTTTCTTCAAAGTTACATAATAGGTTTGCCAACTCGTTAACCTAAGGCTTTGTAAGTAGAATACGTATTTTCATGAACTGACTTTGGCTAAATAGAATAAACGGAATCTGAGGTTATACAATTTAACGCATTTTTATAGTAGGCCTATAATAGCGTCACAATGACTACTACTAGTGAAAGGCATAGCATTCTTTCCCTCTTTGTACATTCTGAACCTATTCGAGTTGTCCTTGGATTATGATAATATATTACACGTGACAACTACTGTACATTAAAGTAGATTTGGGGGGGGGGATCAAACAATTGTTACAGGTGCGGTGCGATCAACTTACCTGGATCCACAGGTGTCAGTTGGAACTCTCCAAAACAGAGAATCACGAGGAGCGCTGTCCCATAGTGTTCAGCCAGGATTGTATCGCTCTAACTGGGGAGTAGTAGTAGTTGCGCGTCCTTCTCTTTCCCGGTTGACAGTGACTTTGACACAAGGAATTCATAAGCACAGCTTGACAGCGCCTTTTAGCATAGTTCCATTCACAGTGTAGTGTACACTCAGACAGGCTAGACTGACTCCAGTCCTACCCACGCAATCGGTCCTTTCATTTGCACGCAGGGCAGCAGCTCTATCTCGAAGGTGAGACAGGAGCCTCCTCTTCCAGAAACACGCCACCACTCATGTGCAACGGACTTCGTTTTTTTAACAGGCCTACGGCAAGGTATGAACATGACTGTATCCTACTGTATTCCTATGCTTATTTTTTAATGGCACTTATTAGTGACTTATACCATATTCTTATACCTTCCAGATACTGTAAAGTACGCCTTCGTGTAGTTATGCAGGGTTTCCTCTGATAATGTCACATTCATCTGCCAGATTCAACAAGGGAACGAGGGGTGTCGACAAGTATCACGGGAGGCCTATTGCCGGTATATTACACGTGTATACGACTTGTAATACTATAGAGACGTGTATACAATCAAACATTGTGCAAATCAAATTTAAGCCAACACAATAAAATAATATGACTAGTCTGTTATGTTGAAATTAACTATTTAGTTATAAACCTGGACTGGTCCTGGCCTGTCTTCCAAAAAATGATCTCTGTCACCATCTAGCGACCATTGTCAGAACCTTGGTCATGTCATGACCTTTTCCCCCTTGCAAGTTCTCTACAATGTTACCGTTTTATATAATTTTCTTATCTACGACCTGGTCATAGTGGATGGGGCCTTATTCATAAGGATCCGAGATAAACACTTCCATTATTTCATCTCAACAGACATTTATACGGAAGATGGGTTTTTGCTTAGTCTAATTATTTTAGCTGGGGGGAAATGTCAGGTAGGCTTCTCCTTGCCATTTGGCCAGGGTTTGAAATAAGTCAGATTAACAAGACTAAACACAGATTCAAGTAAATTGTCCAAATCACTGGAGCCCTTTAATTTAGACAGCTAATAAAACTGCGGCAAATCAGTAACTAGAAAATACTATATAAAAAGAATGATCTAAATATTGGCAATACGCTTCAGTAATTTATAACTCTTTAAAACGTAAAAAATATAGGATTTATAGTAAAAGTGACAAGGTTTTTACAAAGTTAACCAATTTAGAATGTTTATAAGGCAGACTGGGTTCTCGACATTCCGGAACCCTAAGGAAGACTGAGGATTCCTGCATGTTAAGGCAGTAGACGCAGACAATTCCCTTTGTAAATCAATACATTGCAAATATGGTACAATAAACATATACTTTTATTATACATTGTGTTTTGTACAGGGTATGGTTTTGCTGAAAAATGTACAAAGCAGACCTTAAATAGGCTATTCTATACTTTAATTTCAACTACCGACTGACAGGAAAAACTGCCCTTTCAAACTGCAGCAAATTTTTACAAACATCCAAAATTAGCATTCACAGGCATTCCTTAGTTACGCATGCTAGTTAGCAAGAAACAACATCTGAGTCCAATTCAATAAAAATTTGTTGTCAGTTTAGGTGAACAAGAAAAAAAGGGACAAATAAATAAAAACTGAGCTCTTAAATTCTGTACAAGACGTCTTAGAATATCAATGTACAAAACATCACTTAAAAAACCCTTGAAGCTTAAATTGCTGTTACAAATACATTTCTTAGAGAATTTTTCTTCCATTCCAATATTCATGTGCCCCTAATGCACAAACATGGTCACTTGTTACTGAGGTTTGGCGGGAAATGGTAACTAAATATCAACTGCAGGGAAGGTCTTGAATTATGTCCATGTGTAGTGTTTTTTATTTGTATTTATATATTTTTTACACATTCGGTGATACACTAACTTGAATCCAAACTTGTAAATGCTACAGAATTCCCTTTCCACCTTGGCCATGATCAAAACACGGCCCCTGTTCCAACACCTTCTTGGCACTTCATGTAGGTCTAAAACAACTGTAATACAACAGATCTTGTCCTCTGAAAAGAGTCAAGCTATGTAGCGTCTCACAATTTTACTTATAACTTCAAATCCTTCAGATCTAATCAAGCTACACGTGGATAAGGTTGAGAGAAGTTCATAGTTATGTTGTTAACAATCAGGTCCTAACATGAGATTTTCTCTGATCATATTTCAATGACATTATAGCCCCATCTTTAAGTATAGGCTTCACCTTGCAGCTGGCTGGGCCTCTTGCGAGTTAACTTTGTTAATATGCCAAAGAACAGTGCTGTTGTTTTGTACCTTTCCAGCTGAAGCACCTTGAGAGAGTCTACTGAACCAAGTCCACAGGCGTTCTAATGGCACTTTACTTCCTCATACTGACAAATGCTATTCCATCACTACAAAAACAATGGACCTTTTTGAAATATTTTTCTCCCTCCTTAGATTTGGTTTGTCTGCACAGGCTGGTCTTTAAAGTATAAAAAAAGCCCAGACTACTTGTTGAGCCCTAGGCCAGCAAACAGCCTTTTATTAATTCAGCCCTTTTCTCCCAATGAGTGGGAGACATTGGTCCAGTTGGGGACTTTAAATGTCAGAACTGAACTAAACTGAACATGGACTGACTAGATCTCTTTTGACTCGAATGATCAGAATTCTATGACCACAAATAACCAAAGTTGTGAATTAGAAACTGACCTGAAAATGTACAATTTTTTTAAAATGATTATTGTAACTCGTCACTCAAAGCAAGTGAAGAATGAAAAGAGGCAGGCAGGGTTTTCTTTCCCCCTCCGACAAAAATGTCGGTCTCTACTCAGATCAGGCAGGAGGAGCACTTTATTCTCACGATGGAAGACTTGGAGAGAGAGAGCTCAGAGCGTGAATCTTCCAACACCCCATCCAGCGAAGGGCTCAGATGCCCTTACTGAAGGGCCCGCCGTGCCTCTGGACGACGTGGTGAGAACCGGAGCCAGAGCTGCCGGAATGAAAGGGCGGTGACGCCGCGCCGCTCTCCCTCTCCCTCTCCGACCTCTGAGACAGTTCCTTCTGGCAGGGCTCCATGGTTACTGCCACGCCCACGCCGCTTCGCCCCGACGTCATGCGCGTCACCTCTGACCACGTGTCCGTATCCGTGTCGTAACACTCCACGCTGTCCAGGAAGGTGTTGCCATCGTAACCTCCTGTAAATATAAAATGGGCGATTTATTGTGTTATTATTAGGGCTGTCAGTTTACCGCGTTAATTAGATTACACAGCAAATTATCGCGTTATGAAAATTAACTAAATTAATTAAAAAAAAATATATATATTTTTTAAACTATTTTTTTTATCTCATTCATTCCATAAGAATGTAGAATACACATTTACAAACTTTTTTTTATCTTTTCTTTTTTTTTATGAGTTATTTGCATGTTCTTGGCATCTGATTCTAGGGACATCTATGGATCTCAGGGAATGTATTCCCAGTGTCAGAAATACTGTGTCTGTTACTAGGCTTGAGTAAATTGTAATGAACCAAATGAGAATATCAATTCAAATTATTTTTTTGACTGTGAATAACACCTTGCTAAAATTTACCAGACCTGAAAAATCTAAGCAAATTAATAAATGGAAGATGATTAAACAGAAGGTTTTGTAGATACAGTACTGAATTTTGTCATCATGAAATATGATTATAGAATATAAAATATCAGGCCTAAAATAGTTATGCGATTAAAATGCGATTAATTACAAATCATGTAATTAGATAAAAAAATGTAATCACCTGACAGCACTAGTTATTATTATTCCACTACTACTCTTAACTCATTCACTGCCAATGAGGATTATACTCGTTATTGGCTGCCAATCGTTGAACGCCAACAACAAGTATACTTGTTATTTCTTTTATTCAATATTTCTATTCATTACAGGCCCACTGACTCGGGGGTTAACATGGGAATCCTCATGCCAATGTAAAAGTGCAATACCGGCCGCATCACGCTAGACGGCGGTATCGAGCACCCTTTCTATCCTTGTATATTTCTCTGTGAGACGGCCCCAGGTCTCGGATTTCATTTTCCCTTGTCGGCCAAGACGAACGATTCTGCCGGTTACATTGAAGCACGTCAAATATCTCCGATCCATATAGCTATGATCTAGATTTGATTTTGGAGCAATAGCGGGTTCAGGCAAGAAACGGCAAAGTCTACAATGGAATCGACGTATACTGCCATAACTAAGCATTTCATGAATTACCCTAGACCGCTCTAAAACCATACTTATATTCACCACGGTATAACACAGGAACGTATGGATGGACAAATTATCTATTTTTTTGCATCTTGACCGGAAGAAAATCAATGTCAAATGACCATAGCTATAATATAGAATATAGATTTAGCGGGCGGTCAGGTGGCGTAACGGAGATTGCGTTCGTCACCAACCCCGGAGCGGCTGGATTCGCCTGTTCGAATCCAGCTCACAGCTCCGGGGTTGTCACCAGCTTGGCTGGCCGTTCACACTAATACAAGAGGGTGGGAGAAGCTGGCGGGGTGGGTCCGGGTCGTTGTAAACAGCGACTCCTACAGTTCGGTCGGGGCGCCTGCTAAGCGCGGATAGGATCTAAGTGGGATAGTGTGATCCTTCCACACGCTACGCCCTCTCAGTGAAAATCCGCGCTGCCAGGTGAAAAGAAGCGGTTGATTGGCTGGACGTGTGTCGGAGGAAGCACGTGGTAGCCTCCACTCTCCCAGACCGACTGTGGGGGGTAAGTGCGCAGCGACCAGGAAGGGGATTGGGAATTGGCATAACGACTAACATTGGGATGGGAGAAAATCGGAGGAAAAAGGAGGGGGAAAAAGATCAATAAAAAAAATAAAAATAAGAATATAGATTTAGCTCTACAAACAAGGTGACTAACTCCCATCGTTTACAGCGTGGCAGTAGCTACCACAGGATAAGGCTAATAGCTGGCAGCCAATGAGTTAACTGGTTGGTTAATTCATAGGGCAGTTTCACTTTGCAATGATACAGTAGCTACATTCTGTGAACACCAGAGAAAATACCGTTGTGTTTACCCTCTGGTAAACACAGCTGTGCGGTAAATGGTAAGGCTACTTCCCGGGTATAGGCAGGTGTGGTATGGAGTGGGGTGGGCGAGTCGGAGTGTGGCTAGAACTCCTTCATAATCCCCCCCATCTTTCCGTCTGTTTCATGTTTAACTGAAGGCCTTAAACATCAATAAACGTGGTGGCTTTTCTACCGGGGCGACGAGAGTTTCTCGTGTGCATATCCTGTTCCGTGATCCCCGGCCACCTACCCAGTACATATATGCGTCCGTGGTGGGCGGTGACTCCCAGGGCGCTGCGCCGGTGCCTCATGGAGGCAGCAAAGCTCCAGGCGTCCGTCTCCACGTCGTAGCGCTCCACCGTGTTCAACTGGTTGGTGCCGTCGTAGCCCCCCATCACGTAGATGCTGTTTCCCAGAGCACACACACCTGGAAGGAGACGAGGGTGAAAAGAGTTAGGGTTAATCCCAATACCCTTCCCTTGGCCCTGCCGCCTGGCCCTGCCGCCTGACCTTTTGTGGATTAAGGGGAAGTGGTCCTCCAAACAGAGTGTTTTTGCATGTCGCTTTTTTCCTATCTCACACCGTTCACAAAGATGATTAGAACCATTTCCATTGCTCCAAATAAAAAGCGGGGAGGCATGATGGTTATTCTCCACGGCTGGTGTCAGTAATGTAGGAGACCTGTCCAGTTATGGTGATATTAGGAAAAACGCCAAATTGTGTCTTTTTCTCCAGATGCACAGCATTCCAAAGATTTCAGTTCCACTACATTTCAGTAAAGTGCTGTGTTTAATACATACAAGAAATATAGGTATGTCTATGATTCATTATTATATGCAACTACACTAACAAATAAGCTGATACGTACTTGTATCACTACAGAAATAGGTCCTTTACATTATTTTACTAATGATAACAAAACGAGGGATGTCTCATTTCCTAGGTGAAGATGTTAATCCCTACCCCTTATAGCTTTGTTTTGAAGGACCACAACCCAGTCAAGGGCACTCCAAAACTAGGAATAGGGCTAAGGCAGGGGTCGGCAACCTGCGGCTCCGGAGCCGCATGCGGCTCTTTAGCCAATCAGCTGCGGCTCCCTGGCCCAAATATATATATATATTTTTTTACTTTTACTTTTTTAATTTATTTTTTGTTCGCTTATTTTGGAGATCGATGTCATACTGTGACACTGAAATGAAAAAATATTTCATCAACTAAAATATACAGTATGTCACACCCCGCGCCTCTCCCTGCTGTCTGCAAGTGGCTAATCTTGAGTTTCCGACCCCCCAGTAAGCTAACCATGGATACATCCCAAAAAAGGAAAGTCTGAGGAAAATAGAGGGTTTAATTCAGCGTGGACAGATTAATTTGCTTTCACGACTAACGATACATACCTGTATGCCTAATATGTGGTGCGAAATTTGCGATTTTTTTTTTTATTTTATAGATTTTCTACAAATAAGGGAAGGACTCAATATACCTGAATAGTTCAGGGTTTTATTTCAAAGTCGGTCTACAGACACCAGTGTTTTGTATCCTCTTGTGTTTTATTAAAAAAAATAGGTCTACACAGCCAGTATTTTTTCTCCTCTTCATAAGAGTTTGAGGTTTTCCTTTGTTATAACGGGTAAAAACAGCAATAAAAAGTCAAAAATTTTCTTTTTGTTGCTTTATAATTCCACTAATGCAACAAACTCTCTGCTATAAGTATAATAAATCGCAAATTACTTTGGGTATGCAATCGTCAGGCGTTTTATGCTAAATGTGGGGTATGCTTGGGGATATATAAAACGTTTTACACTGTGTTATCTTAATTTTAAGGGTAAATAGGTTGTGCGGCTCCCTGAACATTTTATTTTGTGGGAGGGGGGAAAAGTGGCTCTTTTGATAGTAAAGGTTGCTGACACCTGGGCTAAGGGAAGGGAATTGGGCCTCTGCGGCCATTCATCATTTTCTAGACCTGGGTAGAAGAGCAGTGAATATGGTTCAGATATTCGAAGAAGAAAAACTACAATGACAGCTTTTGGTGGTCAGATTATTCATTAATTTGATTCTTATTGACTACCTAAATGTTTACTGTTAGCGATCTGTAGTGCCGAATTTCCATCGGGATAAATAAAGGATTTCTATTCTATTCTAGGAACTGCTACATGGCAGTTATGATGAAAGGACAATTTAGGAAGTAAATCAGCTGATGGCTTCAACTTAAAATGGGAAGTTCACCCAAATTAAACCCATGGTGCAATTAATGTTATGTGTAAGTTTAAGTTTAAGTTTATTTGGATCCCCATTAGCCACAGCAGTGCTGGGGCTATTCTTCCTGGGGTCCATAACACATAAAATACAGTTACAGACTTATACACTCACAACATTTACATGTCATACAGACAATTAAAACAACAATAAAAACCCTAATCAAATTCATAATACAATATAACAATATATACGCCTTATGAATTCATAATACAATACAATAATTCCTACTCATAATTCATTCATAATACAATACAGCATAATATACTATTTAGCTTTTACATACATTATCTATGTTCATATCAGCCAATTATACAATATTTTACTAATATATCCCTATCAGACACATGCCTTTTCATCCATATATACCTATCCCTTTATCAGACACATACATTTTCATTTACGTACACACAATCTATTAGGGAATGTCAATTTCTTTGGTTGAAAATGTTGTTTTACCACGATTTTGAAACGACATTTACTATTCTCCTGCTTAACATGTCTGGGAAGAGAGTTCCATTCCTGCATACCACAGAACATGACAGTTTGCTTCATTGCATTCGACCTCACTTTTGGAAGTGTAAAACCTCGTGCAGAAGCATGTCTGGTGGAATGGTTGTGTCTGTCAAGACTTATAGATAAATTGTTATATAAAATTGAGGGGATCTTTGTAACAAGAATATTCCTAGTGAATACAAGGAGTGAGCAGAGTAATTTATGTTTGACAAGTAACCAAGTTAAACAACTGTGCATCGCTGCAACATTAGTTCTGTACTCGCAGCGAAGCGCTATACGTGCTGCTTTGTTTTGTACCATTTGTAATTTTTTCAGTTTATTCGTCGTTACATTCGACCATACTGCAGTACAATAGTCAAGATTTGACAAAACCAGAGATTGAATTACCTGTTTGATAGAATTTAGTGGTGTGTAGTTGTGGGATGTTTGGTTACACTTGCTAGCTAATGCTAGCAGCCCATATACCATCCTTACCTTGCACCATCACAGTCTTTTGAAGGCTGTACCGGGCTCAAGCTAGCACAAAGTCATTGATATCATATGAATCTTGTGATTGCTAGGAATCCATTGTTATCAAACATGACACTAGCTTACTGGGATAAATATCACTCCAGAGTAGCTACTTTCCAATTTCTAGAGTGCAATTATAAAAGAAACACCCTTTTTTTAGGGTGTAATGTGTGGCAAAAACACTGTCTTATATTAGGGACAGTAGGGGTGATTGTACAATTATAAATCTTTAATCTTACAAACAAAAATGTTGAAACAGCTCCCCAGGAAGAGTAGTACAGGTGGTATTCAGAGAACCAAGGTTATTACTATAACCTAAACAAACGTTAACTCACATTTTAAGCTAGCGCACTCGTGGCTTATCAATTCATCTTACGAACACAAACTGGGAAATACACATGAAATAATTTAGCTTTACAGTTAAACACAAGTAAATTCTGACCTTAATCACTGACGCACACAAATAACAAAGGACAAGTTGAAGAGGGTTAATCGTCTCTGTTCTGAAGGATCAGATTAAACCGAATATATATATTTATTTATATATATATATTTAATTGTATTTGTATATCCCCTGATATCCCTTGTATATTCCTTGTACAATATGCATTGAATATCCCTTCTAGTCTACTGAACATCCCATAATAGTCTCCATTCTACCATTGGACGAGACCTTGGTGCCAGGTCGCCATACCCCTCAGACCAGGTTCAATCGTACCGCTCAACATGTATGGACAAGTCCTAGTTCCGCGTAGGAATATGTCTACCGCACCACTAATGGTACTATTTGTTCATAGTGCGTATATATCCTGCGCTATTAAAGTAGAGCTTTCCTTTTAGTCCAGTTCCTTACCCTCCAACAGAGTGACAGACGCAAAAGCCTCCCCGCGAACCACGTGTGGGCAGTAAGGCCAATTCGGCCCAGTATCGGCATTGAGACATCGTGTATATTAATATTTGAATAGTCATATTTGGCACTATATCGTCGAGTTGGACGTATTCTATTAAGCTAATAATAGTCTATTCATATGTAGTGCCTCGTGCGGTAAGAGTTCTATAGTAATCAGCACCCCCATCGTTTTGGGCATCAGCTGGACGCTTATCCAGGGTGGTTGACCCCACGTGAAGCTGCACCCGAGGAGCTCCAGGCCAAAGAGCGAGTGGACCTGTATATTGGATTATTCTACCGACGACGGCTAGCCTTCCCCGGCTTGGATTATGCTTTGAGTACTTTGATTATTCTATGGATAAAGGCCAACACTGCGGTGTGTTGGAAATACCCCCCCCCCCCCGGAGAGGACGACAGGTGAGAAGACGCTCTACACGACGAGGTCGCCTCACGTCTCTCCATCGTGGACCGGAGGACGCCGGCCACAGAGAGTCCAACTGCTTTCATCTGTGGATCGAGGATCGCTGGGCACCGGGTCGCACGACTGTGGGCTCTCCCAGGATACCCTCGGCCAGACGGGATACAGCCAGACTCTACCCCCCCCCTCCAACTGTCCTACAAGCAGTCGGAACCTTCCCCTAGTGTATCCAGCTATATAATCATTCAAGTATCATTGCTATTGTTCCCTAAATATTCCAGGTTGTATATTTGCTTCCTGCGCAATCAGAGATTGGACATTGATATTGATCTACCTACGAATACTCATTTGCCATAAAAGTGCATACTATTTCAAATCATAAATGTAATTAAGTGATCGTTGTACATACCTTTTGCTATGTATTATTATTAAACGCAGACTTTCGACTTGGTACATTTGTGTTGGATCCGTTTCATCAGGTGGGAGTGTTTATCATAATTATTTATACCTAGTACTGGGTGGCCAGAGTCTAAAGTACAAGAGGTAGTGGTAGTAAGTATCATATCTAACAATACAGTCAGGGAATTGTACCCCTCAGTTACAATTGGTCCTTCGAGCCGGATGGTAATCAGTGTAATATTAATATAGTGTTATTAATATTAAAATGGCCTATGATGAACACTCCACGAAACGATCCTCCTAACCAACAACGCCCGCGGCGCAAACGACAGCTCCCTCAGTACCTAGAGGCTTACGCTGTCAGTCAACAACCTAGTCTTCTACCAACAGTAAACGCGGTAAAACTAGAAAGTAAAATTATGTCTAACCCTAACGACCAGGCTACCCCGACCATAGAGGCCCCTATGGGTTCTAACGTAACTGACCCAGCTCACGGTGGGGACCAGGGGGAACCAGACATGACTTTACACCCCGCCAATACCGAAGAAGTAGTCCCCGACGAGTCCCGGGAGGAAGACAACACTACCGAGAGAGAACTCGGCACGGAAGAAGATGAGGAGAGCACCGTGGAGATAGAGCTCCAAGACTCCGCACGGAGTACCCCAAGGGACGGCCCCCCTATACAACCGTCTTCTCCCAGCGAGGCAGAGAGGACACTACAGCAGGCATTCCTCGTCAGCCTGAAAGCCTCTACTGAACGCGATAGACTCCAGGGTGAACGCGATCGATTGCAGATACAGCAACGGAGCGAAGAAGAGCACATACGCCTGGAAATAAGACGCATTCAGATGGAAGAGAATATGGCAAGAGACCGGGCCGACGCCCAGCGCGCCGCCACCGGTGCCCAGAGAGAATCGGATCTCACCAAGCGCGAAGCCGAGCGCGACAGAGCACAAGCGCAACTAATAGAACAGCTGATCAGAAGGACAACACCCCCTCCCTCCACCAGAGGCTCCAGGAACTCGTCTAGACATCACTCCAGGGCGGCATCCCCTAGCCGAGTAAGCGACCCTGAACTTGACCAACAGACGAGGTTTATACCCCCCGCAGACCCCCTTCCCCAACCGGTCCAAGCGAGACCCAGCCACCGGGAAGGAGCAGCATACACTGCGGAGAGGCTAAATCAGAGACTACAAGCCCTGGATGACCTAACGGAAGACGAAGAGGAAGAGGAGGAGAACCACGCCCGACGACAGCACAGTACTCTACCGGACCAGGAGGTCCTGTACAGCCCAGGCTATACCCCCGCGGAGCTGCGCTACAGACCCCCGACGCTATTCACGGGTGAGCACGACGCACGACCCGCACCGAGGAACAGCACCTGGACCAGCGGGCCATGGTACACAGCCGGTACCAGCCCACGCCAAGGAGCAGGAGGAGACTCGCCTAGGAGGCCTCTCCCCCAACACTCGCCGATGTATCAACAATCCGCGTCATACATTGGCACACCTATGGTACCAGACTTCACCCAGGAGAACCGGGCCCAGTATACGGAGCTCCGCATGTGTCTGGAGACAATGTTGGTGGATGTCATTGATGAACGCCATAAATACGCGATACTACTGAAGCATTTAAAGGTACCCCGCGCGCACAACATAGCGCTCGCCTACGCCACTTCCACGACCCCATACACCGCAGCGCTGGTAGCGTTGGACCAGAGATATGGACGTATATGGGATTACGTGATCCAGGAGATCAGGCACATCGACCGCCTACCCCCAGCAACAGACAATCGAGCACTGGACGACCTGTCCATCAGAGTGCAGTCCCTGGTAGGGATGCTGGGAGCGCAGAGGGAAAAGGGTAGGCATGAACTATACGCCAACTCAAATGTAGAGAGGATCTTGGAGAAGCTACCGCCCGCCCGACAGGAGCGCTTCAGGCGGCAGAGAGACCACGAGACCCTAATGGCCCCGAACCGAACCTCCTCGATCTAGCCGACTTCCTGGCGAGAGAAGTCAGCAGCTTACGGCTAGATACATTCGGACGGAGCACCCCTGGCTCCAGAGAAGGAACCAGGAGACTAAATGATGGAAGAAGATCGGTGACTGTCATGCACCAATCGGAGTCAGTGCCAAGCAGTAGGAGCCACAGTACCCCCTCAAGAAAGGAGAAGTGGAAGATAGTGTGCCCCTACTGTGAGAAAGAACACTGGCTGTCACAATGTGACTCATTCCCCAAGATGAATGCGGAGGAAGCGAGTCAATGGATAAAGTCCAACAGACGCTGTTTTCGCTGTGCGCGATCACACATGGCAGCCGAATGCCGCTTAAAGAAAAAGTGCAGTCGGTGCGATGGAGCCCATCTGGACATACTCCACGACAGTAACAGACGGCGGCCTCCACCCGCACCATCAAGCAGCAAAGCAAGCGTCATGTACATCGACCCCGCCAGCAGCAGCGGAGCCAGAGTGCTCTTAAAGGTAGTCCGTGTGACATTGAGCTACCAGAATAAAGTCATGGACACTTACGCCGTCCATGATGACGGGTCAGAGAAGACCCTTCTGCTCGCGTCCGCTGCGGCCCAGCTAGGGCTGCGGGGGAGCGAAAACCAAATGACAATTCGGACAATAAGAAGAGATTTGAAAACGATAAAGGGCGAGAATGTCTCATTCTCTATCGCAGCAAGCGGCCAGCCCGAGCGACAGTACAGGATTACAGACGCTTTCACCAGCCAAGAAATAGGACTCTCGCGGTACACATACCCCGTAGCCAAGCTGATGGAGAAATATGTACATCTACGCAAGCTACCGATCCCACTCATAGACGGTGCTACCCCGACACTGTTGATAGGCTCCGACCATGCAGACCTCATTGTCCCGATAGACCGGGTTCATACCGGACCCAGAGGCTGTCCTGCAGCAGTCGAGACCCACCTAGGATGGACTCTCCAAGGCCCACTCGCCAAATCTCTCAACCGAACCACAGCCACAAGCTGTCTCCACTCCCGAGTCACAGAGGGAGACACCGCACTCCTGCAGCATGTAGAGAGGCTATGGACCTTAGAACAAATGCCCTTTAAGAACGAAAAGAAAGACATTCGCTCTAAAGACGACATCTACGCCATTAACCTCCTCGAGACGGGAACAAAGAGAGTCCCAGTCAGCGGCGTGTTGAGATACGCCACGCCACTCCTGCGGCGGGAAGGGATGCCTACCTTTCACGCAAAGAAAGACGCCACAGAGCGGTACCTACTAAACACAGAGCGGCGCTTAGCCAAGGACCCCGCCCAAGAAAGTGTATACCGTGCTGAGATTGAGAAGCTCATCACAGCGGGACACGTCACAAAGATTGACATTAAAGAGGCCGACCAGACGACTGAATCGTGGTACGTGCCCCACCACAAGGTTCATCACAACGGCAAAGACCGCATCGTGTTTAACTGCAGCTACCAGATCGGATCCCAAAATCTGAATAAAGAGCTATTGCCCGGTCCTACACTCGGCCCCTCCCTACTAGGCGTACTACTCCGCTTCCGCCAGGACAAGGTGGCTATCAGCGGGGATATCAAAGGGATGTTCCTGCAGGTGAGATTAGTAGAGGAGGACAAGCCCCTGTTGCGGTTCCTATGGAGAGAGAGGCCAGGAGATGAGCACCCAGCCATTTACCAATGGGAAGTCCTCCCTTTCGGAACTACATGCAGCCCATGCTGTGCTACATTTGCACTACAGAGACATGTCGCAGAGGACCCAGCAGCGGACGAAGAGGTCCGACACAGTGTGAAGAACAGCTTCTACGTAGATAACTGTCTACAAAGCGTTTCGACCCAGGAAGAAGCCGAGGCTCTCCTACTTAAACTCCGCGCCTCTCTGATCAAAGGCGGCTTTGATCTCAGGCAGTGGGCCAGCAGCGATCCGCACGTACTGCGCAGCCTCTCCTCCGAGGACAAGGCAGCGAGCAGCGAGACCTGGATGGCCACAATCCCAGGAGAAGCCCAAGAGATGACACTAGGACTAGTGTGGCGCTTCAAAACAGATTCGCTCCACTATAGACACAAACCCCTGACCACGGAGCAGGGAAGGTCGACGGCAATACCGACCACCAGACGGAGTGTGTACAGAACACTCGCCCGACAATATGACCCGTTAGGATGTATACTACCGTACACCACCAGGGCAAAGATGATTGTACGAGCATTGTGGGACAAGGACCAGGGCTGGGACGACCCCATTCCCGCACACCTTGCATCCATCTGGAGAGAGTGGGAGATGGAACTCCACTCACTCCCAGGCGTTAATATACGCCGAAGCTACTTCCCACCCACGGTGAGGCCAGAGACATGTAAAATGGATCTACACGTCTTCAGTGACGCCTCCGAGGTCGCCTACGGATCAGTAGCCTACTTGCGGGCCCAAGAAGAGGGGGGAGAGATCTACACAGCATTCATCCTCGCCCGCTCGAGAATAGCCCCACGCAAGCAACAGTCTATCCCACGTCTAGAGCTCTGCGCAGCCCTCGCAGGAGCGCATCTAGCCACGCTCATCCAACGTGAGCTCACCATTCCGGTGCATAGAACAATCCTGTGGTCAGATTCCACGACAGTACTCGCCTGGATCAAATCGGATTCATGCAAATACAAAGTCTTCGTGGGAGTCAGAGTCACTGAGATTCAAGAGTTAACCAGAGAGTTAACCGGAGAAGCAAACTGGCGCTATGTTGATACAAAACACAACCCAGGTGACGTCATCACCCGGGGAATGTCCCTAGATGACTTAACCCGTCATAACATCTACAGTGACGGACCAGCATTCCTCAAGCTCCCGGAAGGAGATTGGCCCACGCCCACCCCGAGGGAAGCAAGTGACCAGGAGGCTGAGAATAAGAAACCCATGTTCTGTGGATTGAGCACTGTTGTCTCCGCAGACCCCAACATAGACGATTGCATTACCATAGAGAGTGCGCAGCAACGGACATTCCTGCGGCACCACCCAGAGATTAAGTCCCCCGCTGATATGTCAGCAGCTGACTACGAGGAAGCAGAACTGCTTCTACTGCAACGAGCCCAGAGAGACTCGTTCCCCGATGAACTAGACTGTCTACAGGGAGGAAAGCCCGTCCCATCAGACAGCAGATTGATTCATCTGGCCCCCGAGAGTGACACACATACCCTCATCAGAGTGGGTGGTCGCCTGCGGAGAGCCCCCAATTTACCGGATGACATTAAGTACCCGATCGTATTGAACAGCCGACACAAGGTCACAGAGCTGATTATAAAGAAATACGACGAGGATGTACACCACGCAGGAGCAGAGAGAGTCTTCGTGGAAATCAGACGTCGTTACTGGATACTTCAAGGAAGAGAGGCGGTGCGACGCTTCCAGCGAACCTGTCTAGACTGCCGAAAGTGGCGCGCACAGCCCAGCATACCACGGATGGCTGACCTACCTCCATGTCGCCTCCGACTCGGCGACAAGCCATTCCACTCAACAGGCATGGACTGTTTTGGCCCGCTGCACATAAAGAAAGGAAGAGGCACCGAGAAGCGGTGGGGTATTGTATTCAAATGCATGACCACCAGAGCGATACATATCGAGCTCCTTCCGACCATGAGCGCAGACTCATTCCTTATGGCCTTCCGAAGATTCACATCACGGAAAGGAAAACAGTCTACATTATTGTCCGATCACGGGACAAACTTCAAAGGCGGAGAAAGAGAGCTGAGGGAGAGCTTCCAAGCTATGGGCCCAGAACTTAAGACCCACCTCGCTCCAGCCCAGATTGACTTCCAATTCAACCCCCCAAACGCACCCCACTTCGGTGGAACTTGGGAACGAGAAGTACGTTCTATAAAGACAGCCCTGTACGCAGTACTTGGGGCCCAGACTGTGGCGGAAGAAGTCCTAATGACAGTCCTCACGGAGATTGAGGGAGTATTGAACTCAAAGCCCCTCGGTTAAGTCTCCAGTGATGTAGCAGATGTCGACCCAGTCACCCCCAACACCCTCCTGATGGGGCGGCTAGATCCTGCGTTACCCCAGACAATGTACCGGCCTGAAGAAGCGAACGGCCGACGAATGTGGAGGTACAGCCAAGTATTAGCCGACAAGTTTTGGAGCAGTTTCCTACTGCACTACCTACCGTCTCTACAGACCCGCCAGAAGTGGGTAAAAGAGAGAGACAATTTGACGGAAGGAACAGTCGTCATGATTATTGACCAGTCACTACCCAGAGCTATGTGGCCGGCTGGCCGCGTAAGCAAAGTGATCACCGGTGCCGATGGCAAGGTCCGAGCAGCTGAAGTACTCGTCCAGGGGCGCATTTACACCCGTCCTGTGGCGAGGCTCATAGAACTGCCCCGACTCCCAGACACAATCGATGATGACCATGACCCTATGACTTTGTGAGTTGACTGACCCTTACAGCGAACCCTTGAGTGGTAGACAGTGCGGTTAATCAGTCTCTGCTTAACTAATTGGGTTGGGACCAATTA
Source organism: Notolepis coatsorum (assembly GCF_963971535.1). NCBI lineage: Eukaryota > Metazoa > Chordata > Actinopteri > Aulopiformes > Paralepididae > Notolepis > Notolepis coatsorum. The sequence continues at coordinate 45,485,468 of NC_140171.1, forward strand.
GGGGGCGGCTGTTCTGAAGGATCAGATTAAACCGAATATATATATTTATTTATATATATATATTTAATTGTATTTGTATATCCCCTGATATCCCTTGTATATTCCTTGTACAATATGCATTGAATATCCCTTCTAGTCTACTGAACATCCCATAATAGTCTCCATTCTACCATTGGACGAGACCTTGGTGCCAGGTCGCCATACCCCTCAGACCAGGTTCAATCGTACCGCTCAACATGTATGGACAAGTCCTAGTTCCGCGTAGGAATATGTCTACCGCACCACTAATGGTACTATTTGTTCATAGTGCGTATATATACTGCGCTATTAAAGTAGAGCTTTCCTTTTAGTCCAGTTCCTTACCCTCCAACAGAGTGACAGACGCAAAAGCCTCCCCGCGAACCACGTGTGGGCAGTAAGGCCAATTCGGCCCAGTATCGGCATTGAGACATCGTGTATATTAATATTTGAATAGTCATATTTGGCACTATATCGTCGAGTTGGACGTATTCTATTAAGCTAATAATAGTCTATTCATATGTAGTGCCTCGTGCGGTAAGAGTTCTATAGTAATCAGCACCCCCATCGTTTTGGGCATCAGCTGGACGCTTATCCAGGGTGGTTGACCCCACGTGAAGCTGCACCCGAGGAGCTCCAGGCCAAAGAGCGAGTGGACCTGTATATTGGATTATTCTACCGACGACGGCTAGCCTTCCCCGGCTTGGATTATGCTTTGAGTACTTTGATTATTCTATGGATAAAGGCCAACACTGCGGTGTGTTGGAAATACCCCCCCCCCGGAGAGGACGACAGGTGAGAAGACGCTCTACACGACGAGGTCGCCTCACGTCTCTCCATCGTGGACCGGAGGACGCCGGCCACAGAGAGTCCAACTGCTTTCATCTGTGGATCGAGGATCGCTGGGCACCGGGTCGCACGACTGTGGGCTCTCCCAGGATACCCTCGGCCAGACGGGATACAGCCAGACTCTACCCCCCCCCCTCCAGCTGTCCTACAAGCAGTCGGAACCTTCCCCTAGTGTATCCAGCTATATAATCATTCAAGTATCATTGCTATTGTTCCCTAAATATTCCAGGTTGTATATTTGCTTCCTGCGCAATCAGAGATTGGACATTGATATTGATCTACCTACGAATACTCATTTGCCATAAAAGTGCATACTATTTCAAATCATAAATGTAATTAAGTGATCGTTGTACATACCTTTTGCTATGTATTATTATTAAACGCAGACTTTCGACTTGGTACATTTGTGTTGGATCCGTTTCATCAGGTGGGAGTGTTTATCATAATTATTTATACCTAGTACTGGGTGGCCAGAGTCTAAAGTACAAGAGGTAGTGGTAGTAAGTATCATATCTAACAATACAGTCAGGGAATTGTACCCCTCAGTTACAGTCTCTGTTGAACTGAACTTCCTGTCGCTGCTCTGAAGTAGCCTCTAGCAATGCGTGGGAACTGTCCTGGCTTGATCCATTTTGCACTTAATTACTCTCAATGGGCCTTATTCATGAAATGTTCTTACGCAAAATAAATGTCTTAGCCCTCAAGCTGGTCTCAGAGGACGTAGAGCCTACGTAACCCCTGCATTTAGACACCAGTTGGCTAACATGAATTCACATGTTCCTCCTGTGCCCCAGGACAGTTCAGTCAGTATTTGTGAACATGCACCACTCTCTCCTAAAGCAAGAAATCAGAGAGAGAGAACCCTTACATTGGTGACGTTGCTAGAATGTAAAATCTGGGGCTGCTCCAAAGAAAAGGAATAGGGCTATGACTTTATGAGGCCATGAAATGTTAATCCCAAATGAGGTTTTAATGTTGGTTCAGACCTTCTAGCAATGCTAGAACATAAACCTCCTTTGGGTGTAAGAGCTCACATTTGATAGCCTCACAAAGTCAGTCCCATTCATCGTCTACGGAGCAGCCCCAGACTTTACATCCAGGTGACATTACCGATTGGAGGGTTCTCTCTCCGATTTCTAGCTTTAGGAGCAAGTGGTGTATGTTCACAAATACTGACTGAACTGTCCTGGGGCACAGGAAGAACATGTGAATTCTTAAAATGGGTGACATTACCGTTTATATTGCCTGCATATACACACAAATGTGTTTCCCGGATTCAATGGTCAACACATTCGTGGCCAACCACGTATATATACACGTGTTTCGGATCCAACGCTTGAGGGCCAACCACGTATATATACGTGGTAAGGTTGTTTTGGCTTTTATTCCATTGTAATATCCTACTCAATATCACAGAGCGGCACTGCAGATTTACCCTACTCTTGGAATTCGGAAAAGTGCATTACCGGCTAGATCCTCGTAGGGGCACTGTCTCGATAATGCAGTGTTCCCTGTTACAGACCGGTGTTTTTAATTTTTTTTATCATGAGTTGACTTTTTTGTTAGCCTGAAGCTATGCCTGTAGCCGATCGCGTGGAATACTTTTTGGGACGCTGAAATCAGTATGCAGTAAAGGAATCAGCAATGCAGTCCAACCGGCCACAGGTAAGAGCGATTTTGACGTCAATTTCAGCCTGGTCGGGCCTTGCTTTGATAGCCATCCACCCGGTCAGCGTATGAGGCTAATGCCGTTATTGGTAATCAATAATCAGAAACAAGACCCCCCCCCCCTTTCATGCATTCATGGTGGACCATGATACCGATAATATGCATTTTGAGTTTTAGCTCTAGCTCGTGTAGGGCCGAAACGTCATTCGATTTAACGTTATTAGCTTAGCACCCTATATCTCTCCTTCCAGGAAATACCCCAGAACATTCTGGTATATAGTTCATATTCACAACGCTATAAAATGGGAACGTATTGATGATTTTTTTTTTAATTTAAGGCATATTGAAGGGTTTATAGCAGGGGTCGCCAATTAGGTTTTGCCGCGGGCCAGATTTTCCCCAAGCCCTTGCTTCGCGGGCCAGGATCAAAAACAATGGCTAATTTAATATACTGATATTGAAAAAAGACAAACGTTTTTCTCTGGTCTGCATCCCCCCAACAACCGTGTGCACTGCGCCGCACTGCACTGCACCCACTCTGCAATCCGCCAAACAAAGTTCTCACTCATCCATTCATTCATGAACAGCTCTCAGCTGTTGCAGATCACCGCGGCGCCGGTGTTCTGCGCGCAGGAGTGCTGGCAGCAGAATTCGAGGAAGAGTAGAATTTTGCAGAACACCGGCAGGTGATGAACAGATCAGAATGCATGAAAACACGACTCACCATACCTTCTTGTTTGTTGTTAAGTCCTCCAAAATCCCTGCTAATGTTTGAAACATGTCATCCACTCGCCGCCCTCCAATTCCAGATTGGCGTTGAATGCAGCTACTTTATCTGCCAACTTGCCTCGTTGTTGTTGTTGTTGTTGTCGCCACATATTATGCAGAGAGGACGTCGGCTCGGCACGCAAGAATCACCGACCTGTTACGATAAACCCGTATTTTAAGTATGGCTCCTGTTTATTAAAAGAAGCGTTATATTTCCCCGTTGCAAAGAATCTATCCAAAGATGTTTGTTTTGTTTTCTTCAACTCGCCCGCGAGTCGCATCTCGAACGCGGAAGTGAAAGTGTGTTAGGGAAAGACACAGGGCCCGGTGGGACTATTCCATTGGTTCTCCCAGTCCACCTGACCATTTCTAGCATTTCAATTGGCTATAGTGACAGACATGCTTTTGATGACTGCCGGTAGATAGATACAGCTTCACAATAAAAGACACCTTGGCGTCCCGAGTGAATATTTCCCGTGCGTCAAATAAATATCATATTCTCAAAATAATCTGACGGGCCAGAAATTATTGCTGGCGGGCCAATGTTGGCCCGCGGGCCGCCTATTGCCGATCCCTGGTTTATAGTGTCAATTGACAATGACAATGGACAGATAGCAATAATATAAAGTATAGATTTAGCTCTACAAACAGCCTCACGCATAATGAAAGGTTGTTATGATAAACTGGCCTTATAGAGTGAGATTAGACGGATCCAAATGGCCCGAATGTGTTAAGGGTAACAACGGATTTTCTAAATCTTTCGAAAACTAAATGTTATTTAGGTGGTAGTACAACATGTTAGAGGAGAAACACTGCAACGTACTCATGCCTGTGTATTCATGTGCAATTGAAAGCCTCTTGGGGAGAGTGTGTAAACGCTTGTAAGCCAGGACAGATATGTCTTAGAATTCTGAGTTTGTTTTGTTTCCCCCTGTCCGTTGATGCAGTTAGCACTCAAGGGTAGTTAGTGCATCAGTTCAGGCAGGGCTTGTTTTATTGCACCATCCCGGCTTGATCCATTTTGCACTTAATTGCCCTCAATGGGCCTCGTTCATGAAATGTTGTTACGCACAAAATAGTTCTTAAAACACTCATGGAGCTTTCTTTTAGCCTTCAAGCTAAAGTCTACGTAACCCCTGGATTTAGACACCATGAATGTCTTTGCAAGCCTGGGTGATTGCCAGTAACTTACAAGAGGTTCAAAATAGATGTCATTGTCAAGGTCAAGGAGTTACACATAGCCAGCAGGCCTTGCTTCCTGTATGCAAGACTAAATTGATGGCTAAAAAACTCCTAGTGTGTCAAAACTAATTTGTGCAATGAGAACATTTCATGAATGAGGCCCATTGTGCGTTTCCTGACTTAAAATGACAAAATATTGCCACCAATATCACCATCGCTACTCTAACTCAATCTTACTTGGCAACGTTAAGCATAACTTACAAGTGCATCGCTTCCATTGCACTGCTTTCTAGCGAAGACTGTGCTACTTGGACCAAACAGCCCATGACTGCACCGTCCATGCTTCCCAGAGAATAAGCTCACAAAACCAAAGGATACAGAACAACGACCAAACACAGAAATGTAAGATACCCCTGTCCCATCTTATAAGTGTTTCCTCCTCCAGTGAATGGTATTCAGTTATTGAATATGTATTTTCTTTTAAGTTTTAATTTCTGCGTTGAGCTGCCTGGCGTGTGTTTACTTTGATGCTGCTCTCCCCAAGAGGCTTTCAAGCTTGTTTCTGATTAATGTGTTTTTTCTAACATGTTGTATTACCCCCTAAAATGTAATACAATAAAAAAACGACCATTGTTCCCCTTTAATATGAAAATAACATAATTTCTCTTAATCCCTTAAAATTTGATTATTTGTTAAGGAAAAGGTTTTAATGCGACTGCGGCAGTCTGTCGTGTCTTCCTCACCTGCACCGGACCGCACAGTGTTCATGGCGGTCATAGTCTTCCACTCGTCTCGGTCAGGGTTGTAGCACTCTGAGGAGCTGAGGCGGTGGGTCCCGTCGAACCCGCCCACGGAGTACAGCAGCCGGCTGATGACGGCCACTCCGACGCCGATACGCCGCGTCAGCATAGGAGCGACCAGCTGCCACTGGTCCCTATCTGGGTCATACCTGACAATACAATGAATGAATGAAAACTTTATTTAACAGATTGCAGAATGGGTACAATACAGTACGGCTCAATACACACAATTGTTAAGGGGATGCAGACCAGAAAAAGACGTTTGTCTTGTTTCCATCAGGGTCCCCCAATAAGAATCACAACCTGTTAAAACTAATGTCTTATTAATATAATACACATTTGGCAGGTGATTTTGCCCTTCTCAAGGTAATTTTGTTTGCCTACTTAACGTTCATGATTAGACACAGGTCCCCCGTCTAGGTGGCTAGGTCATGCTTGTGGAGTGGGATAAATGGGTAATGCATTTACTGGTGTGACGTTTTGATGGATGGGCTGTTTTATTATCCATGAAAATGAATCACAGATTCCCCTTCTGGGTCCGTTATGGTGATGAATTGCTGGCAATCTGGGTGCTTTAGAAATCTGCCTTTTCCATTCCCAATGTTGGATTGGATATTATTATTTTCCTTTAACACATTGACCGCCACAGCAGGGGGCGCTAATACCCCATTCATTGCCAGGTCTTTATTCAATGGATATAGTTTTAGACTGGCATTTGCGAGTGCTTAAAATATATCTTATATTATATCTATGGGTCTAATAACGCTGTCGGGTCTCAGTGAGCTGCTTCTAGTCAACATTGCCGAGACAGATTGTTTTTTCATTCGTACATTTCCGTTTTATACCGTTTTGAATTGAGTATGGTTTGGGTGTTTTTCAGTAATTCCAGGAAAAGGTGAGAAATGCATTTGACTGTAATCCAGTTATCACGTTGTAATCTTTCGGCTGATTATCTAATCATCCTGAAATCAACGCTAGATTATCACTATTATGTCTCCTCGTCCATACATGAAATGACCGTCGTAGCGTCCCCCCACTGCAGCCAACGGTAATAAGCACATACACCTACACACAGATCGCTTTGATCGCGGTAGAAATAAAATGTCAAAATTCATATATGATGTTCTTACCTCGTATCTGATGTAATGCAAAAGAGATCATCCAAATATCTTATCGCAATTCCAAATAATGCTTGTGGAGGTACGTACCACACTACCGACCATTTCACAATGGCGGGCGGGCGGAGTTACTGATGCCATCGTTGTATAGAAGTGGCTCGCCTGAATATTTAAACCCTGCCCGCCCGGCTCAGCTCGCCTCCTAAAAGACACAAGCCCATTTTCAATGAGATGCAATAGCTCTGCCTGGCAGTAGAGGGCGGTGTTGACCATCTGCCAGCTCAGACAGGGTCTGAAGACTATACCAGAGGCTGCGTCTATGAATTATGAATAGATATAGCGAATAAACGATATAACGATCCCAAAAACGAGTAAACTCGTTGTTGGCGCTATTCGATGGCGGCCAATAACGACTCGAGTAAACTCGTTTTTGGCGGCCATTGTGTTAAGGAGTGGGATGGTTACTCCCCCATCTTGATGGAGGACATGAGACGTGTATAGATTCAAGAGGTTTATTAATCACATACACACACAAGACATAGTGAAATGAAGGTGGCCATGCCCTGACCACCTGCCATTCCCTTATAGCAGGAAACAGAGGAGGAAAGGTTAACATTATAAAGTCTTTGTGATTTGGTGAAAGAACAGTGCATGTTTTTGGACTGGGCAAGTGATATCAAATTATTTGAGAGAAACCTTAGGATTAGGCTTTCCATGGTAGTCTGTGTTACAGGTGTTACTCTGTGTTCAGGCATTCACCCCCACCAGTGTATGCTTTTAAAAGAAATAGAAATAAAACCCATTTTGTTCATTTCTGTATATTCATCGCTTTAAAAAAAAAGCAGAGTTGCAGCACAGAGTAGCTTAAGTTACACTTTTAGAGTAGATTTAACTTCACGTGAACTTCACTCCGCATGCGCAGATTGATGAACCTAGATCTCTGGACAAACCAGAGAGACTCCGTGGGCAATCTGTGCATGCAGAGTTGGGGACTAGGTGCGGAAAAGGGACTATAGCTCGGCCAAGAAAGTGCCGATCGACTTGGGATTGGTCTCTCCGTGTTCAGGAGACTCAATCGTATACAAGTCTTTTTTTTTGGTCCACTTTTTCTCCCATTTTCTATATTTTCTCTCATCCCAATTTCGTATCATCCAATTCAACCCTCCCCTGTCACGAACGCTGTTTCTTGCCTCCCACAAGCCGGCTGCAATGTGGACTAAGTCATACATAGCACAAGTCCCCTCCGGTACTTGAGGTAACAGCAGTCGCATCTTTTCACCTGCGCAGCTCGATCTCTCAGTGGCGAGGAGTAACGCGTGGGAGGCTCACGCTGCCCCCGACACTTCCTGATTCTACTGCGCATGCGCACCAACCGACCTGTAGGAGTCGCTGTCCACAACGCCCGATCCCCACCCATCAGTTTCCCACCCCCTAATACGGCCAATGTGTTTTAGTATGAACGACCAGCTAAACTGAAAGCAATGTGGAGCGCTGGGCTCGAACAGGCGAGCCCAGCGTCTCCGCATTCGTGGCGAGCACCTTGCCCACTACGCCACGTAGCCGCCCCAAGCGTATACAAGTCTATTGGATTAGGTCTCCAGCACCCCCACAGCCGTAGCTACAACCACTTAATGGCAAGGCTCTCATCCACATTCATTAATTTTCTCCTCCATGATTTCAGAATACCGGAAGTGTTGTGGTGGTCTATGGTGGAGCATTTGGCAATCAGTCAGATTCAAACCCTACAGCAGCTCAACTGGAGGAGCTCAGAGGATCAGTCCAGACCAGCAAAAGTATGTTTGTGCGATACGCTAAATAAGGCTGCAGCTACATTGATCCGGCGTATACGAGCGGATAGAAAATTGACGGAAGGTATTTCCGTTCGTTGGTTTATTTTTTTTTAATTAGAACCAAATGTCAACTGTCCAACAAATAGACACTATTAAAAACAGGGGGTAGACAAGATCAAGATTAATCAAGATCAAAGTTAAAATCAAGGTAAGGTATCAAGGTATTGAGCGTCATTTTGTAAAATGTCCAGTGTTGTCATGAGTTAATTAGTCATGGGCAATTTCACATCACAGCGGCAACCCTACTCTGCACCAGTCTGTCTCCTGTGGTGGTTAGATACCAGACCTCCTCATGAATACTGTGCGGTTAGAAAGATACCAGACCTCCTCATGAATACTGTGCGGTTAGAAAGCTACCAGACCTCCTCATGAATACTGTGCGGTTAGAAAGACTCACTGCAACATAGGCATTTGAAAATAATAAATGAGAAAGTTAGATTAAGAAGTGTCTGTCAGACACGCTTCATTCAAGTCCAGAAATACTAGTGTTGTATTTAGGATTTATTTTCAGTTAAACTCTTGTGAGCCTTAAAGCTGCAATAGAGTTGCCACTACAAACAAAACGAAAGCCTCATCAGTATAAACATAAAAAAAGTGGAAACTAAGAGATTTACTGAAAATGTTAACTACAATAAATCCCTCACCTACAAACACATTACTGTTCAGACAGCACAATATTGATGTAATTAAAAGAGATTGACTGATTTAAATACATTTTAAATGCATAGGTTTATGCAGAGCTATAGTGCAGGCCGGGTCTTTTTTCCACAATGAAAAGTATTGATGGAATAACAACACACTAGCCACCGGCACCACACTTTGTTTGAGTAGGACCCCCATTGATGGCAGAAGAAGTTTTGAAAATGTGAAGTATACGGTCAGAAAAGAGTTATTGCAGCTTTAAACTCTCTGGCACCCCTTTTTAATTGATTTGAACATGTTCATCAGTCACTAATATTTACAGTTTCCAACTGTGCACCTGTTGATATTAGCTAGTGTAAACCCTAGTGACACAACCGTTATTCACTCTCTCCCATGTTGTGTCTTTACCCCCACGTGCCGAGGTCACTTGCTGACTCCAGTTGGACTCTACATCTACAGTATAATCTAAGTTTTGCCTCTACTCCAGTGAGACAGAATTTGCTTTTCACTCTGAAAGGGGTTCAGTATTTTCTCTCTCCTATGAGCTCATAATATGAATGTTTCATAACCAGACTGACAGTTCTCAGAGTTAGATATTTTGATTACAGCCTTATTTGTTGAATATAACATTATGTAGGCCTACTGTAATACAAGGAGATCCCTGGGAAACCCTATATTCGGCTGTGTTATGCCACAGTGTTACACTTAGAGCACGTAGCAGCAGGTAAATCGAACTAGAATAATGTATAGAACAGACATTTCCATCAATGCTCCGAGCTGTGTGGTAAATGCAGAATGGGAAATAATCCAGCTATGGGGACCTGCAGGGCACTCCGCTGGCTAGAAGCACTATAGACCACAGGAGTGACATTCCGTTCTGCCCCATCCCCTTGGTTCAAAATCTCCTACACTTTACTATGGAGACTGTATGGTATTTTTGCTGTAAACAACATTTAATCCCCTCTATAAATGTAGTGTAGTGAAGTGTAGTTTAGTTCTACACTACAACCTGTAGCCATAAACGTTATAGCTAGCGGTTAATTGTTCATACTTGAAGGTGAGTGGTGAGGGATGGGAATCGAAAACCGGTTCCCGTTGGGAACCGGTTCCTAATTGGCCGATGCCTGGAACCGTGTGGCTCCCGTTACTTTCAATTCCCTTATCGCTGCCAGGTTTTTCCTACAGTTGCGCAATAACGTTAGCATGTAGCCATGGCAGACTCTATTTGATTCCTTAAGGGCTCGAAATTGCCTGGGTTTTGGTAATATGCTCCCGAAATGCTCCCACTGTTTGGCTACTTCTATGTGCAGTGAAAACTACTTGAATGCTTTAGAACCTAGTCATTGATTTAGTTCAGGGTGAGCTCAAATTAGCCGCGGAGCTAACGCTAGGTAACGTGAGCTAACGCTATTTAATCAAGCTCACAAAGAGAGATAAACAGCTGACAGCGGATAGTACAGGTACAAATACAATAAAACAGCAGGTGGGGGCTGTTGTGTAAACCTTGTACTCTTTAATTCACATATAATAAGAGGCGGAGTGTTTGTTTACAAGTCTGTACACTGTAAGCCAGGAAGTACCGAGGTGGTGCAACATACAAATGTGTCCGTGTAGCAACACAAGCCAATACCTTATAGGACAGGGGCCCGGGGAGGGAGCTCTGTGTGTGTGTGTGTGTGAGACAGAAGTCAGAGGAATAACGACCTGTTATTCAATAGATTAAATTAGTTTAAGAATAAAAAAATAAATACATTTTAAGAGAATCTCAAATACATTATTTTATTTAAGTGTAGGCTATAGTTAATGTTTTATTTTTTACAGTTTTTGTATTTTTCTGACATGGGGGCTCAACAATAAATGACAATCAGAAATGTCAAGTTGCATGTTATTCTAACCAGCTTAGACCCCTACGCTCTGCATCTTCTGGCCGCCTCAGACCTACTCCTATCCAAGCTCCGGGAGGGTCATCAAAGAGAAGTCGCCTATTCTCAGTCCTTGCCCCACAATGGTGGAATGAACTACCCACCCCAGTTAAGACAGCCGAATCACATCCAATCTTTCGCCGTCGACTAAAGACGCACTTCTTCAACCATTATCTGAATAAAAAAAAATATATCTAACCCCAACTAACCGTACTGTCATGCACTTGTCCTAATAAACTAACCTACACTGTAGCACTCAACACTTTGATGAACATTGTTGCTCAGCTGATAGAGTTGTGCCCTTCCTGATGGCTTGTCATACAGAACTTGTAAGTCGTTTTGGATAAAAGCGTCAGCTAAATGACTAAATCTAAATGTAGTTCTGTTGCATTTCCAATTTATTTATGTAAATTATAAATTGATCAGGTATCGATAAGGGTATCGATAAAGAATCAAATCAATAAGCAGAATCGATAATGGAATCGTATCGATAAAATCCTATCAATTCCCATCCCTTGGGAAATGTTTGATTTTCTCGGAGCGCTTCAAGTTTACACTTTGTAGCAGACGTTAGGCTACTTTATTTCTGTTCATTTGGTTGCCCGATTCAGCAGGCCGCGCGTACCATGCCAAAATGTCCAAGCGATCTGTGATCAATGGGGGAAACGTAGAAAAGCTTGAAAGGTTACAACTAGGGCTGCAACGATTAGTCGACGTCGATTATGAAAAATCGTCGACGAGATATTGTTGCGTCGATTGGTCATTAAAAAAAAATATAAATAAAAAATATTATAATTTTTTTTTTGCACTACCTATCTTTGTGAAAGTGGCTTCTCAGCTCTGGTCCAGCCAGCTGAAGACTTCTTAACTTCTTAGCTTAACATAACAGACCGACAGTAAGTTTGGGGGAACTAATGGGATAACTGGGGATGTTGTTTGGTCCTGACAAGAGTCTCAAAGCAACTCTGAGGTCATGCTCAATGTCCCATCTGTTCCTCTGCTCTGTCTTCAGCTGGACCAGAGCTGAGAAGCCACTTTCACAAAGATAGGTAGTAAAAAAAAAAAAGAAAAAAAAAAAAAATATATATATATATATTTTTTTTTGTTTCGTTTATATACCGGTAAAAATAAGACAGATTAGTCGACTACCAAAATAGTCATTAGTTGCAGCCCTAGTTACAACAGACGACCAAGTAGGCTATCACTTGAAGCAGAGCAGTCCCTGTTGATGCAAAGCAGGTGGAGGCAGGCGAACAGAGTGAGACCGATGCTTCACTCTCGGCCGAGGCACGTTCACGTAGTTGTAGCCGCTATCCTCATTATGCAAATAACCGTATATCCAGATTCCAGTTGGAATTAGCATCCCTACACAGAACACATCAAAAGCACTTGTATAAAACGCACGTCACATCTCCAACCACTTACCTCTCCACACTATTGTGATGAATACATCCGTGCGACCCGCCCACCGCATAGATCATCCCGTCTATGACGCCAACTCCGATACGGTTCCGTGGTACACTCATTGGCGCACAAGGCAGCCAGCAGTTGTTCATAGGGTTGTAGCAATCCAACGTGTTGGAGTCCATGTTACCGTCAGGCGCATTGTTTCTCCCACCCACTGCGTAGAACAGCCCGCTGATCACACACGCCGCCAGGCCACTGCGGGGGACTTGGAGGTCGGCTAGTCTTAGCCAGGCTCCCGTACAAGGGTTATAGGCCTCCAAGTAGCTCAGCGACTGACGAAAGTAGCCGCCTGCCGTATAGATGAGCTGTGGCACCTTGGGGGTCCGGCAGGAGTTGACTTTAGTGGGCTTGTGGAGGGTGAGGTCCTGGAAGATCTGCGCCAGGTAGTCCTTGCACTGAGGGTCCCAATCCAGGGACTGGAGCTGGGCCTGCAGGAAGTTGGGAGTGAGGGAGTGGCATCGCACGGCCTGGAGCAAGGCCTGGACGTACGGCCGCCGGTTCTCCCGGTCATAGCGCACCCAGGCCACGCAGGCCTGGAAGACCTCGGACTCGCAGCGCACGTTGAGCTCGTCCCGGCTGATGAGGGTTACCAGCTGGCAGTGAGACAGGTTGAAGAACTCCTCCTGGGTCGCCACCTAGGGTGAAGAGGGAGGAAGGGAAGGATCTTTAAAGTGTGGATTGGGACCGGAAATTAGTTGTGGATAAACTGCTGCTGTTCGCACACGATATCTGGACTAGGGATGTCCAATATTATCGGCCGATATTGGCATAAAAATGTGATAATGGGAAAATATCAGTATCGGTTTTCATTTTTTTTTTTTTTTTTTACATTTATTTAAACTTTATTTACCCAGGCAAGCAAGTAAGAACAAATTATTATTTTATTTATTGTCAAAGTATGCATAATGTTGTGTTAATTACACGACAAGAGATATGTAATGTTAATTACCTGAAATTATTCCGTTTTTTGGGGGGGGGGGGCCTGCATATATCGGTATCGGTTGATATCGGTATCGGAAATTACGAGTTGGACAATATCGGTATAGGTAAAAAAAGCCAATATCGAGCATCCCTAATCTGGATGTTTTATTTCTCGCCAAATTACATTCCAGAACTGCCTCAGGTAGTGTGTTTTAAGAGTTTAATACTCACAACTGCAGTAGGGAAGAAGTCAAAAACGTAATACCAAACTAAAAGAAGTCAGAGACACAATTTTAAGTCATTGAAACATAAAAAGTACTATTCTATTTAGCTCAAACTAGGTCTTCAGCAGTCCAGTCTTAACTGAAAACCTGAGACCCAACCAGAGCTCCAAGTTGAGTCTGAGACCCAACCAGAGCTCCAAGTTGAGTCTGACATTATTACCATGGGTCTCAGGTAAGTGAACGGAAACTGAGGGGCCAGGAGGAACCGAGAGGACAAAGATAAGAGTTTTATTTGTCACATATATAAGACATACAGTGAAATGAAAAGAAACCAGATATTATTTTAAAGATCAAAATCAGCCTGCCACCAGAGCTGCCCTAAATATGAAAGAAGCTTTCTCACTCACTCTCTCTACTGTGGACCCGTTTAGTTCCCAGACCTAATGTAGGTTCCATTACGGCACAAGCTTCATTACATTAGTGTCCCGAATTCCTCAGGTCCATACAGGGTATAGGGGTGGGGGAAATCGATACGTAGTAGTATCGCGATACTTTGCGCGGCGATACTGTATCAATACAGGGACGCCAAGTATCGATATTTAATTATTCATAAAAATAAATTTAAAAAAAAATATTTCTCTTTGTATAAGGAAGTTGCATTGTTCATTTCAATACCTGTAATAGTACAGTAGTCCACACACACACATGTGCATTCAGTTAAGTTGGAATATGACTGTAATACAAACAGTTCAGTTTGTCAGGTACATGCAACACAGTCAGATTACAGTGTTTACATCCGTCTGCTTGAGAAAATACCATGTTCTGCATTAAAAATTATTGAAGTGAGATTAACAGACTTTATTTTATTAGATAAAACATGTTGACAAAGTTTTACTTTGCAGTTGAAAAAAGGTAATAAATAAAATGTGATAAAAAAAAAAAACTGCAATACTCAGCGTATCGCGATATATTTAGTATCGCGATACTACCGTATCGTGACGCAAGTATCGCGATAGTATCGTATCGTGAGGTCTCTGGCGATTCCCACCCCTAGGATCCAGTTTTCCCTGGATGAATGAATGAATACTTAATTTAACAGATTGCAGAATGGGTACAATACAGTACGGCTCAATACACACAATTGTTAAGGGGATGCAGACCAGAGAAAGAAGTTTGTCTTGTTTACATCAGGGTCCCCCATTTTCAATTCATAGTGACATTTATGACATACACAACATACATGACATTTATGGCATAGGGACATATAGGTATATAGTACCGTTACATTTGTGACATATACGATATGCAAATATACAGTACTGTTGTGTTACCCAGTAGGGGTGTAACGATGCGACCTCACAACGATTAATTTCTATTACGATTATTCAGGCAACGATTCAATGCATCATGAAATCTCTTCATTTGATCACTTTGATACATTTTCTATCAGTTAATTCCCCCCAATTTTTTTTTCCACAAATGTGGCTGGGGGAACTGATTCACTCAGCATGAATGGACTATAGGTCAATAAAACAATACACCAATTTTTTTTTTTATTATAATCGATTCTAACCTATTACCCAGAGATCCTAACAGAAAATATATACATATGATGGGGAGGAGACTGTACATTAGGAGGGGGTGGGAGAAAATATATACATACGGTGGAGAGGAGACTGTCTATTAGGAGGGGGGGGGTTGGACATTTACGGTGGCCAGTTTCGAATTGCAGCCTCCCGTAGGTGCTCTTTAACACTTTCAGTGCCCAGCAGGGGGCGCACAATTTAGTGCTTGAATGCCCACCATCCACTTCAATGTTAGCGTTAATATCATATATCACCAAAAATATATGTTTTAAATCCCCAGATGATTGAAAAATAATTTTGCAGTCAGGCCACTGAACTTAGAAGCAGGCCAGGACAGTGTTTCTAGTTGCAGCAGCGCAATAGTTAGATAACCTAGGTGGGGAACAACCAGGAGATCACTGCAACTCACACAAGTTGGAGAACTATCTCTCTCGCTCTGTCACACACACACAAAAGGAGCCGCATGTGATTGGTGGAGGCGGGACCCTTAAAAACGGTTGTTGCTAATCATTGACACATGCTAGCCTGTAATAATCCCCCCCAGAAAAATCTACTTTGCATTTGATATATTGCAAATATATGCCATCACACACACACTGGCATTTAAAGGGTTAGAATTATAAAATTAATATGTGGTGTTATGATCAGGGCTGAAGTTGAATAAAAGATTGTATTATTTTCAATCTGACATTACAAAAAAACTGAAAATCCATCAAAATCAGTGTTGTTGCTAATCATACATATGCTAGCCTGTTTTTTAACAATAATTTGTGATGCCATCACAAACATTGGCATTTAAAGGGTACAAATAAAAAAATGCCTGCACCAGAATGCAGGAAATGAAGTCTTTGTAACAAGAAATGTCCTGGTGGGGGACCCCCTGCTTAAAAAGTGGCCTGACTGGGGCTATATTTTGCACTATATTTCCTGGCCTGAATGATTTCCCCAGTCCGGCCCTGGTTAAAAGCCTCCAATGCTTATTAGTGTGTGTGCGTTTGAACGTGTGCATGTTTCAACCATACATTTCCATTTATTAAAAAAAAAAAAAAAAAAAAATTGGGTCGCGGCCTGAAAAGTTTGGGAACCCCTGGGATAGAGCACCGTTTACCCCCACCATCTGTTCTCTCCCCTCCAGGTAGGATTGCATCCAGCTCACTGATTGACTATCAAAACCAATTGCTTTTAGCTTGTCAATCAGAATGGAGTGATTGACAGTGTCAAAGGCCTTTTGTAGGTCCAGCATGACCATGCCGCAGTATTTGCCCGCATCCACCTCTTGTTTGATGTGGTCGTTCAAATAGAGAAGGCATGCGTCAGTGGAGTGGGATGTTCTGAAGCCAGATTGGAATTCGTAGATTCGATATTTTTTTCGCAAGGTACTTTTCGACCGGTTTGTAGACGATTTTTTTCCATGACTTTCGAGATGGAGGTAAGAATAGAAACAGGGCGGTGGTTGCATGGGTCTAATTTGCTGCCCTTATTGTGCAGGGGGGGGGGGGGGGGTCACTCTCGCAATTTTGAAGTCCTTGGGGACGTGTCCCTGTTTTATGGAGAGGTTTATTATGTGTGTGATGACTGGGGTGATGGCGGCTGCTGAGTCTCTGAGGAATTTGGAGGGGATGTTGTCATGGCCAGTGGCCTTGTTAGGTTGGAGGGCGCTCAGTTTTTTTAGTACCTCATCTGTTGTTACCATTTCAAGTTTGAAGTAGTCTTTGCGGACCCCTAGGTTATTGTAGTATGCTACTATGTGTTATACCCCAAAATGCGTGGGAGGGTAGTTTATTAACCAGTGTTGTGGCTATGTTTGTAAAGAATATGTTTAGGTATTTGGCCACATCCAGTTTGTCTGTGATGAGTGTTTTCTGTCTTTGTTTATAAATCTGGTTTAGTTTTTTGCTGCAGCCTAGTTGGTTGTGGGGTTTGTTTTTGTTCCTCAGTTTTTTTTGCAGTTTTGATCATGGTGCTTACGTCATTTCTTAGTCTGTTTTTGAATTTTTTGTTCAACCACGTGGGCTTAGAGTTCACCGTTTGAGCTGGGTCTCTGTTTATTTTATGCAGGTTGGAGATCAACTTTCTGAAAACTAGTTAAAACAACTATATGAGGACACTGGTTTTGAACAGGCACTGGTCTGAAAAGAAGTCATGAAAATATCAAGGAGCGATTCATTTGGTGAAATATCAGGATTCTTGCGAAGACATGGAAAGAGAAACAGAATGTTCCACAGAATGGAAATAGCTAGTAATGCTACATTTTATTTTCAGGACCAGGGGGGATAATGTTTTGAATGAGTAATGGCACCATTATTGTCTTATTTGTAGGGAATACTAAATAGGTTCACAAAATGAATTATTCATTTTCATTTAGCTTGGCTATTTCCATACAATTGCCTATCTGGGGACCTTAAGTTATGCATTTAAGAACTATACTCATGATTTAATTGTGTCTGTGTGGTACAGTGTGTGAAGACCCGAGTGTGCATGAGGAGAATTTGAGACACACCTCTGCCCAACATTTCTACTGTGTCACAGATGGGTTGCTTGATTATGGCAAAAAGGGGGAGGGGCAGAGCGGAGTGCACCGCTGTGAAGGAAGGGTGCACTGCATTTACAACAAGACAAAATTTGCGGAAAACATGGCATGCAGCACAATAATAGTTTAATCTCAATTATCTTGTTTTCATGATCATGGGAAGCCAAAATCCTAATTGAAATCCATACTGTATGTCACAGTAGTAGAAACTTAGTTAGAATTACAGCAAAGGTTATGCAGGCTTGGTACACAAGTAAACCCCTAAGTGCCAACCTACATACTACTAACACCATGACTCACTGCACACTCATACAGTACTTGCCTATTACCACATAAAAGGCAAAGACCAACTGTTCTCAGGCTTGAAGCAGAAGAGTGCGCCTAAAGAAACCACAATAGAACAGCTGAAAGTAACACCCCCACTGTCGCCAGATATAAAGGGTCTTGGCCTTGTACGGTACCTGTCTAATACTTTACACAAAGGCATCAATTGCGACCCAACATCATGCAGATTAGATTCGACTTTACAGAAGCCTGACTGCACTGAAGGCAAAATTAAATGTCAAGACAAGCTCGTCCATATCGATTTTAGACATGAGCTACACCACATCCGTTTTAAACCTTAGCCGTGCGAATACGCATTTCAATCTCATCACATTAGGTGAAACAAAACAAAAAAATTGTCAAACATAACCAGGACCAGGTTGCTGAAAGCCCCCTTTGGCTGCTGGTTATGGCAGTATAAGGGAAGCCTTCTCAACATAGAAGTGGATAATAGGATAATATTCAGAATAATGCTGAATTTCAATCAATTACAAGATCCCTATATCACCAATAACAATACAACATGGATATGTAGCACAATTCAACAACCTTATGTAAACAACATAGCCGACAATGTCATCATATACAAAAACAAAACAGAATCGACATACTGTAGTTAGAGTCACCATCATCAAAGAACAACACCATCACTACTATCCATGTACCCCCCTGGCCTGAGGTCAGAAGGGAAATGACGGTGGGACTGAATGAGTATCTGTATCTCTTGGTCTTTACAGGAGGAAATCTGAACCTGGAGCCAGAGTGAGGGGGATTTTACTGTTGATTTTCACCATTTGAGCCTTGACACAGAGATTGTTATACCAGCAGATTACAGAAAATGTTAATACAGGAAAAAATAAAAAAAGGGTCTTATCAACATGGAACTTTACGAAGGCAGAACATTCGTTGCCGTCCCTTTTTGCAAAGAATCACTGTGTTAGAGTTCAAATTCAACTTATTGTCAATCAAGCTACCAATATACTTGTATGTATGTTTTTACAACTTCTACCTTCTTCTGCCTCTTGATGGTAGTGCTCTGAGGAGTAGAGGTCTTGCACCTAATATCAATGAGCATGTTCTTCGTTGATGAGCATGTCCTTCGTCCTTGCCACATTTGGTTGCAGAAATGTCCCCAACACACCAGTGTACAAAATCATCAACAACAGAGCCGTGATTAGTAATCTGCAAATTTGAAAATGTGTGTTTTGTCACGCTGGCTGTGGCAATAGTCAGTATAAAGAATGTAGAGGAGTGGTGAAAGGACACACCCCTGAGGAGACCCTGTGCATGACGACATCTCTTCAGACAAGCAACCATTAAGTCAAGAATCCAGCCCACTATGTTAAAACCAAGGTTTCTTAAGAGCTTGTCTCCTAAAATGTGGGGTTTTGTATAAAAATCAATAAATAAAATTGCGTTTTACTACCTTCGCTACCTTTTACTAGAATCTTCTACCCCTCGCTGAGCCCTATAAGCTAACTGTAGTGGGTCAAGAAGATTCTGTTTTTGTAAGGAACTCTTTTTTTCTTTCAATGACTAAGGAGGTCAGGGCAACTGGCCTGAAGTCATTGAGCACTTGGGGATGATTGTGTTTGGCCAATGGGATAACTGGAGACAGTATTCCCAATTTTCTACACTCGGTTGACCGAAGGACAGCTGTAAAATTCAATGAGAACTAGTAGTTGAGATGAGCAGACGGCTACTCATATGGTCAGGCCCAGGCCTTTTCCTAGCTCTGGAGCGTTTAAAATGTATTGACGTTCCATCAAAAGGGGCGTTCATCACTGTCGGATATCGTTAGCCTCATAGCATAATTGCCTAAGTCATTTTAAGACTTTCGGAAAAGAAAAAACAAATTTTCACAAAAAAAGTCACACGAGTGAGTTAGGCAGAAAGGGATTCTTAAAATAACAAGGTGCTGATTGGCTGAGGACACAGCCACTAAGCCAGGGTGGTGCAGCAGTGTGAGGAGAGTAGAGTTAGGCAGAAATATCAATTTGGCAAAAAAAATACGTAGGCAATTATGCTATGAGGCTAACGATATGTTGGATCTTTTGCTATATAATGATATTCCTGAAATTAGGGGCATCAAACCTGAACTAAAAGTTATTGAACTTCTTTGCAACTCTGCTTCGTTCTCTCAGATTTCACTTCCCTTTCAACCAGTTGGATTCCGAGAGGTTGCCCTCCTGAACATCTCTTTCTATTCAACAACAGTGATTTTGTCACCCATGGTGGCTTACTGTTTGGGTGCACCTTCACATTAGGGCTGCAACGATTAGTCGACATAATCGACGACGTCGATTATAAAAAATCGTCGACGAGAAATTGTTGCGTCGATTAGTCATAAAAAAAAAAAATAAAAAAAAAAAACGTTATTTAATTTTTTTTTTTTTTTTTTTTCTCGCACTACCTATCTTTGTGAGAGTGGCTTCTCAGGGTTCCAGACAACATCATAACATGATGATCCCATAGCAAATTTTGGACATTGAAAACATTGTTCCCCTGCAGGAGATGATGATCAGACTAGACACACAATACATTACACACGCACTCCTCTCACTCACACACAGCGATCAGAGTAAGACACACACATACACACTCCTCTCACTCACAGCGATCAGAGTAAGACACACACATACACACTCCTCTCACTCACACACAGCGATCAGAGTAAGATACACATACACACTCCTCTCACTCACACACAGCGATCAGAGTAAGACACACACATTCACACTCCTCTCACTCACACACAGCGATCAGAGTAAGACACACACACACAAATTACACAGTACACACCTCTCACTCACACAGCGATCAGAGTAAGACACACACACAAATTACACAGTACACACTCCTCTCACTCACACAGCGATCAGAGTAAGACACACACATACACACACGGACTCCTCTCACACACAGCAAACAAAAGACCTAGAAGTCTGTCTGATCTGACTCATCCCCGATCTGACTCATCCCCCTCTCCCCTTACAGCTGTTCCACGTCACCCTCCTGGTCCTGGACCAAGTTACAGCCCCATCAGCCGCGGTGCTGGGGGCAGATGCTGCTAGTTATTTCTTTTTTATTATTATTTTTTTAGTTATTTAAAGTACACTTCCACTTTAATTTGTATTATTTAATTTATCTATCTTGTTATGAGTGATTGCTGTATTGTTCTTCAAATACATTTTCATTTAAAGTGGCTTAAGATCCAAATTCAAATGTTTCATGAGTCATTATTTTAATTTGCTATGGGATCATCATGTTATGATGTTGTTGTTTGGTCCTGACAAGAGTCTCAAAGTCTGGGGTGATGGTAGACAAGCAACTCTGAGGTCATGCTCAATGTCCAATCTGTTCCTCTGCTCTGTCTTCAGCTGGACCAGAGCTGAGAAGCCACTTTCACAAAGATAGGTAGTTTAAAAAAATAAAAATAAAAAATTATATCCTTTTTGTTTGTTTTTTGTTTACATAATTGGTTTTCGATTAGTCGACTAATCGAAAAAATAAGACAGATTAGTCGACTACCAAATTAGTCATTAGTTGCAGCCCTACTTCACATTCTTATCAGCGATTAGGGATTCTGATGTGACGGGCGAGCACAGATTCAAATTGAAGTTGAGATGACGTAACCTTTTCTCACACTCTAATGACACGTGAGGCATTAACTAAATCAAAACTAGATGTTTCTGCTGAAAGAATTGTGTCTCAATGAGTTTGTGTCCTTCTTGCCAATGCGGTACAGTCATGTTGACGACTACACTTGCTGTACATTAAGCCTAGAGTGCGTCTGTTGCCACAAATTCACTATTAGGCGTGAGAGGCTCAGGAGAGCGGTCGTCTGGTAATCGGAAGGTTCCCGGTTAGATTCCCTCTCTTCCCAGGCAGCGTGTCGAAGTGTCCTTGAGCAAGACACTTAACCCCTAATTGCTCCCGATGAGCAGGTTGGCACCTTACATGGTTGCCTCCGCAGTTGGTGTGTGAATGTGTGAGTGAATGGGTGAATGTGAGGAACATAATTGTAAAGCGATTTGGATAAAAGTGTATGGTGCTGCTCTATATAAAATGCACCATTTGACTATATTTAGGACGATAAATTGACCTCTGTGACCATGACCCTGTTCTAGTTGAAGGGTCGTAGCCATGGCTACAATAACCCTCTCTAGCAAACAGTCAAAGTTATCTTGCATCCATCATCATTATGCTACATCAGATGCTCTGGCCACATTTTGTTTGTCGACAGTCTTGAGGGCATATGGCACTCCTGTGGAGTCACAATCATAATTCCCAACCATTTGTTTATTCAGAATGTCACCCTCTGGACTAGCTAATCTGGCCGGTGGAAGCAAGCTAATGGCTAAAGAAAGATAGCCACTCAGCAACAGTGAAAAATAAATAAGTGTGTTTTAGCCAGCATGAAGAATAACAGAAAATTGTGATTTATTTCGATCACCAAGGACATTCTTGGCAAACATCCAGACGCAGCCATGATCATAGCCGGCGATTTCAATCAGGCGAATCTGAAGAAAGTGATGCCAAACTTCTTCCAGCACATCGCTTGCACCACCAGGGGAGGAATTACGCTGGATCATTGTTACACCCCGTTTAGAGCCGGTTACAAGGCAGTACCGGCTCCTCCATTAGCTGGTTCAACGAGCACATCGGATCATGACGCCATCTTGCTCTACCCGGCCTACAGGCAGAGATCACGTGACGCTGTCGTGTCACGTGAGGTAAAGAAGTGGTCTGACCAATCAGAGCCCACGCTACAGGACGCACTCTATGACGTCCACTGGGGAATGCTTCAGGCGAGCTCCAGTGACGTCAGTGAGTTTGCTGATGTTGTTGTTAGCTTTATAGCAACACTAGCGGAAAGCATTGTACCCACGAAGAAGGTTAGAGTCTTCCCGAACCAGAAACCGTGGGTTGACAATACTATCCGAGTGGCTCTGAACGTTCGCACCACTGCTTATAACCTGGGCAGAGCGTCAGGAAACATGGAGTATAAGGCTACAGTCTATACTCTGCGCAAGGCTGTAAAGCTTGCTAAGAGGACGTACGCTGACAAGATAGAGGCACAAATGGTCCAGAACAACACAAGAGGTTTATGGCGAGGACTACGGACGATAACTACTACAAAGTCAGTACCCCCTCAATGGGGAGTGCCGACGCCTCTCTAGCGGACCAACTCAACTCCTTTTACGCACGGTTCGGTGCAAACAGTGTCGACGCTAGCTCACCAGCTAACGACGTCACTGACGCACCGGTCGTCGTGGAGGGGGGGGGGCGGGGGGGCATCCGCGGGGGGGGGGGGGGGGCGCACTCTCTCAGTAACGGAACACAGTGTGAGAAGGCAGCTGGCCCAGATGGGATAACAGGACGTATACTTAAGTCCTGTGCTAACCAGCTAGCTCCAGTGTTCACCACCATATTTAATCTATCCCTGGCTGAGTCCGTGGTCCCTGCCTGCTTCAAGGTGTCCACTATAATACCGGTACCAAAGAAATCCTCCCCAACAGGTCTTAATGACTACAGACCGGTGGCACTCACCTCTGGTCATGAAATGTTTTGAGAGGCTGGTTAAGGATTACATTTGTGACTCCCTCCCCAGTGATATGGACCCTTTGCAATTTGCATACAGGCCAAACAGGTCCACTGACGATTCAGATTACTTTATTCACCATATTGTACAGGTACAAATGGAACGTGATTTGACATTACAGTGCATGAATTTTTTCACAAATAGGAATAACATAATAATAATAAATAAATAAGTGCAAAACAGGACAGAACAGTGAGACAACAATAAGACAGTAACGTGCAGTGGTTGGGGACATGGATACAGTGCAGCACAGTTCAAGTCCAGAGGTCCAGCCCTAGCAGCTCGCCATAGAGGGGGGGGGGGGGGGGGGGGAGCAGGGGGACACCAGACTCATTTACCAGGCGAGCTGCTGAGGGGAAGAAGCCGAGTCTATGGCGGGATTTTAATGTCTTGGGCAGCCGTAGCCGCCTGCCGTGGGGGAGCATAATGAATAGGCCGTGACCCGGGTGGGCGGGGTCTGCCATGATCTTCCTCGCCCTCCTCAAGGCCCTGGTGGAATGTAGGGACTCGAGGGAGGGAAGGGGGCAGCAGATCACCCTCTCCGCTGATCGTATCACCCGCTGCAGCTTGGCCTTGTCCCTGACCGTGGCTGCAGGGAACCAGGTGATGATGGAGAGGGTGAGGATGGACTGGATGATGGCGGTGTAGAACTGGACCATCATAGTCTTCGGCAGCCTGAACTTCCTCAGCTGACGTAGGAAGAACATCCTCTTCCGGGCCTTTTTGTTGAGAGCGATGGTGTTCAGCTCCCATTTCAGGTCTCGGGAGAGTGTCATGCAGCGGCAGGACTCCACGGGGTGCCTCCCAGAATGATCGGGGGGGGGGGGGGCTGCCATCCGCCTGAAGTCCACTACCATCTCCACTGTTTTCTGGGCGTTGAGGTCCAGGTTGTTGCAGCTGCACCAGCTCTGCAGCCTCTCGATCTCCCTCCTGTAGGCAGACTCGTCACCCCTGGATATGAGACCCACCAGGGTGGTGTCATCCGCAAACTTCAGGAGTTTGACCGAGGGGTGCAGAGAGACGCAGCTGTTGGTGTACAGGGAGAATAGTAGTGGGGACAGAATGCAGCCCTGTGGGGAGCCAGTGCTGATGGACTTGGGATCGAAGATGTTAATTCCCAACTTCACCCGCTGTGACCAGTTAGTCAGGAAGTCTGTGATCCACCTGCAGGTAGAGTCCGGCACCTGCAGCAAGGACATCTGATGCTCCAGGATGTGCGGGAGGATGGTGTTGAAGGCCGAGCTGAACCAACAGAATCCTGGCGTAGGTCCCTGCAGTGTCCACGTGTTCCAGGACGTAATGCAGAGCCATGTTCACAGCATCGTCTGTGGAACGGTTGGCTCTGTATGCAAACTGCAGGGGGTCCAGAAGAGGGTCTGTGGTAGACTTCAGGTGGGCCAGGACAAGGCGCTCAAAGACCTTCATGACCACAGACGTCAGGGCGACCGGTCTGTAGTCATTAAGGCCTGTGACCTTGGCCTTCTTGGGGACGGGGATGATGGTCGAGGCCTTAAAACACACTGGGACCAGACACAGCTCCAGTGAGGTGTTAAAAATGTTAGTAAACACTGGGGACAACTGGTCGGCGCAGTGCTTCAAGGTGGCAGGTGAAATAGAGCCTTCCGGGGGTTTTGACTCTTGAACAGGCGGTTCACCTCTCTTTCTGTGACAGAGAGGGGGGGTGGGTGGGGGGAGGGGTCGTGGTAGGGGAGACAGGGTTACCACTGGGGACCGGGGGGGGGGGGGGGGGGGGGGAAGAGATTGTGGTCTGGGGGGGTGAGGAAAGGGGGCCGGGGGTTCCTTGTCAAACCTGCAGTAGAATTCATTTAGCTCATTAGCAAGGAGAAGGTTGTCAGATGTCTGTGGGGATTTTGGCTTGTAGTTGGTGATGGTTTTGAGTCCTTTCCAGACTGAGGAGGAGTTCCCCTCGGAGAACTGCAGCTGCAGTTTCCCTGAGAAGCGCTGTTTCGCCTCCTTCACTGCTCTCTCTCATGCGGTCTCTCAAGTACTACACAGTACCCTCTCTCACCTAGACTGCCAGAAGGGGGGCTATGTGAGACTGTTGTTCATTGACTACAGCTCAGCATTCAACACCAGTCCCCACCAGACTGGTGGACAAGCTGATCGAGCTGGGTCTGAGCTCCGCTCTGAGCGCCTGGATACTGGACTTTCTGAGTGAAAGGCCCCAGGCGGTCAGGGTGGGGGGGTCAGACCTCCATCACCATCACCCTGAGTATCGGGTCCCCCCAGGGCTGTGTTCTGAGCCCCCTGCTGTATTCACTATACACACATGATTGTGTGGCCAAGTTCAGCTCCAACTCCATAGTGAAGTTTGCGGACGACACGGTGGTGGTGGTGGGGCTGATCTCTGACAATGACGAGATGGCCTACCGGGAGGAGGTTGATGCACTGGAACGCTGGTGTCAGGACAACAGCCTGCTCCTGAACATTGGTAAAACCAAGGAGCTGATTGTGGATTTTTAGGAGGAGACAGCAGGGGACACACACACCACTGAGGATAAACGGGACTACCGTGGACCGGGTGAGCAGCTTCAAGTACCTGGGGGTCCATATCTCAGAAGACCTGACATGGACAACACACAGACTCAGTCGTAAAGAAGGCGAAGCAGCGCCTCTACCACCTGAGACAGTTAAGGAAGTTCAGAGTATCGGGGAAGATACTCCAGTCCTTCTACTCCGGAGCTGTAGAGAGCATCTTGACTGGAAACATCACTGCCTGGTATGGAAACAGCAAGGCACAGGACAAGAAGGCCCTACAGAGAGTGGTGCGCTCAGCTGAGCGTACTACGGGTATTGCACTACCACCCCTGCAGGTCTTATATAACAAGTAGGGATGGGTACCTTTCACATTTGAACCGATACGGTACCGGTACCTGTGAATCGATACCGGTACCCAACGGTACCTTTTTTCGGTACTTTAGTCTCAAGAAATTTAATTTACCTACCTCAGTCGTAAAAAATTATCCAAACTTCAAATAACTACAATTTCGACAGTTTTCGGCTTGCCATTGCTCCGACTGCTTTGTTGTTGAATCAAGTCAAATCCTAGGTAAGCATATATTGTGCGTGTGAACGTTGACATGAAAAGATTATTTTTTTTTGGTATCTCACTTGAATCGATACTCGGTAGTACCGGCGTGTTTCGGTTCGGTACCTCAAAAGTACCGAATTCGGTACCCATCCCTAATAACAAGAGGTGCAAATCCAGAGCCTGCAGAATAATGAAAGACCCTCACCACCCCAACAACAGCCTGTTCAAGCTGCTGCGGTCAGGCAAACGCATGCGAACACCAGCAACTAGGACAGAGAGACTCCGGCTCAGCTTCTTCCCCCAGGCCATCAGTCTTGAACACTGAACTCTCCACACATATAAACACACACACTGTATACGCTCACACACTAACAGTCACTTTAGCATGAACACACACACACACACACATGCTGCACACGCTCAACGGTCACTTTAAAAAAATAAAAAATAAAGAGAATGGGAGTGGTGCTTGTATAGTAAATAGATGGATATATCAAGTTAGCATAAGGACACATAGTATAAATGTAGATTGTATAGTATAGCATTGTATAGTAGTGTACATAAGACCCAGTGCCTCATCCGTAGCTAACATTGTATTGCACTATCGCAGGACCTTAGCATGTCTTACCATGCTTTTTGTAAACTTTATGTACATTATACCTAGGGGTGCACCGATGTATCGGTCGGGTATCGGTATCGGCCGATAAGTGCCTTGTTGACTGCCGATGAGCGTTGAATGTGCCGATGGCAGTAGCCGATAAATATCCATCAATTTGTGTCGCGTCAAAAGGCAAAAAAAAGTTCAGTCGCGTCGCGACCTGCACAACGCCACCCCCGGCCCACACAAGCTACTGCATCAAAGTTACTACTTATGATTAACAAATGCATTCGTTTTGTGGCATTAACGTTATATAGTTAGTGTTACACGTTCAATAACATCAGCATATTATTTACCCGAACGTAGCAAGCATTACTCGTTCATACTAGCTCAGTTCCTTCCGTTGCTCATAGAGCCCTGAGTTTTACCCATTCTGCAATCTGTTAATAAAGTTTTCAATCAGACACATGTATAGAAAGGCTTCGTTTTATTATAACATTCGTTGCAGTAAAATCATTATGCCTCGTTTAGTCATCCTGCGGAGCTAAAAGCTAAAAGTCGGCCGCGCCGCCGCAGGGATCTAACGTTGTTGTTGTTGTAGACGAGCTCAGCTCTCGTCAAAATCAATGGCGGACAAAAGCGGAAGTAAAACATTTATACGCGCTTGCCGATTGGTGGTAACAGCAGAGGCGGGTGCAAGCGGTGTGTGACGTAATTGGCAGAATCGACTGTCAATCAAAATTTCATTGGTTGAGAGCTCTGGTTGAGACAATAGTATCCAGCTGCAGCCCGGTAGACCAGGGGTTCCCAAACTTTTCAGGCCGGGACCCAGAAAATAAGGCGTCAGAGAGCCGCGGCCCAATGCACATAGTCAGGCTTTTTTTTTTTTTTGCCAGGCGACCGATTTTTTAAGCCAAATATCACTTCAATCCTATTAAGTTAGTTCAAGTTAGTTATTCATTTATATGTGCCATTTATGAGAGGGCTAACTTGTTGCAAAATAATGATAATAATAATAGCCTCATTAAAATACTATTGTTGCTTCGGTTGTTTTCAGCGTTTTATGTGCATAATCTGTTATTTAGTTTGAAATGTTTGTTGAAATAAGTAGATTTTTTTGTTTTAGTTTATTTATTAAGTTAATATAAAACCATAGTCACATTTTAGAATACAATAGAATATAATTTTAGAATACAACTAGAAACACTGTCCTGGCCTGCTTCTAAGTTCAGTGGCCTGACAAAAAAAACGCTTGAATTTTTTTTTATTAATCATCTCGCGGCCCTCCCGTGGCTGCTCGCGGCCCACCTTTGGGTCGCGACCCCGACTTTGGGAACCACTGCGGTAGACCATACTGGGAGAACTAGTATATAGCTGCAGCCCGGCAGACCATACTGGGAGAGAGATAGTGCTATTTCTTGATGTTTCCTTTTTTTAAGTAAGTAAAGAGGCCTATGTTCATATCGGTGAGCACAATTTGTAACACAAATATACAGTAGTTTCATAAAAAAAAATTAAATTACAAAATAAATATAAATAGTACAAAAAGAATATCAAAATATTTTTTGCCACAAATATCGGTATCGGCCGATTGTGTTAGTTGAACAATCGGTATCGGTGGCAAATTTTCATATCGGTGCATCCCTAATTATACCCGTTATGTCTTATTACTTGTATTATTGCACAAATGTCTTATTCTCATTCCTATTCTTATTACTTGCATTATTGCACAATCGCTGCGGGCATGACCCCCCGCATTTCACTGTATGCTTGTATGCCGAGACAAATAAAACTCTTGACTGGATGGATGCGTTACAGGCAGACCCAGAGAAAAGGCCATTACAGTCAGGTATTTATGGACACTGCAGACTAGAGGACAATTCGGCCAATTGTAGACTCGATTGCTGCCGCTGCCCACGCTGCCAAAATTGTTGCCTTTTTTCCCCATGCACAACTTTCCAAAAGATTATAAAAAATATTTCCGGGGGTCCAAACGGAAACAGAGCAGTCCTGGATATCTTCTGATGGCTAACACAATGGTGGTGCCACCACGAGAAGTGCCTTTATTCGGGACCGAAAGGCAAAAGAAAAGCCACTTTCTTAGCCAAATTCTACCCGCCAAGTCAAGCCCTAGGTCAAGGTTTCGGAATATGTTCTAGTGCGAGCAGTCGATGGTGGCCAGTGTTGGAATATGTTCTAGTGCGAGCAGTCAATGGTGGCCAGTGTTGGAATATGTTCTAGTGCGAGCAGTCGATGGTGGCCAGTGTTGGAATATGTTCTAGTGCGAGCAGTCGATGGTGGCCAGTGTTGGAATATGTTCTAGTGCGAGCAGTCGATGGTGGCCAGTGTTGGAATATGTTCTAGTGCGAGCAGTCGATGGTGGCCAGTGTTGGAAAGCAACTGCTTGACATAACTTGATGAAATAACAAAACGCTTCAAACAAGGCAAGGGTCCTGCCCTCTCGTTAGCCCTCGAGCTGCAGCTTTTCACAGGCCATTGCTGTGTGAATCTCTCCATGCCATGTGTATGTAACTGCACACGCGTGTTTCAACATGCACACTCAGCAAGTGGAGGAGTGCGAGATAACCTGAGTTGTAGCGCTAGGGCTAGTTCTGCACTAATTTCACCACACAGCACAAACGACCACTAGCTGTGGGGCTTACAGTGATCCTTATTGATCAACACTACTCAAAGGGCAATAAAAAGCATGCATATAATTTTGTTAATTTGTCCGCAAGACCCCACAAAACAGCCATGGAGCCATCGGTCTCATTCTGCTTCATAGCGTTGTTCCCAGGGCAGGGTTGTTCCCAGGGCAGGGTTGTTCCCAGGGTCTTTCTTGGGCAGTATTTTATGTCATTTGATAATCCATGACCAGCGAGTCCTTTGATAATCGCCAGCCTGTTGATTTTGCACTCTTTTAAAGCGCAATTAGTCTTTCAAACTAATTATTCTTCTGCATCGGGAACGGGAGCTCCCGCATCACACTCGCTGCCCTCCATTTCAGAAAGCATTGGTTTGTTTACACCGAGGTTCACGTTGCACTATTTTTTTTAAATTGGTTTATTAGCCAATAAAATAATGGGCCAACTTTTTCCACAAACTAGTTTATTATATTTGAATGGCAGTTCGCTAGCTTTGTGTGTTACATATGTAAATGTGAAAAAGCCTTAACTCTACCGGTACATCCTACTCTTTTGATACCAACTGTATAAAACACAGCTCATACTGAAAACACATAAGACCTAGCATCAACCTCTGTATACAGCATACCTGGCTGAAGTTCATGTAGATGTACTCGCGGGCCTTCTGGTGCAGCTCGGTGCAGCTAATCTGCTCGGCAAAATTGGCAATGCCGATGGCATTACTCGGATCCAGCTGCTGTACCAGGAAGTCGCAGCAGGCCTTGACCACGCTGTCGATCTGGTACATGACCGCGCCGTTCATCACATGGATCACACACTTCTCCCCCACAGAGATGCTGGCCGTGTAGGCGAACTCGATCAGCCTGTCCATCACCTGAGAGGAGGAGAGAGGGATGGTGGGGAGAGAGCAGAAGGGGGGGGGTGAGGAAGATGGATGGATAAAGCAAAGAAGGCAAGGGGGGTGAAAAGAAAGTGTGAAAAGGTGGAGAATATGGTGAAAAAGCAAGGGAGAGGAGTGAGAGAAACAGAAGAGGGTTTTTTGGAGGGAAACGAGGAAGCAGCAAGACAGGGGTGTTACTAACCAGACTTTGGATGTAAACTGGTTCAGAGATTAGGAACAGATATATTAGTTATCAAAGCTGTAGCATGTTTACATTATCACGTATAAATCATTGGTCAACGCTCATGGCATAGCGACGCATTGATTTGGATGGATACATCGATTCAAGAAGGCAACCGTCCCAATTCAATTCATGCAATGTACATTTTCTTGTTTCCGCATTTACAGATTTATTTGCAGCGGGCTGTCCACCACAATATCCGACAGCCCATCACAAATAGATTTCCCGAAAATTATACAAATAGCATTAGCAGGGCGGCTACGTGGCGTAGTGGGCAAGGCGCTCGCCACTAAATCTGGAGACGCTGGGCTCGCCTGTTCGCAATTGGGACACTTTGTGACACATTTGCTTTCAGTTTAGCTGGTCGTCCACAGTAATACACATTGGCCGTATTACGGGGAGGGAAACTGAAGGGTGGGGATCGGGCGTTGTGGACAGCGACTCCTACAGGTCGGTTGGTGCGACTGCACAGTAGAATCAGGAAGTGTCGGGGGCAGCGTGAGCCTCCCACGCGTTACTCCTCGCCACTGAGAGATCGAGCTGCGCAGGTGAAAAGATGCGACTGCTGTTACCTCAAGTACCGGAGGGGACTTGTGCTATGTATGACTTAGTCCACATTGCAGCCGACTTGTGGGAGGCAAGAAACAGCGTCCGTGACAGGGGAGGGTTGAATTGGATGATACGAAATTGGGATGGGAGAAAAATATAGAAAATGGGAGAAAAAGTGGATCAAAACAAAAAAACAAATAGCATTAGCAGCGCTTCATGAATTGTATATACTCCCAAGATGGGAAACTAGCAAGGACTCATGGGAAAGAAACGCCCCTGATATAAGGATTACAGGTAGAAACCAAATCCCCTAAAAAGAAAAAAGCTTGTTGTATAGCAAGTGTCCAATTCAACAAGGGTTTTAACCCAAGTACCCAATAAATGCCCCCCCCCCCCCCCCCCCCCCATTCAAGTCTTAAGCAGAGCTTAATTGCACTCTCAACCTCATTTTGGTTGCACACGCTTGTGACTTGATAGAAATGTTGCAACATGATTGTGTTAGCTGGATCACCAATCATACGTTACTGAATTGACCCATAGCTAAAAATATATATTTCCAAATATCAAATTGTTGCCTTGAGAATCTAAATTGTAATGTATAAACATTGTAATGTGGTAAAGCCAAGGCTCTGGGACTCTGGTCCGTTAAGTCGCCAAAGGAAGGGGCAGACAGATTACCATCTCCTGAGCTTATCACACAGATAACAGCGTGCGTGTTTGGCAAATATTCACCAAGTCTGAGAGAAAAGGTGCTGCATACAGCTTAAAAACATAAGTCAAACTTAATTAATTCATCCCCGTTTGATCATAATTGATAAAGTAATTTCCAGCTTGTAAGTCAATTCAGAGTTAGCTGGCCAATGACCAGTTTGACAATAGCTGCTTGTGTGAACTACGATGAATTGAAAATGGGGGACCCTGATGTAAACAAGACGAAAGTCTCTCTGGTCTGCATCCCCTTAACAATTGTATGTATTGAGCTGTACTGTACTGTACCCATTCTGCAATCTGTTAATAAAGTTTTCAATCAATCAATCAATGTGGAAAAGTGTTGCCCTCAATGCATCTAGTTAATCTGTGCACAGTATGCTGTAGAATAAACTAGCATATTTCCCACCAGCTCATCAAAGAGAAGCCACCTATTCTCGGTCCTTGCTCCACAATGGTGCAATGAACTTCCCACCAGTTAGGACAGCCGAAATCGGATCAATCTTTCGCTGTCAACTAAAAACACAAGTTGGCCCTTATACTATCATGCACTCTTCCTAGTTCCTACTATACCAATATGTCTTTACTATTATATGCACTCAACACTGCAGCGCCCAAGTTTCAGCACTCTTTGATGAACATTGTTACTCAGCTGTAAGAGTTGTGCCCTTCCTGCCGACTTGTCGTACAGAACTTGTAAGTCGCTTTGGATAAAAGCGTTCAGCTAAATGACTAAATGTAAATGTAATGTACAGTAGGTCACTATATCCATTCACCTCTATGTCATGACACAGGAAATGCCAAGACACACGCATATAATGTTTGCATAAATGTGACATTAAGTGTAAAATGATGATATATATATATATATAACAATCATCCTAGTTAGCTGGAGGGAAGATAGGAATGGAGTCTGATTATCTTTATTTTTTTTGGTGGAGAATTGTACGACATGAATAATTAACAACCCCCTTCAATCATTGTATTAAAAACCAAAGCTAGCATTTAAAATAGACTATTACAATTGGGACACTTTGTGACACAGTACTTACTACTTACCATGCACTTGAGCCGCCGTGCGTCCGGCTCGGACATCATTTCATCCCTTATCTCTCCGATCTATCCAGTTATATCCCTTACCTACTCTTACTAGTTACACTGCTGGACAGTATGCCTACTACCATATTGTCTACTACCATATTGTCTAGATACCTGTATCACTGTACATAATTAATATTACATCTTTGTACATGTATCCGATTAGCGCTACACACAGTAGTACTCATTTATATATTTCATACCCAGTTTAATAACCTGTACATTGTACATTAATATTGCACTTTACTGTTACATTTGCTTTTTGTTGTACTGTACTTAGTGACAATAAATTAGATTCTAATAAAATATAAGAATATATAGAATTCCTTACAAAGGAATTCCATCATGTAATAATGTGTAAATAGCTGCATTTATCCAAAGCTCTTTACAATTTGTTCCTCACATTTTACCCATTCACTCACACATTCACACACAGACGACAGAAGCAACCATGCAAGGTGCCAACCTGCTCATCAGGAACAATTAGGGGTTTTGTGTCTTGCTCAAGGACACTTCCGACATGCTGCCCAGGAGGAGCGGGAATCTAACCTGGAACCTCCCGTTTTTTTTACCAGATTACTGCTCTACCTCCACTGCCGACCCAGTGAAAAAAAATAAAAATAAAAAAAATAGATGACTGTACGACTCACCCTAGGATGGATCCCTTCGATGGACACCACCTCCATGCCGCACTCCCTCAGGCCGTTGGTGAACATGGCCCTGAAGACGGGCGACGACGAGGCCAGCACCACCTTGTGGGCCACGAAGTCCACCGCCTCCAGGTCGTTGTAGCGCACGTGGAGCGTCACATCGCACAGCTGCCGCTCCAGCCGCAGCTCGTTCATGATGGCGAAGGCGGCCGCCGTGTGGCTCTCCAGCGTGTAGCTGAACACACGGTGGCCGTTGCGAGTGGACGGCGTCACCAGCGCCTTGCATTCTGTCATGCACTCCGTCATCTCCTGCCTATTCCCCTCCCCTCCTTATCCCCCCCGGCTCAAGAACAGCGGCTCGTGTTACGGGGCATCCTCACTCCACTGAAGGGCAAGGGAGAAATATGGGAAAGGTTTAAACTAAGGAACTCTGAGAGGGTTTGCTCCCCTTCTGGATGAGTCTGGTTTTTGGTTGGAGGTTTGAGAGTGGTTTAGTTTTGTGTGCATATATGCAAGTCTCTTCTGGCTCTATTTAGTACTCGAGTCCAGCCATTGTGATCGTTAAGGAGCTACTAGATACTTTTATGCCAACTGCCAGCCATGGTTGTTTTTTGTACTGTAAAATTTGTCAAAGTTCCAGTATGATTTATTGTATCATTAACGTCCTAGTTCTGGATTCCTCCGCCTCTGTCCAGAGGTTACGTTTGGTCGTATTATAACTCACAAATCAAGGCAAGGGGGAGGATTAAGGGAGAAGGTTTTAAAGAAGAATTTAAGGAAATCATTTGCCTGTTTTAGTTCCAACTGTTTGTGTTGGCACAAACCAGTTTCTCTCTCCCTCCTTAGTGGGATGTTGAGAATGTGACCAACAAATCCGTAGAACAATCTAAGCGAACAAAAAGGAGTCTACTGGAACTCTCTTTTGTCTAATGGAACATGAATTTCTTAGATTCACACTCCCGTTTCCAAAATAGCCAATTAGCTCAAATAGAAATCTGAAGAGCAAAACAAACTATTTGCAGTGAAAATGTATGCTTGCTTGTGAGTGATGGGTAAGTAAAACTTGCATATTGATTTTCCACTCTGTGGGTAGAAAAGTGAAGGCTGATTTACGGCCACATTTTAACGGGAGGTAATAATTAAATCCTCCCCTCAGAGGTGCCACACTCCTTTTGCAGGGATGCTTCCTGTAGATGAGGCCGTGGAAGGCTCTTCAACTCTGTGGGGAATGAGAGGTGCCAAACGTGTCGTCAGCACAGCTCGTAGCCTCAGGAATGGGGGTGTGTGTGCGTGTGGGGGGTTGCTCAGTGGATCTCTCTGGAGAGGCCTTCTTAGAGGTTTGCACGGCTCAGGAATCCGTTTGCACCGCTGTGTTTACCGGGAAGCAATTGGCTCAGCAGACAACTGGAAGAGAAGGGAGAGAGAGTTGTTGTGTTGAGTGTTTGTGTTGTTTGCTCTTTTTTCTTTTTACAATGGATTTGATACAATAGCCTTTAGACACAGGCTGCCGTTCACACCTGCTTTTATACATTATTACAACCCTAAAGTTGTACATATGCAGCTTTATACAACTTTTATGAACATGTCACTGGTTATGTATAAACCAGTGATGTGAGAAAATAAATACTGTCTATATAGCCTATAAGCTATTCACGTTTGCTGAGTGCTAGCTATATTGACGAGCTTTGTATGCAAAGCTCTATAACGAACCACTGCGGATTCTGAGGGTTAAGTCATACTCGTCCTAACTAATTATTGCAAGTTTGCATTGTGTTTTTGAAGGGATCAACTGAAAGCTCAAAGGCCGGTGGGGTGAAAACACAAGACGCTGCTGAAATACAGTATAAATTACCCTTTACTCTCCAAAGTCTCCTTTCAAATCCTCCAGCCGACCCTTCTTCTGTGGTTTTCTGGGAAAGCTTGACAAACAACTCTGTGCTGCCACCACTGGTCACCAATAGAACACATTACTATACTATACATACTATCACTGTTAACCTGTCAGGTCAAGGTGCTGATCTTATTGGTGACCACCAGTGGTGGCAGCACCAAACTTTCGTCAACTGGAGGATTTGAAAGGCGGCTTTGGAGAGAAAAGAGTAATTTTATACTGGATTTACAGTACAGCTGCTTGTGTTTTCACCCCACCGGCCTTTGAGCTTTCTGTTGATCCCTTCAAAAACACAATGCGAACTTGCAATAATTAGGGCGAGTTTTGACTTAACCCTCAGAATCGTCGTGGTTCGTACTGTATATGCATACAAAGCTCGACAATAGAGCTACTTATGAACATGATCGAATATCAGATGAAAGTTATATGGGAAGCAAGTGGCTCATCGAAAGAAAAGCTAAATGTGCACTGTCAGTCTATTTGAGCAAAATGATCAAGATGTTCACACCATGGCATTTCTTCCCTGTACTGTATAGTGGGGTCAAAGTTTCCTCTTAGTCACGGTGAACGTGCTCCTGAACATCACATCCAGAACCAAAGATGTGTCTCTGATAAGACCGTACGGGTGGAAGCACCGCTGTCCCCTCTGAGTCGACTCATCACTCGGTTTGGTCTTAGTCCACCAAGTCAATTTGTCTTTTCTTTTCTTTTGTGTGTATGTGCTTTTTCCCCCTGCGCCTGAATGAGTCATTTCCTGAAAGAATTATAAACACATGCCTGGCGAGCACTAGATTTAAAGTGGTCCTGCATCATTTTACCGATTTGTTGATTAAATCAACTAATCCGACGAATCTACAAACTCCTATGATTAGTATTAGTCGACTAAGAATTTCTTACATTGAGGACAGCTCTAAAGCGCCGTTTTGAAGCCCATGAAGGTAAAGGCTAGACTACTTGTAATATAGGCCAATTCACTTTTACACTGATAAAATGTAGCTGCCGGTTTGAGGCGGTTTCCATCTTGCCCATGACCAATTACAAGTTTGACAAACTATAGTTTAATCCAAGCCTATATTTGTGACCAAATCTACACAAGACATGTACAGTATGTCAAGAGTCATGCAGAAGTAGAGGTGCTGATCAAGGGTGAATATATGAGCTATATTCGACAACCAAGAACTCCATTGCTTTGTTTCATTCAAGTCCTATAACCTTTCAAGGGTGCATAGTAGGGCTGAATAATTAATCTAAATTCCATCGAAATATGGTGCAACATCCATCCATCTATCACAGGAGGTGCAATATTTGTTAAAGGTGAAATTTGTGTCAAAATACCATTCTAATTTAAGTATTGTGGTGCTGCAGAGATGTCCTGGCCTATAAATCGTATTCTACTCCAGACTTGAGAAAACATTATTTACCACAGAGCCTCACAAAAATCACATTTTAACATGTTTTTCAACTAAAATGAGACGTGGCGACACAAATTATAATTCCTTCTAATGTTGTCAATCATATGGCAATATCAGTGAATTAAGATGTTTTTTTTCTATCCAAATTGTTGAGCCCTCCAGGGCTCCACACATGACTGTTGGATTTGTTTGTGGACATCGCCTCGGAGGGCTTCTAGAATGTCTCCACAGACGCACACATGGGAATGCAGGGAGTGTAAGAGATAGCTGGGTGGGGAGGACTGGGAGTGACGCACATTACAGAGGAAGACGGAGTGACTTAAATTAGGCCTGAATTTAGCTGGTCATCGTGACTGGGTGTTTTTTCGCCCTGTCCTGTGACCGGGCCAGGTGGGAGTGAAAGAATGGCGATGGTGGGCTAGGAAACTCATCACACACACACACGTGTGACCTACGTGTGTACGCAAAGTGTATTAGCACAATATAGCAAATAAAGTCCGAAATTCAAGGGTCTATAGCTATAGCCAATTAGCCATTGTGTGCACTATGCAGGGCCTTAAAGGCTGAGTAATCTCTCAAATATTAACACCATTCTCAGGAAATGTATTCCAGTAGAAGAACACAGGACAGGACAAGCTGGGAATGCTCATATTAGGTCCTTGGAAGGCAACGTGATGTTTATCAGATTTGTTCTACGCTAGGCGTTTGACCTACTGTCAATTTGCCACTGCACCACTGGTAGAGTGTCTTCTACAAGTTGGTGTCTCCAGACATCTGTTGCAACAATGACAAGATACCAGCCCACTGTTCGCCTGTCTGGCATTCATTGAACTGAGAGAGTCAGGGTTACTCAGCAACAACGGTGCAGCAGATGTTCTGAGTTATATAACACAATGCTTTAAGTTGTGCACGTACAGTAATCATTACCTGAAGCTGATAAGGGAGTGCAAGTGCTGATACCCAAGAGTGTGTATATTTCTAAGTAGGTCATTGTGTCCCGACTCCCGCCACTGTATCCGTTCAACTGAAGAGAAACCAAAGATGAATATTCACTGGGACTTCATCAAGAATAACGACACAGGCACGATGGCACATAGAACACGACATCATAGGCCCTAGCTTTCTATCAGTGTTGTATAAAACAGAAGAGCCATAATAGGCCTAGATGCAACACCGTTTTGTATTTGGGGTGTTGCTTTTTCCTTCCAAGTTTCTAGGTAAAATAGTTTCACAGAAGAACATGTTGCTCAACCTTCTCCGAGATGCAAGACGCACTCGCATGGAAATGACTTGACTGACAGGCCTTTAGAATCCACGGGCTAAAGTTGATCGTTTACCGTTAATATTTCCTGCGATAAAGAAACAGTTTCAGTTTGACATGCGATCTTACACCCGCAGCTGCTGTTGTTGTTTTAAAATGATGCAGGTCGGTAGCCTACACACACACACACATTGCACAATAATATTCCAGTTCGTCCGAACAAGCCAAACTTTAGAGCCTTTCGGTTTATTATTAATCGAGTCAAAATCAAATGTGCTCGGCTCATATCTAGGTTATTGTGTGTCCAAAGTGAAACAAATGGTTTTTTTTAGACTTAAAACATGTCAGTATTGAAAGGTAGGCTAGATTGTAGTCATATAGGCTACAGATAGTAGGTAGCCTACAGTAACATGTTTTATTGACATTTGGCAACATGCCGTCACCAGTGACTCATCTCGAACTAACTATGTCGCTTAACGAGCATCGGGTTGAGGAACTGACTGTAACCAAAACATGAGCCAGAAGAAGTGACGCCAGTCCTTTATAGAAACCCACAGAGAAGGGGATCTGCTTGCCGCGCAATAGATCCTGGTCTCTAAACACACAAAGGACTGGTTTCCCCTCGAATCAAATGAGGAATGAATTCTGCGCTTGCTTGGTCACAATCATCTGAAGTGTCGACACGCTGCACCGACATCATGACGGCAACTCCGACAGCCTCGATCGAAGCCCGTGTTTTAAGCGACGAGTGTAAACTAATTTAATTCACGATCGACGCCGGAGAGACCCGAGGAATAACAAGTTATACCGTTTGGGAAATAAAGCTGACAGCGACATAGGCTCCTAGACCTAGTAGCCGCGACACAGTGTGTCCAATCCTCCGCGAACACTAATGTTACTAAAGCGACATCGAAATATGTTCCTGCTAATAAACACGTTATCGTATTCAGATCAATAACGTTTCGTTTATCAAAATCTATTGTAATATCTGATATTTAGAAGAGGAAAAAAAGAAACTCACGTAGTGTCTAGTTCCATTCCTCCATCGCTGTGTTGTGCCTAGCTGTGCGCCACATCGGAGCGGGGGGAAAGCTGTAACTCACCATGACTAAGCATTGTACGAGCCTCCTCTCGCTGTCACAATAAGAGTCCGCCTCGAGAAGACGGGACTTCCCTCTCACTACTCCTAATGGCGGTGAGTTATGCTCGGAGGGAGGGGTCTTTTATTGAGGAGGAGTTCTCAGAATCAAGGGAAATAAAGGCCATTTCTTAAACTGTAGCCTGGCTACCTGTCAATCACATCTGTTCAAAATTTGATTATTTAGTTATAGACGAGATATTTAAAAGCAAGTGAAATCATGTGAAATAGGATTGATCAAAGTAGAAATGGTTAGAATCAGCATGCTATCTATGCACTTGTGATTGAAGGCTGTAGTTTACATGTTGAAATAAATTTCAATTAAGCTAGATAATGATCACAGCAGCAACGAGAACAACCACAACAGACCTTGAAGCAACATCTCAACAGTATCATATAGTATAAAATACTATCTCTTTAGTGTGCACCTGATAATAACATGATAAAATACACCCCTGTGCAGTGTACATTTGGATATCTTGTATGTCATAAATGTCTGGATGTAGCAGTACTGTCTATCAGGGGCGGAGCTAGGGGGTGGCTACCTGGGCTCAAGCCCCGGATGTATTCTGAAAAGCCCCAAATCTATTAATTTTTTTTTTAAATAAAAAAAAAATAAGAAAAATGATTTTTATTTTTTTTAATTTTTTACAATTCATCATTGTTACATGAAAATATGTTTGCACCAGATTTAGCAGAAGCTAATTTCCATCTGTGGTCTATCCAGCTGCTAACTGTATTTGAGTGAGTTAAGTCTTGGTGTTATGGTAGACTCAGACCTAAGCTTTAAATCACAATCAACAAGTTGACAAAAACTTAATTCTTCCACCTTAGAAACATAGCTAAAGTACGGCCATTTATAAATCAAAAGGACGCTGAAAACCAGATCCATGCCAATTTATCTCAAGCCAACTCGACTACTGTAATGCACTCCTTACCGGCCTCCCGAAAAAATACGATGATAACTATTTTATTGCAATGCACTGTTGCATTATTTTATTCTATTTTACTAACTATTTTATTGCACTGCGCTATTTTACTTTGTATCGGTGAATCATAGACGCCTGGCCATAAGAGCATTCGGAGCATCTCTGCTCTCCCACTATTGAACTTGGGGGAGCAAAGGTATGATCTTGCTCCACCACTTTTTGATTATATGAAAAATATGATATATCCCCCCCAATCTATAAAGAGCAGCTTTATTGGTCAAGATTGAAGGCTCTATATTGCAGGAAATTGCACGTACAGGTTCATTAAATTCAAAAAAAATCTGTCGTGGAGGGGGTCGTGCCTGACCGCCAAAACCACCCCTTGCCTGCCCAAAAAATAATAATAAATAAATAAAATTAAGAAAATTAAATTAAAAATTTTAAAAAAAAATTTAAAAAAGGGGGGCCCATCTGGGCTAAGCCCCGGATCTCCTACAATCCTAAATCCGCCCCTGCTGTCTATCTGTATGTCGTGTATGTCATAAATGTTACGATGAATTGAAAATGGGGGACCCTGATGTAAACAAGACGAAAGTCTTTCTCTGGTCTGCATCCCCTTAACAATTGTGTGTATTGAGCTGTACTGTAGTGTACCCATTCTGCAATCTGTTAATACAGTTTTAAATCAATCAATCAATATGGAAATGTGAATTCCCCTCAGCGTTCCAAAACCCTAAATACGTGTTCCCTTGTAGGCCCTAGCTCACCTTAGATGCCCAGGTATCCAAGAGCCAGGTTCTCTATTTATTTTGAGGCAGGACTCCAACAGTACACGCCAGCTCAATAGACTGCCTGCTCCTGGCAGGTGCTGACACACCAATACGTTTTTTTCTCCTCCTGAGAAAATACGTAATCCAGGCTGAGAATCTTCTGTTCTGGTTCATAACCACAAGATGGCGGTATAACCCTACTATGAGACAATGAAAAGGCTGTAGCTAGAGGAGTCAAGATTTTAAAGGTTTTAAACATTAATGATAATTTGCTCTCGTATCAGATTATCAGATTATAAAATAACGTATATACCAATGACCAATATTGTCCATACAGGGTAAAAAAAAAGTCAGTTGTAGGCTGCTGATGAAGGTCTGATAAACTGAGAAAAAAAAATTATGTAATAAATCAATTGCAAATGGACAAGGAATGAGGTTAAATGAATGAATGAATGATGAATGAAAAGTAAATTTTTGAACATGTTATTCTCCATATTTCTCCAAACAACTCACGGTATCTTGTTCCGTCAAACCAAACAATCATAACAACAAATAAAAAAACATAAAAAAAAAGAAGAAAAAAAAGGAATTATAAACAAAAGGTCAAGAGCAATGTGTTTGGTTAGCAGACATGTCCAAAAAAGGAGTAGAGGGAAGCTAAGCTTATTGATCCCTACCCCCTTACATTTATATTTGTTCTTCCATTAATTTTACTAGATATAACATCATTTAGTATATTACAATATAGAATATACTTTTACTTATATTAAAAGATTAAAAGAAAAAACTTGATTCACTTGACAGCAGTGAATATAGTACAGCACTACATACACAATATAACATAACTTTGTTTATCCTCAATACTAATTTCTGTATTTCTCTAATGTGTATTCTTTTTGCTGCTTTTTAAATTGTGCCACATGTTTACTCAGTTTGATGTATTTGGGTAAATTATTCCACAACTTCACTCCACACACCGATATGCACATGCTTTTCAGCGTGGTGTGTACCATTGGTTGTTTAAGATTCCCTCTCCCTCTTAAGTTATATTCTCCTTCCCTGTCTCTGAACCATTTTTGAATGTTGCCTGGGATTAGTTTGTATCTGGCTTTGTATACAATGAGGGCAGGTTTGAAATCCACTAGGTCCATACATTTCAATGCTTGTAGCTTTATAAATAAGTTATTGGTGTGTTCATAATATCCTACATTGTTGATTATTCTTATTGCTTTTTTTTGCATGGTGCATATTGGCTGTAGAGTGCTTTTGTAGGTATTACCCCACACCTCCGCACAGTAGCTCATATATGGTAGGAAGAGTGTACAGTACAGTGTATACAGTGTTTTTTGGTTTAGAATGTGTCTTATCTTGCATAAAACACCAACACTCCGTGCCAATTTAGTGCTGACATATTTGATATGAGGTTTCCAGTTGAGTTTGTGGTCTATTATCACAGCCAGAAATGTATTCTCAAATACCCTCTCCAGTTTAATACTATCAATCATTAGTTCAACCGGTGTATTTACTTGTATATCACGTTTACCAAATATCATGAATTTGTTTTTTTTTATATTTAATGATAATTTATTTACATCAAACCACACTTTCAGCTTGGTTAGCTCAGCTGCGACATTCTTTAATAGCATTTGGAGGTTCTCTCCCTCACAAAAGACATTTGTATCGTCAGCAAAAATTTAATTTTTCAATATTTTAGATGCATTACCTATATCATTTATTTTTTATTTATATATAGGTTGATGTGCTCTGAGATTTTCAGAGTTACTGTAGATACTGTAGGAGTCAGAATGGTACTGTAGATACTGTAGGAGTCAGAATGGCGCGGCTCAAAACTGACTTGCACTGGCATTAATGTGTGCATTTCAATATTTACAAATGTAGATCTAAATGTGCGGAAATCTCTTCTATTAGTTTGGCTATGTGTTCATTAAAACCTGCCTGCAGCCAGGTACCACACTTGATTACACCCATTCATGTTAATGAGATTTAAAAAGGTCCATTGCACTGTCTGAAAGAAGTCATCCTTGCAGCTTCAATGGTCACGAATAAACCTTGATATCATACGACACCTTTGGGAAACCTTGAATCAAGTATTTCCCATATGAACAGAAATGAGCATGCCTGTCCATTCAGATACCATTCCAGCATAATTAGGTTAGATCACCCCTGGGTATTTGATGGACAGACCTAGACATGCTCCATATTGTCTATCCACCTCTACCTCTGCCACAGCTTGTCTTCTTCATTTCATTAAGGTTT
Organism: Notolepis coatsorum; assembly: GCF_963971535.1. Lineage (NCBI taxonomy): Eukaryota > Metazoa > Chordata > Actinopteri > Aulopiformes > Paralepididae > Notolepis > Notolepis coatsorum. The sequence goes on from NC_140171.1 coordinate 45,529,041, forward strand.
AGCATTGGGGAGGAGGTGCATGGTGTGACATTGCACCTACAGTATACAGACAGACTGATTGGGGATCAGGCTAGCGATTCCCCCATGAATACTATTCAATGGTAGAAATCCCCCCAAACCTGCATGTAATATACTATAGGGGATGCAGGATTTTAGGACTTTCAGGACTTTATTTTATATTTAATTATATTTGTATTATTTCATAAATGTATGTATGTATGTATGTATGTATGTATGTATGTATGTATGTATGTATGTATGTATGTATGTATGTATGTATGTATGTATGTATGTATGTTGTATGTATGTATGTATGTATGTATGTATGTATGTATGTATGTATGTATGTATGTATGTATGTATGTATGTATGTATGTATGTATGTATGTATGTATGTATGTATGTATGTATGTTTTGTTTAAAATAATGAATCATATTATTGAGAAATAAAACAAGTAGTGGAGGGTAAACCCAACAAAACTCAGTTTACCCACCTTTTCATTTGTGTGATCCTTTACCCACCCTTTAAAGCTGATATTTATGATTGTAAGCAGTATTATATTTATGCCAATATTGTCTTTTTGAGGAAATAAAACAAAAGAATACTATTCTGATTACCACCTTATGTTTTCCCACTGCATCGTTGAGCACAAGTGCCGTGAGTGAGCATATGAAACATGCTATTTCTATCTGTATAGCAGCCTATGGTTTGGGGTGATGACAGTCGTCAAGAACAACTTCACTCGTATTAACTACTGCAACAGACCCTGTCCCCTTTGTTCTATGATTTAACCTTACTGTAGGAAGGAAGCCAGGAGACAGGAAGGATTCCCTGAATCCCTTGACCTCTCTGACCCCTTGACCTCTGCGAGGGCAGCCACAGCACTGTCTGGGCACCTGTAAATGCCATCAAAGGTTATTGCAGTCTCACGAGTTATGACAGTCTCAGTAGTTTGTTTTATTGCTGCTCAACAGGGCTTACTGAGTGTTAAATCAAAACACAAACTATTCTATACCCATGTATTATTCTGCATGTGTGGCCACATAGCTTTGTCACGCAAGAGGATAATAAATGTGTTTATTTTCAAGCGGAGTGGCTTAGCCTGTGCCAAGCCTCTTTGAGAGCTTTGGAAACCTTGTATTGTATCCCTAGGTAGGCTCATGTGTGTCTCTAGGTAGGCTCCTGTGTGTCCCTAGGTAGGCTCTTGTGTGTCCTTAGGTAGGCTCATGTGTGTCCTTAGGTAGGCTCATGTGTGTCCCTAGGTAGGCTCATGTGTGTCCCTAGGTAGGCTCCTGTGTGTCCCTAGGTAGGCTCCTGTGTGTCCCTAGGTAGGCTCTTGTGTGTCCCTAGGTAGGCTCCTGTGTGTTCTTTGTTTGCATTATGCTAAATGTTGCTGTATATGTCATCCTCATGTTTGGATTCAGATTGATAATTTTGTGGCTGGAGTTTTGAAAGCAGTCTTATACAGAGAAGCGATCCTTATGTGCATGTGGTTTCACAGTTGTGTGGTTTCACACACAACACAAGCAGATTCATTTCTCACAGGTCAAGCTAGGAGTTTATTTCATTGTTAATTATCTAAATATCAACAGATATGGTATAGGGCAGCATTTATTAAACCACAGATCCTACTGTCCTAGGCTCCTGCACTGAGAAATGTGGATGTTTAAGTTGCTCTGTCTGTCCAAATTAAACTACAGATACAGAATGGGACACAAGGAATTTGGTCCCTATATCATAAAAGTAACAATATATTTTAATGTTTTTTTTTTTTTAAATCTCAGAGAGACTACATTTTAAATTGGATGTCAGGATGACATAGTTCAAGAACTAGGCCTGCAGGGAATGGCATATTATAGAATGTTGAATAGCCTCTAGACTTGGCTTTCTCTTAACATGTCTGCATATGATGCACAGATAGCGGAGAACAATGTTTAAACCAGCTGCATATGGTTTTTACTGTGGAGGTCTTCCAATGTTTCATGCATAAAAAGCATGGACACGCGTGTCAAAGTGTTGTGACAACCAATCCTGTGCGCAGGTAAGGAAGGAGATTGGTCAAGGGGTCTGGCTTTGAAGAAAGAGCACAGTGTGTGTTGGGGAGCAGCCCAGAGACATGCAATGCTGGCAGAAGACAGCAGCTACAGTATCCAGGCCAACCAATGCTATTACCAGATGTGAAATGGGGGACGACTTCCTGCTGCTTTCTCTCAAGAACTGTACTTTCATGCAATCACCTCCGTCGACTCATTGGGAAATACACATGCATATACTGTACAACTACAAACACAGTATGCACACACTCACACAAGAGAGAGACACACACATACACATACACGCACGCACGTACGCACGCACGCACACACACACACACACACACACACACACACACACATGTGAAGAAAGCATTTTATTGCTTTGATAAAGTCAGAGGTGAAGTTAGAGAAACTTTCTTTTTCTTTTTTCTTTTTTTTGTATACAAAATGCATATAATTTACAATACAAACCATAAGAAAATGTTGCACAAAAAAATACAAAAATACAATGTTTAATACATGATGTACAGTACAAAATAGCATAGGTCATCCATCAATATAGTGACAAGGCTGTACAAAATAAAATACTTTTTTCAAATGAAATAAAATGTATTGCAATTGTCGATGGCAATGCATTCAGTGCTACGTGCTGTAACTACAGATGTTCTCATGTCCCTGTGAAAGGTATAGCGAGGGGATTTGTTAGAACTCATATTTGCACTGTGCACAGCTGATTTTGGCCCAAGTCTGTTTAGCTTTTGGCTTTTTTCTGAGGACAAGCACGTTCTTGTCCATCAAACTCCTCATACCTTATTTGCATTTTCAGATGTGAGATGTGGTTGCAGTGAAAAGATTAACGGCATGATTAATGTCATGAGAGAAAGAAAGAAAGAAAGAAAGAAAGAAAGAAAGATAGAAAGAAAGAAAGAAAGAAAGAAAGAAAGAAAGAAAGAAAGAAAGAAAGAATAGTGAACCAAGCCACAAGTCTTGCATCTCTATATTTCCTTTGGAGTGCCGCTATTGCCACTCATCGGGTGTTTTATTCCACAAAGAAAGAACTTGTTCTTTTAGGAAAAGTTCTGTCATCACATTAGTACTTTATTTTATTATTATTAATTATTATTATTATTATTTTGACTCTTCTTACTGGGGTGGTTTTCTTCCAATTGGGGGGGATGACACTGTGACACAAACCACACAGACTTTCCACTCGACATTTGACGAGAATCGTGCTCAGTGAGCCGCCTGTCATTTCTGAGTGGTGTGGGGTTTTAACACCCAGTCATATCCCGGTATGAGAATCCCCCCCCCCCCCCCCTCTCACACCTGTCAGATATTCTGGGTAAAACGTAGGTTCCTGTGTTTGCATGTAATGAGTGACTGACAAGAAACACCACAAATACTCTCTCTTTCTCACATTTCTCTCTGTCTCCCTCTGTTTCTCCCTTTTGCGTTTGGGTAGACTGCGTGGTGGTACGACACAAGTCATCAGAACTAGTTGGGACTTCGAGCCAGCGAAATCCAGACGTCCACAGGTGCATTCGCTTTCGTGCCCACATTGTGCCCTCTGTGAGACAGTCTCATGAAAAACACAGTAAACAAGGGCAAAGGGATGCATGTTGATTTGCCATAGCGACCCAGTGAGCTTAGGTTGGAATGTTGCATTTACATTGAGTTCAGTCACAACTTTAGAATCTTTGGGGTTATAGAACAGAGTAACAAAAGTACCACAGTAAAATTCAGGACCAAGGCAGCTCACTCTATCATGACATTAGTTCAGTGCAACTGCAAATCCATCATGGGAGAGTTTAGCATCTACACATAAAAAAAACTTGCTTAGTTCACATTTGAGTCCCATCCACCTGGCCCAATGTTTTATAATCATTCCCACAACAAAATCCTTTGATGTGGATATATTGCTGTGAGTGCACCACTAGTGACTTGTTCACATTTGAGTCCCATCCACCTGGCCCAATGTTTTATAATCATTCCCACAACAAAATCCTTTGATGTGGATATATTGCTGTGAGTGCACCACTAGTGACTTGTTGAAGGGAGAGATTTGTTTAAACGTGAAGCTGCCAACACCCATAGCTATTGGCTGCTCTCTATTAGATCATGTGCCACTGCCTTTGGTCGTTCTGCAGACGCTGCTCCAAAACAGGAGAATGTCAGAAGTGCTTAACTTTTAATAGAAGGTGTGTTAGGCACACATTTCATCCTTCACTCACTCACACGCACGCACGTGTAACGGAGGTCCGTGAGTATATCCACAGTCACAGAAACAGGTGTGTTGAGAAGTGACTGTGGCAGTAAGCGGGCTGCGAGTTAAATTCACTTCCTCATAACAGGGTTAATAGACGCATAGGTACGGTACCCAGAGGTGAATTCACCTCTTAGTGCAGCGGTCTATGTCGTCGCCCGCGGAGCGGGAGCCCCCAGTTCGACTCTCCCTCGGGACATCAGCCTTTAATACACAACGCAGAGTAGACCAATAAGATCCATCACACACGCACACACACACACACACACACACACACCCACACTAAATGCATGTCCGTTAGGGTCCTCAGGACTTGAAGAGCTTGGGGTATAGGTCCTTGATGGGGGAGGGAGTGGTGACGTTGTTCCCAGAGGAGATGGTGGTTTCCTGCCCGCCCTCCAACTTCTGGGAGGCCACCTCTGTCTTACTGAAGCTGCACTCCAGGAACGGCACCCCGAGCTTCTTCACCTGGCCGTCTTTGGTCATCAGACACGGCCGACACAGCAGCCGGAGGATGGCCCGCCTCATGTCCTTACTGGTCAGAGTGTAGATGATAGGATTAAACAGTGAGTTGACCATGGCAACTCCCAGGAAGTAATCAGCCTTGTAGAGCAGGCGACAGGTGCGAGCAGGGCAGAAGAAGTCTAGGAGGAGGAGGAGAAAGAGTGGCAGCCAGCAGGCAATGAAGACACCCAGGACAATGGTGACCGTCTTGAGGAGGGCTATGTACTTCTCCGACTTCCTGGCCAGGCCTTTTCTTAGGCTACCCGCCAGGCCCGACCGCTGGCGTGTTGTGTTGGTGCGCACAATGCGGAACACTCTGGCATAAAGGACCACAATGGCTAGCAGCACTGCAATGAACACCGATACGCAGAAGAGGATATAACTCTTAGCGTACAGTGGCAGGACCGTTGAACACTGGTCCAACCTGCGGATGCAATTCCACCCCAGAATCGGCAGCACACCCAGGAGCCCCGCTAAGGCCCAACTTGCACCAATCAATGCCAACATCCGGCCCCGCTTTGCCGCATGGTAAGGCCTCATGGTCACCATGGTAACGTGGCGCTCGATGGCAATAGCCAGGAGGCTGATGACAGAGGCTGCAAGTGTGATGAAGACCCCTCCTTCCCTCAGAAACCACAGCAGTGGTGTCAGTCTTAAAGTGTTGGGTCCAGACATAATGATATTGGCCATGTAGGTAATTCCAGCCAACAGGTCAGACAGTGTCAGGTTTCCCAGTAAGTAATACATGGGTAGGTGGAACTTCTTGTTCCTCCAGATGGCCAGGAGAACCACAGCATTCTCCAGGACAATCAGGATGCACACCACCAGGAAGGCTATTCCCTCGGGTTTGAGCCCTTCGCGGTAACGGTCTCCCTGCAGCTTGCCAGTGTGATTGTAATGCTTCACAATGAGATCAGTGTCCTGGTACTCCCAGAAGAATTGCAGGTAGCTGGGAGAGGAGGGAGTTGGGACAGTGCTGGTTATGACTGTGGTAGGAGTAGAGGTTGAACGAGAAGCCTCCATTCTTAGTGTTGGTTTCGCTGTGTTTTCTTTACAGTCTTTGGCTATAACATCCTTGTTCTTGTCATGTTCTTGGCTGTATGGTTGTTCACATATTACATGGGATTACATGGGAGTTGATATAGTCCAACAATCTCTCTGGCTCTAGATATGTTCTGTTCTTCACCAGAAGAGGGTGCTCTTGAAGTATTTTTGTTACAGAGGCCAGAAGGTCCAGACCCTGGAGAAAGTGAAGAAAGGGAAAGTAAATTAGGGATGCATTAGCACTGATTAGTGTATTACCAAATTCAGATTAGCTTGTAAATGGGAGTCATTTAGTCACAAAATAATTAATGATTGACACAAAGTGGTGAGGTGAACCTCCAGGCAGCTTGAATGAATATGTGTGATCATATTAAATC